>NW_008710662.1:10659-286387 GCF_000327385.1 Lottia gigantea
GAGCTGAAATTGGAACCAGCAACTTCAGATGGGTGTGTACCTTCAGTGCAAATTTCAGCTTTACATCTCCAATAGGCTCCAAGCGGCAGCCTGTCAAAGTTTTGGCATTCACCCCTACCCCTACCAGTGCCATTGGACTGCATTAGGCTGGTTTCAGACCCCACCCCTCCACTAAAATGGCCATAACTCGGCCAATTTTGACCCCAGAGGTATAATTTTTGTTTCTAAAGAAAGTTTAACATGTCTGCTATCTATTTCAGGTGACAACAGAAATTCGGATTTTTTTAAATCTTTCGAAAAAAACGAGTTTGAAGTTTCACCCAAATTTTCCAGAGGAGAATCGCATATTTTTTGGTTTGGGGAAAAAGTTTGAGACCAAAAGTGCTGTAACTGGCAGAGTTTTCAAGATAGGAAGCTGAAAATTGGAACACAACAACTTCAGATGGGTGTGTACCTTCAGTGCAAATTTCAACTTTCTATCTCCAATAGGCTCCAAGCGGCAGCCTGTCAAAGTTTTGGCCTTCACCCCTACCAGTGCCATTGGACTGCATTAGGCTGGTTTCAGACCCCACCCCTCCACTAAAATGGCCATAACTCGGCCAATTTTGACCTTAGAGGTATAATTTTTGTTGCAAACGACAGTTTAACATGTCCCCCATCTATTTTGTTCAGAAACCGAAATTCGATTTTTTGTCAAACTTTCGAGAAAATCGACATTTGAAGTTTCACCCAAATTTTCAAGAAGAAAATCGCATATTTTTTGGTGTGGGGAAAAAGTTTGAGACCAAAAGTGCTGTAACTGGCAGAGTTTTCAAGATAGGAAGCTGAAAATTGGAACACAACAACTTCAGATGGGTGTGTACCTTCAGTGCAAATTTCAACTTTCTATCTCCAATAGGCTCCAAGCGGCAGCCTGTCAAAGTTTTGGCCTTCACCCCTACCAGTGCCATTGGACTGCATTATGCTGGTTTCAGACCCCACCCCTCCACTAAAATGGCCATAACTCAGCCAATTTTGACCCTAGAGGTATAATTTTTGTTGCAAACGACAGTTTAACATGTCCCCCATCTATTTTGTTCAGAAACCGAAATTCGATTTTTTGTCAAACTTTCGAGAAAATCGACCATTGAAGATTCACCCGAATTTTCAAGAAGAAAATCGCATATTTTTTGGTTTGGTGAAAAAGTTTGAGACTAAAAGTGCTGTAACTGGCAGAGTTTGCAAGATAGGAAGCTGAAATTTAGAACACAACAATTTCAGATGGGTGTGTACCTTCAGCGCAAATGTCTACTTTCTATCTCCAATAGTCTCCAGGCGGCAGCCTATCAAAGTTTTGGTCATCACCCTAACATTGCAACTCTATAGGCGGACTGCCGACCCCCACCCCGTCGCTAAAATGGCCATAGCTTCGCCAATTTTGACCCCAGGGGTATAAATTTAATACGTCTGCTATCTATTTCAGTCGAAAACAGAAATTCTGATTTTTTTTAAATCTTTCGAGAAATTGGACTTTGAAGTTTCACCCAAATTTTCCAAATGAAAATCGCATATTTTTTGGTTTGGGGAAAAAGTTTGAGACCAAAAGTTCTGTAATTGTCCTAGTTTTGAAGATAGGAAGCTGAAATTTCGAACACAACAACTTCAGATGGGTGTGTACCTTCAGTGCAAATGTCTTTAAACGGCAGCCTGTCAAAATTTTGGTCTTCACCTCAACCAGTGCAACTAAACGCTATAGTGAATCTGCCGACCCCCACACCTCAACTAAAATGGCCATAACTTCGCCAATTTTGATGCTAGAGGTATAATATTTGTTTCTAAAGAAATGTCCCCTATCTATTTCAGTTAAAACCAGAAATTGGGAATTTTGTGAAACTTTCGAGAAAATCGACTTAGAAGTTCTACCCGAATTTTCAAGTGGAAAATCGCATATATTTTGGTTTGGGAAAATAATCAGAAACCGAAAGTGCTGTAACAGGTAGATTTTTCACAGTAAGAACTTAAAGTTTGGAACATAGCAACTTCCAATAGATGTGTGAGTGTCAATTTATAATTTTGATCTCTGATAGTATTTGAAAGGCAGTCTGTCATTGTCAAATATTTGGTTTTCACCCCAATCACTGCAACTAGATGCTATAGGGAGACTGTAAACCTCACCCCTGAATTAAAATGGCCATAACTTCGCCAATTTTGAGTTTGTAAAATTGTCTTATTTATCTATAACCTGTGCTTCTAATTTTTTTTGTGATTATTATTTAACATAATTTAGATTAGGTACTGATTTGCGGATTATCAACGACTGAATAGGAAACGTCTATTCATAGAATGAGACTGGATAATCGGAAGTGATATAGACACGCCTTCTTTCAACTCTTCATCGCCAGAGTCGAAAATGGTCTCCGTTGAGCATGGCCGCATCTCGAATCGGTTCTTGGAGAAGAATTTGTTTAAGATATAAATACTTTTTCTATGCAGCATCGCTTGTGTGTGTTCTTCAAGTATTTTTAGCTTATAGCTTTTATAAGGTGAACTTAACCGATTCGAACAATTCAGGAATAAGGGTACCAGATTTTAACAAAAATTTGCCTCATAATGACCAAAAATTTGACAATCATTTGTTGACAGAAGATCACAAAAACTCTATCAAGGTGAGTAGCAAATTTCTCTTTTATTTATATGATTTTCTTCGCTGATAAACCCTGAAATTAGGCAGTCAGCAAGGGCTATTGTCTGCAATCAGACCCATTAATACCATTTGATTTGGAACATTCATATATTTTAATGACATAGTCCTAAGATTATGTTGGATTTTTCAATTTGTTTAGCAAGTGTTGACTAAGAAGAGTCCAACTAGTTCTCATACATCAACACTGACTTAACTTCCCATGGTCAACCTCATAATAGGCTTAAGCATATATAGATATAATTTTGTTTAAAGAGGCCATCCAAATTAAAAGTCTGGTGCGAAAAAAAAAAATCCTTTTATTTAGGCTTAGCCTATATTATTATTAATATATAGAAGGAATTTTTTTTCTCGCCTTTTGTGTGAGATATTATGTATAAACCCATTTTATAGTCCCAATATTTTAACCCTGACACTAGCGCACACTTACCGATTTTTTGACATATCAGTACGATTTTTCAACAGCATCAATTTATCCATACTTCCTTGAAGGTATGCTTGGGACTTGAAAATTTGCAGTTTTTAACAACTTGTTTCTTTGTTGATGATGGTCAACTCACTTCTGGAACACATTTGAAGACAGCGAGTTAGTAGAAACCGCCATGTGTTGAGCACAAGATACCTACCCACAATTTTATTGGTTTGGTTATGTCACGAAAAATCAGAACACGCGCACAATTGCCCACAAGACACATCAGGACAACCCACGAAATATTAATTGGTTCTCGATATATTTATCTCAGGCTTAACAATGACATGGAAATTTGCAGTTAGAAAAAATTATATCATCACATTCAAACCCATTGAGATCTAATAGCAAGTTGACCTTTTAACAAAGATAATTTTTCATCTCAAACCCCATAAAAACTTGTCCATATTGTTTAAGGCTTTATTTACATTGGTGTTCATGTAATGTCATCGAGTGATTATCTATTTCCTCCGTTTATCACAAGAGTCGTGTGTACCAAAGAAAGTATCCACCAAAAGGTATTTTTCAGATATAAATTTCAAAAATGGTTGGCACTTTGAACCAAAAATCTTTTTATTTGAAATATTTTATTTTTATCAAGCCTACATTTAATTTCTAAAATTATATAACAACTTGAATAAATGAAAGGTTAAATGCAGATATACCTTAAAGCAAATACTTATGCAGATAGTTCAACTTAGTATCACCGAGATGGTGTATAAAAGTTAAACAATGTAACAGTCTAGACTCTAGAATAAGATCTTATTATATAAATTTAGTGTAAAATGACCCTGTGCAAAGACCTCTTTTTAAAATGAAATAAAATCTATATGATCTTAATAAATGTACATATGTTAAGACTAGAAAGGGTAATATCCTGTGAGATTTTTAATTCTATTGTTCAACTTTTATATCCGTTTTCTAGTTTGTTTTAACTACAGCTGGTCCTCATTCTATTCTGGACTTTTTACTCTTTTAAAATGTACTTCATTTACTGCACACTGTTTGTGTAATTTGACCAGTTGCCAGTTATACATGCATACTTGAAATGTATACCTGCAACGATTGATACATGTTATTATATATTAGCTCTTGAAATTTATCAATACATATATTCCCAATTGTAAAGAACATCTATGAAATTTCAATAATTATATTATAGTCTACTTTAAAGGGGCAGTATGCAAAGTTTCATTATCAAAACCCTTGTAAATTATATTTGAAAATATCTCAAAAGTATGCTATTTATATCTATGTATCTACTTGATCAATCTGAATTTGTTTTAAAAGGGTTTATAAAAAAACTGAGAGTACTTATTGTTAATTAAGCAGTTTGACCTAGTTTGGATGATTGGCTTTATAATGGTTTGATATTATTCGATAAAACCTCCAGAATTTGTAGGAGACATAATTTTCCACAATTAAACATTTATTTACTTTAATGTGTACAGGAATTTTTTAGCAGCTTCTGAAAAGCTTTTTGAACTTTTAAAAGTTTAATATAAACTTTTTAGATAGTTTTGCGATAAAGAATTAAGGCGGTATTTTTTAGTAAATTAGGTTTTGGCGCATAGTTGAAACAAATTTGAGCAAAACAATCATTCAGCCTACAAAAAAAGTGGAATGCCCCTTTAAGAACTTGTTTTGTATGCAAATATTATGTATGTACATACAAGCATATCAAGTCAGTATATTTGTAAGCTTGTATTGTGTACATTTTTTATGCATATTCTTAACTGTAAGAACTTGTAACCTGTCAAGTTTAAAAGTAATTCTAATTTTGTCTTTACAATGAAATACAGATCTTAACTAAAAATTGTGGTTAGCATTTGTAATTTTCTTGTAATCGTTAATCCAATGTTAGACACATTGACAGTAGAGGATTAAAGCCAATTATCTTTTTCTACATGATCTGATTTTATATCAGCTAATAGTATGACCACAAGTAAATAGTTCATCATAGAATCTTTCACTGCCACACACAGAGATTCCTGTGTTTGGTGATCAGACTTTGGTTGTTTTGTGACCTTCAACACATTTTGCATGTTCAGTGTTCACAATGTGATTTCGTGATTATTAAAAGGATTGTAAAGAGGTTTTCTATATTTTTTATGTGTATCATGGACATTGATAGGAACCACTGACATCTGACTTAAAATTGGAATAGTACAAATTAATTCTATCAGTGTCTCTGAAACAGATAAAAAATTTAAGAAAACTTCTTTAATAATCTCTACAAGACAAATTTAAAATGTTCTTTTAAATAAATATCATGTTAAATAGTGTAATAGTAGTGATCGAAATATGATATAAACCCACAAAAAGTAATATACATTACTTACAAACTGATCCTCGTTAATCTGTGACAAAAAATACAATATTTGATAATATAATTGGTAAACAACGGTTACAATTCCTATCATTTACATGTTCAAGGTGTGTAAATAGTATCTTGAATCAAAACACAATCAAATATATTTCTACTATAACATTTAACTATATAAAAATATATAAATGTCTAGATATAAATGCATTAATGGAAATCATTCCTTTCATTTATCTGTGGGAACCGTGATGTCTCAGTGAGTTAGACGCTTACTCGATAACCTGAAGGTCCAGGGTTCAATCCCGGCATAGGTCGAGATAATACCTTCTGATTTTTCAACCCGGTTTCCCCCTGTCAGTGATACAGGTACGAGGGGCTGACATGGAAAAAGCGTTTGGTTATTCGGATGGGACAATAAACCAAGGCCCCATGTGCTATAGGCTGTGCACGTTAAAGATCCCTCGACAATTGGAAATCAAAAAAAGAGCAGGCTAATGCCGCTGTCCTGGCAAAATTTCCGTCATTGCACCCTGCATGGTGTTGTCCGTCTTCAATAGGCCACATGGTGCAGAAAAGTAGGAGGTAACACTCCATTCATTTCATTTCATTTATCTGTAGCAATCTTTTCAGAATTCAAATTTAATATCTGGTCCTTCTGGTATCATTCAATAAAAAGGAATACCTACATTTCTAAACAAAAATTGTCCATGCTGTTAACAATGTCATGTATGCTGTTATTACAAATAATACAATAACATCAAAAGTTCACCTGAAAGATGGAATTTACTATAAATATTTTGTAAAAAGTTGATATTCTGAAATTTCTGTATTTTGATTAATGTGTTAGAATATCATTATGTATGATTTTTGCCTCAAGAGACTGAGGAGAGATGGATTCAAAAGGAATGAAGAATATTAAAATATGGAATGAAACCAGATAGCACTACCATATCAAGAGCATAAATTTTACTAAACATAAAACGATATATTTCCAGCCTATTCCTATATGATGGAAAAACCTGATGCTAATCAGGAATATATCCATTTTGCTTGAATAATTGCGTTAATGTGTGGAGTAACAGATCAGTAGACCAATTTCATATTTTTAAAAATTTCTTTAAAAAAACTAATTCCACTTGAATTGTGCGATCAAAAATTTGGGTAGACTTTCAACTAGTTGAAATTTATTTTATCCATGCAACATTGAATATTCTCTTGAGAGATCTTCGAATACAGTCTCAGAATACAGCTTCTGCTTCATTTGGTTCTTTCAGGAATTGAAAATTTATTATTTATGATATTTTCCTTAAACTTCAAACTGTTAGTCTAAAATGCAATTAAATTTGATATGGAAATGAATTTGGAAACTCATGCTATTTGGTCTCCCACTGTCATTACCAGTAATTGGTGATAAATATTGTCAAAATTCATTTCAAGATATGATCAGTTCTGGTCTACGCCCTCAGGGATCAGAACATCATTAATTTATTGTTTACAGTATCTAAAGTTTGAAGCTCAATTTAACATATATATCTGATATATCTTGGGTGACAAGACCACCATTAAAGTTCATTTCCGAGTCATTTATCTAAAACCATTAATACTCAGAATATAAAAGCAATGGATACAATGTTTGTGTCATTTTGCTTTGCTAGTTAATTTTGATTTAACACCTATTTCCTTTACCTTAGTTGAGGGAATGGCAGTGGCTCAGTAAGTTAGACGCTTGCACTCTAACCTGAAGGTCCAGTGTTCAATCCTGTCATAGGTCGAGATAATACCTTCGGATTTTTCAACCCAGTTTCCCCTGCCTGTGATGCAGGTAAGGAAACTGTCGCCATTGAAAAAGCATCTAGTCGTTTTGATGGGACAATAAACTGAGGCCCCATGTGCTTCAGGCTGTGCACTTTAAAGATCCCTCGACAGTTGGAAATCTAAAAAGAGCAGGCTAATGCTGCGATCTTGGCAAAATTTCCCTCATTGCACCCTGCATAGCATCCCCATCTTCATTAGCCAAAATGGTGCAGAAAAGTAGGACGTAAAACACCATTCATTTCATTTCCTAACCTTAGTTGTCTTATTCATGACAAATTTTTATCTTGTGTTGGCAGTGGACGGCATAGGATGCATGTGCATGAAATATTTTAAAAATTTTCTTTACATAGCAATCAAACAGTACAGTAAGGATGTTTTTAGCCAGTTTGCTCTGTTACGGAGGGCTCTTGTGGTCAAGAGTGTACCATTTTAGCACATTTTCCTTTTGTCAGTAATGCAGTTTGGAAGGACTGAAGTGTTAAAAGTGTCTTTTTGTTTGGAATAGTGTCTTGGTAATATTTTTCTCATTGTCCACTACCTGGTGTAGCCTGTCGTCATTAGTTCAATTAGTAGTAGAAAAGAAAGACTTTATCATTTCAAAAATATATTTTAAGGAGTACCATTTTCATTCACTTCAAACATGGTTTGCTGTGTATAAATACTGTTTAATATTTAATATAGAAATCAGTAAATATTTTTAAGATTGTTTATAAATGTGTTTATAAAAAGTTCAGTTGATCACATCTGGTTGTAGAAGATTATTGGGCAGATGATAGTAATAAACAGTTGTATAGATTATACTTTACTGATATTTATACAGATCATAGTTGGCCTGCTCCTTAAAGGTCAAATTATGATGACCTGAGATTCAGGAAATGCTCTTCCTGACTATTTATGTTGAATAACTTACAGACTGATAGTAATTTATAGTTAGGCCTAATATTTATTAATGTCTTACCATCTTATTACAAAATTTTTCTTCCTGCTTGACAGGGTTCAATTTAAGCGGTATCGCATCAGTTTGCGATTCAAAATGACCACATGCTCATTTGAGACAAACATATACGTGTTATATATGAAGATGAAGATAATAAAACAACTCACAAAGAAGAAAAATAAAAAAAACTTTACTTAATGTACATAGTGTATAAAATAAAACGAAAAAAAAAACCACCCATAACACAATGTACAACTTACCCAGAATTTTGATGCATAAATTGGCAAGTACACACAAGTAATAATTAAGTATGAGATGGACAGAATATTTTGTGTTCAAGTACCTTACCACCTGAGGTACATTATTTTCTCTTATAAGAATAGATACAGGTAATGAATTCAAAGTATGAATTATGACACTTTATAAGCCAGTGATGTGTTTAAAAGGTATTCCTTATTCCAAAGTTATCATCAAAAATTTCATATTATAAAAGATTTTAGAAGTAATTTATTTTTATTTATAGCTTTAGCTATAGCATCAAAGTTGATGAGCATTACAAAAGTAAACCATTAATTATAAAATATAATGAGGTTGTGAGTTTATATAATTAATAGAATTAATATCATATTAAATGAATTGAAGTGTATCATATAAATCTATTAAAACTCAATGAGCATGATATTCAATGGTATGTTTTGATTAAATATCCTATATCTATTATCAACAAAATTTCTTATTCCATGTTTAAAACGCAGAATATGTTTTTTCAAATGATATAACGTGATTTTGAAAAAAAAAACTTATTATGGTTTCTGTCCTTGTTGTCACTTTCAATCTTTACTAACTGAAAAGAGCTCAACTGTCAGTATCATTTTTAAGAATCAAAACTTAATGTAAAAATTTAGGCTGTAAATACTTGGAGTACTTCTCTTTGGTAGAACAGTGGTCTGTTTTTGCTCAATTGCAGGAGAATTATGTTCTGAAAATTGATCTACTCATATAGTAAGCTGGTGACAAATAAAAAAAACATGATACTTGATAGCAACCATATAGATCAGTATTTCCCTTCAAAAAATGAAAAAAATTCATACTTGTTCCCAAAACTTATATATGTCTTTCCTAAAATTGGAAAAGAATTAACTTGTATTGTTTATATTTATTTCATAATAAATGGTTATTGTTTTGTATATTTCTAGAGTGGAAGTCAACAGAATGGTTACTCCAATCTAAATGATGATGCTGACAGTGTAAAAGGTCCTCTAGATAATAATTTACATATCGACGAGGAACTACAAAATGACCAAACCTCTCAGGAAGTAAAATATAAACCTAAATGTAAAATAAGTGGTAAAGATGCTCAGTCAGCGTTAGAAAGAGCTAAAACAGAGAAATGTCGTCAAGAGATAGCCGATGTTGTCTGTTTGGATCAAGAACAGAAACTCTATGTTAAGAAATTACCCAGATCATGTCCTGTAGAAGGTGAGTTACATTTCTCTTGTTTTATGTGTAAGGTACCGGTACTTTAGATCATTGACATAAGAAACATCATTGTCTAGGGGTACATCCTAGATATACGATGCATCATTGACATTGGATGCATAATTGACACAAGTCAAAAGATGCATCATTAACATCAGATATTACATAGAAAACATACCAAATATACATAAAGTGCATCATTGAGATAGGATACATAATTGACATAAGATACATCATTGACATAAGATAACACTTGACATAAGATATATATTTGACATAGGATACATCATTGTAATAGTATGATATTGACATAAGATACACCATGGACATAACGACATTTACAGAAGAAACATCATTGTCTAAAGGTACATTAAAGATATATACCATGCATCATTGACATCAGATATTACATAGAAAACATACCTAATATACATAAGATGCATCATTGAGATAGGATACATAATTGACATAAGATACCTTATTGACATAAGATACCTTATTGACATAAGATGCATTATCAGGATAGTTGACATAGGATACATCATTTACATAGGATGCAACATATGAAACATCGTGCAGTTTAGATGAGTAAAAAATTTAATGCTGCAGTGGCATTAATATGGCATTGATAATGTCTCCTATAGGCAACTCAGGGTTGTATATGCATTTTTGGTCTAGGCACTGACCAGCTATTTAATACAATAATAACAAATGTTATTGTCATTATCGTGCTATAAATTTCTTTTTAACACAGGTTTGATATTTTGAAAATGTGCTAAATTAACAAAATGCATTATAATGTTGTATGATTAAAGTCTATTCTATTTATAAATTCCCTTTGTAAACCAGAAACGTATCATAATTTCTGCAGAATAAGCTAATAACTTGTCAAGTCAATACAGACCATTTAACACCCACACCCACAAACTATTTATATTTCAAAATAATAGAATCATCTGTCAATAATGTCTAGAACTAAATACCATCTCCAATGGGATAGGGGTGATTACTAACCTTTTTAATAACTTGTTTTTTTCTTTTGCTTGGTTAAAAATCTCTTTAATACGTAATGGTGTTATTAGACAGCTGACCTATTTCAGCCTGCTTCCCTACTGAAGTTGGACAAGTACCAGTAGAACTCATTCTCATGTCTGCATTTTGAGACCAGTTCAGAACATTTGTTTATTATGGTGTTATTAAAAATGTGTTAGAACCGCACTCTCTTCATATCTATAATAAAATGGTCTAATGTGTTCTCTATAATAGATGTCACAAAAAACTTATATTTTGAGAAATATAACCAAGAAATTTATAGTTGATAAGGCTGGCGCACATTTACCTTTTTTTTGACGTGACGCAGTACTATTTTTCAATAGTCCAATTATCAGGTTGTAAAGTCAGCACAGACTTACAGATTTTTTATCACCACTGAGTTGCCTCAGTCGCTTTTCTGTAGAGCTACCGAAAACAATATATCATTGAGAAGTGAGCATGTGATACCTACATTAACTTCTATTGGTTGACCTTTAACTAGGTCAGGACAATATATTGGGAATACCTTCACACTTCAAGACAAGGGACGTCTCCCAATTACTCCCAATTTTGTCATAGGCCTGTGGTAGACCAACGCACACTGGCCAATTTTTCAACTTACAAACTGGATCTTCGAAATTGATAAGGATTGCTCGAATTCAGCTTGATCATCTATTTTAGACAACCTTAAATCCTTTTAATACAACGTCATAATGGAATGATATTAAATGATTTTTTTCCCCAAACAAAAATTGTGAATGTATATTGGAATCACCTTAAAATCCTATCTGGAGCATCATGTGGTAAAACTTGTTCTTTGATGTTAATAATCAGTTGATAATTTAACAATAGTCACAGGGATGTATATATCATATATTAACTGAATTCCCATTATGTCCAGACAGTCAGATGAACAATGTTAAACTTTAACTCAATAATTCAAGATTTTCATTCTCTCAAGAGATTTTTTCAAACTAATATATGTTACTGATATAATAAGGTTATTGGAAAATGTGTTGATTTGTCTGCATCTTATTTAAAAATCAAAAAAAAAAGGCCAGAGTATTTGTAAGTAAAATCCTTTAAGCATCGTCAGATGTGGAAGAAATCTTATCATTGAATGTAATAGTTGAATCTACTTTGTTTTATGTACCAAGTTGGTCATTTAGAAAATTGTAAGTATGTCTGTACCAATTTGCTACACAAATTTATTTAAGCAAGGCAATTATAGAAAGCTATCATCTCAAGTTGTCTAATGGTTTTCATACAATAATGATGTGAGAATTGAGTTGATGTTCAGAGTTTTTATGTTGTATGAAGTAAGTATGGCTAGACTTGTTAATGGTAGTAGCTAGATAGAAGGGGAAAGTGATAGGAATATTGAATCATGTGAAAATCTCATCATTATTACTTATTTTATTAAGTTAGTGTGATTACTTTATAGTTTGAATCGCCTTCAGATTTTTCAACCCAGTTTCCCCCAGTCAGTGATGTCAGTAATGAAGGGCTGACATGGAAAACGTGTTAAGTCGTTCAGATGGGACAATAATCCAAGACCCTGTGTGCTACAGACTGTGCAATTTTAAATATCCCTTGACATTGCATTACTTATTAGGTGCAGAAAAGTAGGATGTAAAACACCATTTCATTTATAGTTTGAATCACTCCTCCTAAGATTTGACTAGTCTACTCAGTATTTGGTAACTTGGTAACTTATTTCTTTATTTGTCACCACCTTATTAAGTCTACACTATTTTTTTTTCTATTGATACATAATGTCACAGGAAGCTAAAACTGTTTTAGTAGGCTCCTCTCAGTATTTGATTTAACATGTTGATTTAGTCATGCTCAAGGTGCTATTTTGTGTTTATTCACTATTCAAAGAATTAATTAAAAATGGAGAGCATGTAAAGACATCAGTGAAACATCATTTACAATGATTGACACCTCATTTGTCAACAATTATTTGAACACTTGACAATATTAAATTCAGAGACTAAATAGGGTCTCCTTTCTATGAGGCAAAAATCCTGTTGTCTTTGATTTTCTGAAATCAGTTAAGTTTTTATTACATCGCTTTCAACAGACTATAAACACATCAAATATGCGATATATTTAGCGGATATTATATCGGACCATTGGTATTTGGTTTATTTATTTAAAATTTGAGATTTTATACAAATTTCACTTGGGGTATTTGCCATGATATAATTACTGAAAATAGATTTTCAATTATTTCTGTTTAAGAAATGTAATTTTCTAAATTTATAAGAGCTGTTAAAACTAAATTTTAGTCATATAGATCACTTTTTAAATTCAATTTGGCATTCAGTTCTCATGTAATTAATCAAAAAGGTACAAAAACAGAATAGACTTTCACCTCTCCCAGGGATTTTTTTCTTATATATTCAATTATTACCAATGATGTCATATATTATCGGTGATATCTGTAAATGAAACGTCAATATCTCAATATAGTTGCTTCCACTTTGCTAAACTCTCAACTGGTATTCTTTCAGAATAAAAACTTTAGCTGTAACTATTCTTGTACGTTACTTTATAATTGAAGTTTTCCATAACATGCTTGAAAGTAAAAGTTAAAATAAGTGGAAGCTGCAGTATTGAAGATATGAAGCAGAACTGTCATTTACTGGGTTAAAGCCAGGAAAAACATCCATAGATTAAACTGTCAATCCAAATAACATGTATTTGACTTGTTAAAGGGATTAATAGTTTCAAATTCATTGTTTTCATCAGCTGATGGAAATCAATTTATCATTCTGTTTATATTTGAGTCATAACAATGGGAGATGTTATAACAACAGGGTTTACCACATCATTAATTCACAAGATTCACTAAAATACTAGCTTTAACCGCAAAGGAGTTGTGAGCAGATATTTAGAACATCTTTATGTGTAATTTATTATATTATCTATATTATTATTATTGGTTGTTCGCCTGGGTTCTGGGTTGTTCGTCTGGGTTCTGGGTTGTTTGTCTGGGTCCACATCGGTCAGGGTCTGTTCGTATCCAAGACATTTTAAATCCAACATTTATTCTACATTTTTCAATGTTCCTTAATCTAGAATAGATGTGAATGATTGCCAAGTGAAGCTTCATTATGGCCCAATTATAGGTAAATGTGAAAACTGTTGATGTATGTTACTGTTACCTAACTAACTGGTACAAAAATAAAACCCAAGAAAACAAATATGCATTGTCGATTACTGCATTATATTATCAAAATTATTTTAGAGCAATGGACCCCTGGTGAACATACATCAGGGCCAACTAACAGTAACCTACTGCAAACATGAATTAGGACAAAATATAAATGGGCGAATGGACCAAATTAATTTAGAACATTTATGACAATGACAGTTGAAATTACTATTTACTACAATGGGATGTTACTAAAAAATGATGAGTGTAAGCATAGTTATCTCATTTATCACATAGAGTTGCATGGCTAAAATTAGAAGATCACCTAGGTTGTAACTTATAATCTTACTATTCTTAATTCAAATTCTAAATGTAATATTAATGATATTTTAATGATGGAAATAGACACACTACGTTAAGTTGTTCATTGGTGCCTAATGGCTCATCGAGTTCAACTCTTGCTCTGAAACCTTCATAATTTCAATGCAATTTCTTTCTGTCATTAAAGAAACAGCATCAAGTAGACACGTTGACATTAGGACAATAATTAGGCTTCTTGTAGTTTAGATAGTGAGGTTTATAATGATTTATAGGCAGTTGGGCATTTTGTCATGGCAAAATTCTCTCATTGCACACCCCACAGAGTTGCTTTCTCCATTACCCATACCTGAAATGGAGAAGTAGGATGTAAAACTCCTTTCCATTCATGGGCAGTTGGGAAAAATGGCCAATGCACCTAGTGCCATGGCTGAAATTCTTTCATTGCACACCCCACAGAGTTGCTGTCTCCATTACCCATACCTGAAATAGAGAAGTAAGATGTAAAACTCCCTTCCATTTATAAATTTGAGTACAACATTGAAAGTGTTGATACAGAGGAAATATAATCTAATTTTCTTGACATGTTTGTTTATTCTCAGTTCTAAGAGTTTGTTAGATCTGGTGTTTTATTGATAAATTCTGTACTGGAAGATTAAGTTGTAAATCAGGTATTTGGAATTATTGGGTCTGGATAATGTAATCTTTGTAACAGTAATAAAATGATTTAAGTATTCTAGGTCTGTCTTTTTCAGTTTGATAACTACAGCACGATCTATGAGACTCCAAATTTAGCTGTTTTATTAATCCGACAGACTTCTATATGACGCACATAAAAAAGTTGATATATGTCAGATTTGCCTAATTTAGAAAGATTTGAAAACGGGCTTCAGAAGTGGAATTTTGAGTTTTTTTATACAGGTTTTCTAGCCTTCTTATGAGCATCGTAAGACACTACTAAGTTCTCTTTACCATTCCTGCAATTTCCTAGCCAACGTGTGATGTCCGTAATTGCAGAAAATTTACCATCCAATGTATTTGATCTTTGAATTTCCAGAATACTTGACCTGTTTATTGCATGGTTTTTGCTTAAGCTATCTGAATGAAATTGTCAAAAAAATAAATTGTTGAAACTGCCTTTTGTGACAAAAAACTTAACTATAGGAAGATACCAAACTATCTTGGAGAAGAAATCCATTACCAATTTATAGAGTATAATGGACATGTTATCATTTGAGGAAATGATGCAAATTAAAGATGTTACAGCAGCTGCAGAAAATCTGTACCTGTAGGCTTTCAAGACTGGTTAGTTGTGGCTGCTACAGTTTAAAGGGACACTTTCAACATCTGTTTGACCAATCATATGTTATTTTCAGAAGCTAATAAGCTTCAAATCCATGTGTGTTTGCTGTTATCCACGTTTGAAAGTTTAAATGATGACTTAATAACTTTTCTTGAGACTTGAAAAGACGTATATGTAGAAATAAAAAGTGAACTTTCTAGTTTGAGGTATATAATTGAAGGGATTATGCTATTTTAGTGTAGTTATCAGACTTGTGAAGACAAATTTATATATTCAAGACCCAAATCTACCTCCAAAAATAGCCACTAAAAGATATTCTTTTCATATTACAAGTAGTCATATTTTTTGTAACAGTTTTCTATGTTGAACAGTGCTGCCTATTGCCAAAAACTCCTATGTTCAAATTAATATATATTTTTTTTAAATGTAGAGCTAAGCCTAGGTTATCGTGGTCTTGCTTATTTGTGACAAATAGATAGAAATTAAAGCCTCCCAACACTATGGAGCTATAATCTATTTACTGGAATCAGTAAAATTTGATATTCTGACTAATGTAAGAAGAAAGCATGATGTGTGGTTTATCAGAATTTCCAATCCAATGTCAGTCCACAACTAACAATAGGAATAAATGTGTTTATTGTGAAAACATTAATTCCTACTGATGCATTTTATCTCTGAAATTTGCATATCATGCAAGATCTGATGATGACAAATCGAACCTGACATATGAATGGCTGTATTGTGAATATTGTTAGATTTGTAGGTGAATATTCATCTTCACTATGTCAAGGTATTACTAACTCAGCATTAATATGGGGCACTTTCTTTATCACAGAAGGTTGTGAATTGATTGGAGCAGACGCCTTTGAATACAGCCAATCAGAGCCCTCAACAGAAAGACTCTAACAACCATCATATCATTGACAGTCTTCATTTCAGGGGTTCTGATTGGCCCTATTCATTGGCCTACAGTTTGATCCAATGAAATCATTGCATTTTTTAACTACCGAATACGATAAAAAGCTTTAAGTCAAGTTTTCAATGTAATTCCTTGACATTGTGAAGATGGTGAATATCATACCATCTCTATTCCCCATGCTATTGATATAGTTTATGATGTATAGCTGACATCAAGTTCAATTTCATCATCTAAATATTCCAGTTTGTTTGAATACCAAATTATTACTGTTGATGTTATTGCACACAGCAAAACATTAAATGTCAATGAAACAAAGTGCAGAGCTTTTAAGGTTTCTATATTTGCCTTTGATTAAATGTGTTTCTTGGCATATGAGAATAAACTACACAAACTCACAAAGTCCAGAAAAAAAGATTAAAAATGGAAACAGGTTCAACAAAGAACTTTGAAGAGTTTTTATCTTGTGAAATCTGCCTCATAGACCAAAACAATTTCATTCATTGTATTGTATCAATTTGATTATGTTATTAACAATAGTGTAGCAAAATGGTATGCATTATGGTAGCCATCATCCATTCTTTACAACTAAACATTTATCAGAGACATAAATGGATACAATAGAATATATTTCATGACTGGTTTTCCTTGCCATCATAATGTATAAATTACTACAATTTTTAAATGATAAACTGCCCTTTTGGCAGCCACTTTGAATTTGACTTGTTTTCATGATTGACCTTAGAAAATATTGTTGCATTTTGTTTCTATCTATGATTATACACTAAGAATTGAATGAAGTGAGATACCTTTGTGATAGCCATTGTCAAAACTTTTCAATTCATTTATAGTTCTAGCATTATATTGATGGAAATAGCCAGTTGAACACATGGTGCTCATTGTATGACTTCTTGTACAAATATTCTCTACCAGTCTAGACAACTACCCTAAACATTTCATATCAACCTAGCCAAATATTTTTACACATTTTCATGAAATTAAAGAGTTCGGAAACAGGAAGTGGAAATTTTGGTTGCTATAACGACCAGATGTACGGCACATGTGTTTTACAATAAAAATAGATATTGTTAACAAGAGAATGATCTTGTTTCATGTGGTTTTATAAGGGTGTTCTTTACCACCCACCTGTTTACTGAATGATGAAATCGTACCCAATATTCAGTTCAAATTCATATGGTGTATATTTGTTGATAGAGGTGTTTGTAGTGCATTTGATAGTAGATTCTCTTAACTTTTCTTTTTCTTTCCTTCGTGTTGTACTACCAATGAAAAATTGATTTGCTCAGTACATAAAGATGCTTTAAAAAAACAAATGCCCAAAGAGCTGAACATTTTCCTATCTGTAGCACCTATTAGAATCAACATGGGATGTCTGGTTCTTCTGGAATTAAAGACACAAAATATATTCGCTGAAGTGATGACAGTCTTTGTAGTTATTTATTAACTATAGTAACTGGCGTACTTAATTTACAAATATTTAATAGACATTGTGGTGCTTAAATGGAGATTTCGTGGAATTGAATGTTGGTATTATTAGCTAATCTGAGCTATATCTGTAGGCTATAAAAGGTTGTTCGAAAGTGCAATATGACCGATACTAGGTGATAATTAGATGTGCTATAAACTGATAACGGCAATAATTGATATTGGCCAGTACTTGACATTACTATTTCATATTTACTTACCATCACTAAGTGGTATTATTACGAGTAAATTACCTAAATTAGTACACTATCTGCCTGGCCTTCCTAGTTAAGTTAAGAAAAATGCCTGATATATTTAAGATTTTGTAATGGGTGCTATTTAGAATTACCAGTATTGCTATAAAGAAAGTTGGGTGGTCTTGTTTTCAGATAGTTTGATTATCAACGGTTTAGTGATTAGATTCTGTTGGCTTTAGTTCTTGAGGATTTGACTAATCATAAGAAATAACTCAAACTGATAAAAGTCTTATAAAAGCATGAAAAGGCTTTACCATACTCTTTTATGATCATAGTATAATTTAGCCTTTAATCTGCCAAGGTTATGTTTCCTTTCAAATGTATTTGCGATTATCTAATGTTTTTTTAAATCTGGATCTTTAGTTATCAGAACTGATTTGTACTGATATCTACTAGTTGGCTATTATATGAATTGTTCTGTAGTGCCTAAGTTTGGACCTGTCATTAGAAACTCTATTGATTATGTCCATAGTTTCTGAAAGTCTAGAAACCTGAAAGGTTTTGGAGATGAAAAGATCTTTTTACAAGTAAACATCAGTACTGACACCAAATAGCCATTACTTTATTGAACACTTCACACTGAAAATCTTTTATCTGATGAGACTTTCTTTTCCGCACTTGGAAAAAGACTGATATGATCCTGTAACATTATGGCTAGCAAGAAACTGTCACTGGATAGATATCTGAGTGATTTATTATGATCATTTCCAACACGTTATGAGATTTTATTCTAGATATTTTAATATCATCCATTTTTTCAGATGAATAAATTGTATCAACCGGTTTCAAATTTTATACTTTCTATTTTTATCCCTATGCTTTAAAGGGACAGGTATGCCATTTTAGGGGATTGATTTGAGTCATGAATATATGTAGATAATAGAAATGTAGAAAAATCACATAAATCCTTCAAAAATATCTCAAACTATGAATCTCTTTACCTTTATAACTTCAAATGCAGTTAATTCTGGACTCCATGGATTTGAAGGCTCAAATTTCGACGGTGAGCTGTCAACACTATGTTACTGATTGCAGTGATTGGTTGAAAACTGTTATGAACAATTTTTCCATTTGAGTAAGAAGATTGGACAATAAACGGAGTTGTGCATTTTGGAAAAAATAAGAGAAAGTTTATGCCTTTGTGGGGCAAGAGTAGAAAAGGTGGACATAAAATGCTGCTTCAGTTCATTCTATTCAATGAATAATAGAATACACTATGACTCATATTGACCATTTTATCTTGCTATTAATTTGATGATCTGTGTGAAAACTTGTAAATATTTTAACATGATAAAAGCATTTTAACACATTCTTACTTCTTTAAAGCTATGCTAAAAGATTGAAGAATGATATTTTTCTAGCTGGTATTAAAGGGATTGTAAAGAAGTTTTCTAAATGTGTGGATACTGATAGCATCAATTTTCACCATTCCAATTTTCAAATTAAGTGTTTGATGACATCGCTAATTGTGAAGGCCTTGTGTGATCATATTTTGCAATAAGTAACACTTAGTTTTGGATTTGCTGGAACCACAGACGTCTTATTGGACGTTGGAAATTGGAATGTTGTAAATTAATCAGTATCCCTGATACACATGATTTTTTTAGAAAACATTTTTACTATCCCTTTAAGAAACTGTAGCTGTTAATGTGCAACATAATCATACTGTTCAGGGATAATGATATCTCTAGATCTCTTTTACAAATTACTAGATATAGAGCTGTCTCTATTTTCCTGTATGAGATAAAGATAATTAAGGCATTTTATCCATCTTATAATTTCTTATTATTAAAATTGGTAGGGAACCCATCAAAGCATTATTCACTCAAAATTGTAAGAAGGCAACTTAGTTTTTTGGGCTATTGTTTTAATAGTGAATCGATGTTTCTGAAAGGTGACTGATGATGTAGAAAAGTCAACTTAGATACAACTGTTTAAGGTAGAATGAAAGCTGCTTTTAAAAAAAATGCTTTACTTAAGAATACTTTAACCATAATAGTTCACTTTGAGCACCTATATAGGCATTACCTTTCTCTTTTTTGGCAGTCTTAATTTTTCAGATTTTCTCAGTAAATTTAGAGGAATTGACATGTAGGAGATTGAAAAGAAAATAGTTGACAATAGAATTATAGTTTGTAGTTATCAAATCCTTCTCATTATTTTCTTAACTAAATATAATTATAGTATGTAGTTTATTTAGATTGCTTCTAGCCATGTAAACAGTCTGGATAGAGCCTTAATTTCCACTAGAAAAGGTCAGAAAGGCATAATTAACAGGAAATAACTATAATTAGAAGGGTTTGGTGTAAATTTAGAAACTTATAGACCCATAGATTGAGTTGGCGGAGAGTTCATACTGATACTGTTATGCCTAATGAATTGTTGTGGCGTTAAATTTGTGTAATTTACTAAAATGATAAATATAATGGTGTGACACGTGTTTAATGTTAAAGTTGAGATAGAAGGTTGTAAGTAGGACCAGTCTAGAGAGAATATGAGACACATTGTTAAAATAAATGTATAGTAATGTGAAATATGTCGAAATACAATAGAGAGATTATTACCATATTATTCTCATAATGAAGTGATCAGAGTTAGTGGTAGAGTTCAAATGACCTTGGCCATTACAATCGAAAATTGTTTGCAGTATACTTGTCTAGGTGGTTTGAATATACCAGAATCTTACCTGGTTTCAGATGTCTAGGCAAAATATCTGCATGATAATTGTATGCAATGACTTTGTAAATCAGGCAGGGTATAATGCTTACTGTTTAAGACACCTGATACCACTTTTCCTCATTTATCATTGATATACTTTCTCATATGAATAGTTCATCAGTTGCTTTAAATGTACCAAAGTGTTTTTTGGATTTCGTGTTTCAGTTTTCATCTTTTATCGAACTTAAAAAAAATTATAGATCTTTGACAATAAGCTTAGTGACATCTCCTTCAGTTAAAGATATTAAAATATACAATATTAGTCTTCTTAACACTTCTGTAATTGTTTTACAGATTAGAAAATCGAAATATTGAAGAGAAAACGGCAGAATTGCAAGTTGTGATGATAATTGACAGACATTTACAAATACAATGACACCAAGATGCTAAAATGTAATAGATAAAATAGAGTGTGAAAAATGTTTTTCATGCATCAACTCTCCAAAAACCCTATTACCTCTCAGTCAACAAGTGTAATTTTTTACTACCTTAGAGGATTAGGTATTTGATAAGGCTGTTGACCCCAATTTTAAAAAATCATTTGATCTTCTGAAATCTATTTTTTAACTATTAGATGAACTACCTTTATTGGAAGATTTTGCATGAACATCTATGGTTTAAAAAAAAAACTCACAAAACCGGCCCTGATTATCTCCAAGCCAACAAGTGTGAATTTTTTTAGGCTGGATTAAAGTGTACAAGTTTAGGACTACTGTCTTAGAGGATTAGGTATGTAATAAGGCTATTGACCCCAATTTTAAAAATCATTTGATCAATGTGAAATATGACATTAATAATTGACTATTATATTAACTACCTTTGTTGGAAGATTTAGCATTGACGTCAGAGGTTTTATTTTAAAAGATTATTACAAACATTTAAAAACTTTTTTTTAGATCAGATTTTTCAATTATAGTTGAATTGTCTACAAGACTTGATGATTTTGTGAGGTGATAGACGTAAGGGTTATTTTAGCTCTTTATAATGACTTGTTTTAAAGGCCATGGTTCACCATTTTCTGAAGTCTCAGCTAAGCTAATCAGTAAGAGTGTTCACAGCTTTCTGGCAAAATTTTAGTCTTCTCATGTGTATTCATAATTATTTGTGTTACATTGACATTATATTACATTGACAACTCGCCTTTATTAAGACTGCCATTAAATATCAAATGGTTAAGAAAGACAGGATAATTAGGATTATTTGTAGACCTTGTCACCAAGACTGACAATTTCAGATACACTTATTTTCAGGCAGAGAATTAACTAAAGAAAATATTTCATACTTTTGGGTACTTTTGAAAGATTTATGCCATTTTGCTACAGAGCTGGTACTTCTGAACACTATTGATATCTATTCAAGGTCTAAATCAACTTTCGAAAATGGTGAACCAAGACCTTTAGACAAAAACTTGATTTATTGAAGTCCAAATATAAAATATTAAAATATATAATATGTTGTAAACTGGATCACAATCAGATTGTAATGCAGATCTAGATGTTTCCTATCCTCTTTTTTATTTGGGATTACCATAGTTGCCATCCGTGATCATATGCAATTCTTCCGTCAGTGGTGTTCAGTTGAATTTTAACTCCATAGTGTCAAAACAAATATGATAACCATACTTAAAAATTTGTGAGAATTGGTCTGATAAACCCAGAATTCTTCTTATATAGTCTAACAAAACACAAGACAATATTATCGAATATAACACACTTCTTTAATAAGGTTAGGCACATAACGTTTCAACACAATATACACGTCTAGTCATCAGATGTAATGGCAAGATTAAAGAAGTGTGCTATATTCCATAATGTTGTCTTGTGTTTTGTTATATGTGCTCCTCGTTTCTATATGTTGTTCAAATCTTACTTCTAATATAGTCGCTAAAACTTTCACCAAACAGGGCATTTATTTGGTTGAATGTTTAAATTACCCTGGCATGAATATTGTGTTACATTCTATATTTTGATGGAAATGAATTTTTATTATCTATATGAATTTGTCTGTTGTACTATTATCTTGTTCAGCAAATATAACATAATATAATGGAAAAAATAAGTGAACAGCAAAAAAAATTTCTTCAAAGAAAAAGATGAATATCTGACAAAAATGCTCAGAGGCAAATCTTCATAAATGACAAAAGTTACTTTTTTCATGTTAACAAAGTTACTTAATGTCAATTTGTTATTCATTGTTTAACTGTGAAGTATTTCAGTCAAATTTGTGAATGGCAGTTTATATTGGTTTGTAATGAGGTTTGTTGTGTAAATGGCTGCTTTCTGACTCGGTAGTTTAATGAAAATATAAATAATATATCATGAACATGTGTCTAGTTGAAAAATCATAAGATCATTGACAAGAAATAAACTATTTATATACCATTGTCTATAGACTCTATTCAAATAGTAATAAGAATGGATTCCGTTTATTTTGATATCTCACTAATTGGCTTAATGCCAAATATCAATACGATACCAAAGGATTTTTTTTTATCTAAATAAAGATCAATAAGATAAAAATCTCTCCTAGTGTTTTTTAATAAAGATTAATTCAGTACCAGATTATTAGTACCAGTAATTCTATATGCTTGATCTTGATTTCTCTTGGCTATCTGAGTCAGATGAGTTAAAACCCATGATGCATTTGATCATTATACATGTTACTTACCTTTTTTGATTCCCAACTGTTCTTGTATCTCACAGGACCTATGTTTTTTTACAATGTCAGACCCTCTAACTTGAATCATAAATGGGAAACCTAGTTGAAAAATCTGAAGGAATCATCTCAACTTATGCCTGATTGAACTCTGGATATTAAGAAGCAAGTGTCATATATAAGGAGTTATAAATGACGAATCATACCTATTTAATCAATCTAAATTTCCTGAGGGAAGAAGAAGGAAGAGAATACGAGCCTGAAAATCCTTCTAAATTCTCTTATTCAATGAATTATCATTATTACATAAAGCCCAACCAATCAAATTCCTTCACTCTCTCACTAAATGGTAGTGCCAGAAAGTTGATTGGTTGAACAAGGTTGGGTCAAAAGGTTATTTTGACAAATGTTTAAGAGACCTGTCTTTAGACCCTAACTGAAGTGGCCATATTAAAAATCAAATGCTAATGAAAAACAGAACAAAAGTTTGGTATAATTTCAATTATAGGCTAAGCCTATATATGCTACTAATGGCTCCCCTTATTTTGACTAGGGTAAAATAGGAACTTAACCATCTTCTAGAAACTATATCATTGTTATCATACATCAAAGAAATAAAAAAATCCATCAATTGAACTCAATCAGTCTAATTAGCATGATTATAAACAGTAATTAGATATTATCAGTATAACCATAGTAATTTGATCAGATATTCTACCTGAATTGCTTTGATTTCAAATTGTTCTTCTCAGGTGGTTAGAAATATATAATTTACACTCTAGTCAGGTGCATTCTATACCTTTTAATCTTTTTATTTTTCTCCATAAACCTTGTATTCTGATATATTTTATTAAAAAGTTATGATTGGCAAATATATTTTATTAAAACCAGATGTGATATTTATTATGAAAATTGATGTATGAAATTTCATTTGACACATACATTTATATACAAATTAAACATTTATTTGACCAGAGTCATATTAGGTCTGATGCATATCAGACTGATTTTTTAAGAAAATCTCCTGGAAACTACTTTTGTCAGTGAAAAACTTTCCATTAAAAATTTTTACTCTTGAGATATTTATATATATATATATAAACAGGGAACATAACTCTGTTATGACTGATATAGTTATATTTTATCATTTAGGTGAATATCAAAAGTAATGTTTTCAGACTGTAAATTTGCCTTTACAGCCACTTTGGGGACAGACTGTAGCACAGTTGGTTAGAGCATTGAAATCTTTGCATGGTGTCATTTGCCTGATTAAGTCAAACGGTCAAGTGGTTGTGAGTTGTAATCTCAACCAGCGTGTGAAAATCTGGTGAACTTAAACAAGTCATCTTTCTAGCTGTAAAAGGGTTTGGAAAATCCCTAAAAATTCAATGCCAAGAGTTTGGCCAAGTTGTCATCATTTTAAATCCCAGTATGTTTCTTTCTGTACATATTGTATTCTGTATTTCAGCCAATTCAACAGGAAAGTACTTTGGGTGTTTTGCTGATAATAAATCTGACCGTGATATGCCAAAACATTTTAAAGAACTTTTCCAGAACTCACCACAAGCCTGCATAGAACATTGTACAAAAGGAGGTAGGTTAAATTTCAAATTATCAAATGTTTTTTTGTAAAAATCTATTCAAATCTTCAGCTTATGGTATAATTATTGTGTTGTACTGTCAAAGATAATTGTCAACATCCAGAGTTGATTGAAAACAGAAACACAGGCAGTTCATGTAAGATTTATGTACAGTAGATAAGATAGTAGTTGAAAGTGAAACCATATTGTGTTCAGTAGTAGGCCCTACTTATAACTATGAAAATTGTGTTTGTGTTTTGAATCAGCCCAGAAAGTGCACATACACATCCTTGCTTGGCAGTAATTTAATAGTACATAAAGTTTATTTTAAAAACGAAACAATCTTTTAAACATAATGTGGCAAGGAAGGAAGACAAAATGGCGGATCCTCAACATTGATTCACAGTATTTTCGAAGGGAATAAAAACTCAAAATTTATTTCACTGTGGATAGTGCGTACTCCTTCTGTAAGAGGTCCATTTTGGTATGCCATTTTGTGTTGAATTTCTTGGAGCTTCAGATAGTGAACATGCAAAACCCTCTTCTGTCATAAAAGTTGAAGCCCATTTTGTTTGTTTTAAGATTCCATTCAAGATTGTCAAATTAGATTTTAGATAACCCAAATATTTCATTAAAAGTGATTGAGTTAAAAGCTACAAGTTTTAATAATTTTTATATACTTCATGTATTACATGAACACTAATTGGTTAAATTTAAGAATGACACAAGTATCTCAGACAATAACTGGTTTTAAGACTGACAGCTTGATATTTCCGTGGCAGCATCAGTCACTGATAAATTGACCAATCAGAGTAGTTAATCTGAGAGTTATGATGTTCGTTACAATCTAGCTTAAAGGGGCATTCTGCTTTTTTGCAGGCCAAACATTTTTTTTGCTCAAATTACTGAAAACTATACACAAAAGAAGAGAAACGTATCCCTCAACATATCTGAAAGTTTTAACTAAAAAAAATCTGGTCGTTAACATTTTAACACCAAAATTATTTAAAAACATTTCGTAAGCTTTTTAACTTCGTTAGGTAGGTGTAAGAAAATTACTAAATGTATTTAAGCAAAATTTAAATGCCAAATTGTAGAGATCTGAAGGTTTCAGCTAATAATTTTGAGCCATTAAAAAGCCGCACGCTAAAACTAAGACGAACTGTTCAATTATCAATTAGAACGCTTAATTAACCCTTTGTAAAAAATTCAGTTTGATCAAGATGATACATAGATATAAATAGCATTCTTAAGAAATATTCTCAGATATAATTTATGACGTCTTTGATAATGAAATTTTGCCCCTTTAAAGATGTAGATGTGGAATCTTAGAAATCAATTTGCATGTCTAGAAGATTAACACAATAAAAGTTTCCTAATGAATATTTGATTTAATAATGATTGAAATGCTAGCAGACGGGTTGATTAAATTGTATCTAATATATATGTATCTGTAGGATTAAAGTATGCAGGGTTACAGTATGGTCGAGAATGTTGGTGTGATGATAAGTTTGGTAAATATGGACAAGTTGATGAAGCCAAGTGTGAGAGTATCTGTCCAGGAGATAAAACTCAATCATGCGGAGGCTATTTAACAATGAGAGTGTTTAGTACTGGTTTACCAGGTAATACTTCCAAGTGTATATTTTTAAGATTAGACTAATGGCTCTGTCCTAGCACAATTTTTCTTTTTGCACACTGCATGGTGTTACCTGACTTCACCCATCCAAGAGCAGAGAAGAAGAATGTAACATTTGTAACAGATGACCTTGAGTGTTGCTTATGAGCTTTAAATCAACTTGGTACCTCTGGTAAGAAAAAAATGATTTTGACTGGCCAAACAAATCTGTGGATGCCAATCTTGGCTTAATGCCTGTTTTGGCGGGATGAATTAGGTAGTCACTATCACTTGAAGACAAAATGTAATTTATTTTTGGACGTAATGATTTTCAAATAAACATGTCTTTGAGCTAATTAGAGTTGTATATATATTTGACTTCCATTTTATTTTTACAGGTAAAGTAAAGAATGCTGCTACATTAGCTAGTAAAGATTATTTAGTTGGTAAAGCTGCTGTCAAAGTTGTTTTTGTTTTAACCTTTAATGGTAGACAGATACGTCAAGTCATCCGATTAATACGAGCTATTTATCATCCAGACCATTTTTATTATATTCATGTAGATAAGGTAGGCTGTACTTAAGTTTCAAGACTTTTTGGAATTAAACTATATTATTTAACTTTTACAAACCATAAATTTCTTAAAAGGTATGTCTATTCATTGTCAGAGCGGTACTAAAAGTATATTTTTTCCTTTTAGAGAGAAGAATATCTGTTTCGAGAGTTACTCCCCTTAGAGAGCAGACTATCAAATATTAAATTAGCCAGAACAAGATTTTCTACAATATGGGGTGGAGCTAGTTTATTACGGGCACATCTTCAATTTATGTCTGAACTTTTAGCTATATCGTCATGGAAATGGGATTATTATATTAATCTTAGTGAAAGTGATTACCCTATCAAGTAAGTAGGTCTACTTTTACAAGCTTCATAAGATACTGAGCAGAATTCTGAGAGATTCTGTAATCATTAACAAACTCATCATAAATCAGCAAATGTGGATCTAAACATGAAATGCTTATGAACTGAATTCCACATCATTTATCATGTTACAAAAAATGGACACTAAGTTAGCATGTTCTTGTTGACTTCTTCTTACTGTAGTGCTAGTTTAGAAATCTTAAGTAGCCTAAATTAGACAAAAGAAGATACTCGACCAATTCAGGCAATTCATTGTTTGTTTATATTTTGCATAGCAGCCATTCTGTATCTATGTGTTTGTACAATATGTACTTTCGGCAAAACAGGGAGTGCAGAACAGCGTTCTCTTGTCAAAACTCTTTTCAATATCAATAGAGTAGCCGCAAATAAGAGCATTAGTGTTTGAACAAGAATCACTTGACTATTTTACAATATGATTTATTTTGAATAATTTCAGACCAATTAATGATTTAGTTGCCTTTCTTACCAAATATAAAGGAAATAATTTCCTGAAATCTCATGGCTCGGATACCCACAGGTAAATACTTATTTAAAGAATTACTATGAGAGAAATGCAAATTTATTTTTTATCAGAAATCATCTCTTTCCCTTACCTAACAATTATTCATTTGTTCTTTGTCAGGTTTATCCAAAAACAAGGTTTAGAACAGACATTTTATGAATGTGACAACCATTTGTGGCGTTTAGGACCCAGGAAACTGCCTACTGGTATAAGAATAGATGGTGGTAGTGATTGGATTGGTATTTATAGAGAATTAGCTGAGTTTGTTATATTAGAAAATGATGAGCTATTGAAAGGGTTGAAAGGTTCATTTCAATATACTCTTCTACCTGTGGAGGTAAGAAAGTTGCAAATGTATAACTATCCTTCCCTCTGTCTGAGACTGTAACTATGTGCTAGACTTTTGTGGGTGATTAGTGGGAATATTTCATGCATTAATTATAGACTGGAAAACCCTCTTGATATTTGATTTAATCTTCTTTTTTCTCTTTCTCCAGTCTTAAGAATATATTGTTGATATAGGATAGCCTTCATTACTTTCAGGCATTGGTAATTTCTCTACCATTGTGCTTCATTAAGCCAGTTTCATTTCTGCATGAATATGTTTCATGTGAAATGAATTTTAGACTATTAACCTTTATATTTTCTTTTCTTTATTTCAGTCATTCTTCCATACATATAGTCAGAATAGTCGTTTCTGTGATAAAATAATAGATAATAATTTACATTTGACTAATTGGAGACGTAAACAGGGTTGTAAATGTCAATATAAACATATTGTTGATTGGTGTGGTTGTTCACCTAATGATTTTAAAACTTCAGATTTAGATAAATTAATGGTAAGTGTATACTGTATTCACTGTTTCCTCATTAACCTTTGATAGCCCTTCGCATTCAGTGACATCATCAAACACTAAGTTTTAGTGGAATTGAAGGAACCGGAACCACTGACGTCTAATTGAAAATTGGAAAGGTGAAAATTGATGCAATCAGTGTCCCTGATACACATACAAAATTCTTTACAATCCCTTTAACTTAAGTCATAATCTCAAATCTCTTTTCAATCCCATTACATTCAAAATTATCAAATTGTATTATTTCACAGTGTGTTGATTTTTAAACTTGAACAAGAATAGAAGATAAATGTATGAGTTTTGTATGATTTCAGAATTATGAAGATAAAGCTGTATTTTTTGCACGTAAATTTGAAGCTGTTGTCAATCAAGAAATAATAAATAGTTTAGATGTATATTTATTTGGAGATTTTAAACAAGGTAAATGTTAAAAAATATCTTAAATCAAGAGACCCAGGCATTTGATTTAAACTTTCAAATGTGTTTACAGTCATAGCCTAATGAAACTTAATTAGCAAGGGCCACAACATATCATCTTGCTTGAAATCTTAAATTGTTTATTTCAGCCAAATATTCCAATACCTTGAAATGATCTTATTAAAAGCAAGTTTCACATGTACATTTATTTTTTCTACATGTAGATATGTAAATAGTATCCATTCATAGAAATTTTCTTTAGTTTGATAAGTATATTAGATAAAAGGCACAAGTCAAACTTTCCTTTAAGCATATTTCATTTAATGCATTATTTTTTTTCCAAAATTTTTTTTACAGATATGACAGCTTTATCAAACTACTGGCAAAATGAACACCATTATTTAGATAAAAATACTAAAACCAAAGATGCGTATTTAACTGGATATTATTCCCTGATGAGATTAGGATTAAGAATATTATCTGAACAGTCCCCTAGTTGTCAATATAGACCAATCAAAGTACTAGAAGCTAATTTATTTTATGAATCTGATCATTTCCATGGCTTATTGGTGCTCTATCAAGTTGAAGATATCCGCACAGGAAAAACTTTAAATATGGAAACTCATATGCATCCAAAGACGCATTATTCTGTGTTAAATCCTATAGGTAATATAGGCAGACTCTCAACTCTAGATGTGGGTACGAATTTTGATCCAAAGGAACTGATATTTCGAAACTATGCATCTTTAATAGGTCCATATGATGAACCTGTTTTACGCCATGTTTGGGGACCAGGTGATGAATTTGTGATATCTATTGCATGGATTGATCCAACTAATGTGATAGCTGCCTCATATGATGTTAAAATTCCAGCAGCCTCTCATATAGGAAACCAAAATCCTTCATTAAAAAATCCATTACGGCCTGGAGTTTGGACAGTCCGACTTATGGAAAATTTAAAACTCGTTGCTGAAACTAAGTTTCTTATTTTTCCCCTGCAGTTTTATCAGGCTAAAGTTATAACCACTAGTGATATACATCAGGCACATCGCGGACCTGAGGGTTTCTATGCTAAAAAAGATTTTTCAGAATTAAGAAGTGTTCTTAAAGTGCCAAAGGATGAAGGCTTAGAAATGGAAGCTTTGACTAACGCTAGGCGAGTGGGAAGAGATCTGGAAAAGTGGATTGATGAGCTCTCTCCTTTGTTCTGGCAAGTTCAGAAAACTTGTTCTATTGAAGGAGTTAGCAAGAGTTGTCCTCAAGTGGAATGGTGTCGAACTTCTTCCTGGAGTTCCAGATCTCCAGATCCAAAGTCTGAACTTTCATCAATTGATGCTAAATTAAAACAACTGCGAAGATGACATCTTCTCTATGATAGTTTACTCAAATTCCTAAGGTTGTTATATATAATATGAAAGAAGAAATTATTTTTTTAAACTGCTTTAAGTATGAAAATCAAAATATGTAGATGTTTGTCAACCTAAATGTTTTATCCATTTCTCGGAAATCCAATTATTTTCTTACATTTCATAAATCCATATGAATTGATTTACCACACATATTTTTTTCACCTGAATATCATTTCTTAATATTGATTTGGGGTACAGAGCACTTTAATAATTTTGTTTAGTAAATATTCCACCAGTTATATGTTATGTTTCTTGATATTAATTTGACGTCAAATTGTGTTTTGATTGTCTTATACCATTTGTTGATAGTAATATTGGTTGATATGATGATCTTTTGAAACCAACGGAAACTTGACGATACTTATTCCATTCAAAGTTTCTTACAAAATTCTTATAAATTATAAGTATAATATGATAACTTGCATAACATCATACATGTGTAAGCTACAGAAGTTGTCCACCTACCTAAGAGATTTTTGTTTTTTTTTTCGTAACCATGTTTACGGGACCAACCCTTATCAATATCAAATTCTCCTCAATAAAATAGACGTGATTTTTAAGAAATATCAAAGTTAAATGCCTAGTACTTAATAGCTATCCATGACCTTTCTGATGTAATATATAACATGTATTTCATATCCAGACCAATGCATTCTTTTCCTGTTTTTAAAGGAAAAGTTTGACTGCTACTGATAATTTTCTACATAAGATATGTTCATATAATGTAATCATATATAGCTCTATAGTACGTTAAAATTTGCTTCCATTTAATTAATATTTTCATCAACAGCACCACTAGATGAAATTGCTAGCCAGAAGAGACCTATATAGTGCAGAGCTGGGTTCTTGAGTATTTTTTCTAATTTTTCACTATTGAGCTGTAAATGAATACCATTAATAAATAATCTACATCAATAAAAAAAATATATCTGTACAAGCCAAACTTTTCCTTTAATCAAAGTGCCTTGAATTATTTGCTTTAAGAAATGTGCTTAAAATCAAACAAACATTGATTTAAGATAGTATATTATAGCTATGTTTTATGAGATTATTTAATGACATTCAGAAAAAATGATATGTATGTATATAGGTGGCTATTTATTTGTTAGAAATTTTAACATAATGAACTATTTTTTATTCCATATTTTATATATGTGTTCATTAACTTGTAGGTATTTTGTGCACAATTTGATTAGCTAAGAAAATGCTATTTCAACATATGGCGAGAGTTGGTTCATATGATATGTTTTGAAAGAGTGGACTTTCACAGTGGATGTATTTTTTATTGTTTTGTTTGTCATCGAATCAAAAAACGTGCTAAATGTTCATTTTACACAATTGTATTTTTATGGTATAAATTTGTTTTACAAATTTCTCTAATCTTATTGGTTTTCTGGCAAGCAAGAATATAATTCATAGCATTAACAGGGGTAGAAATGTATGACATTGTTTAATTCATAGCATTAACAGGGGCAGAAATGTATGACATTGTACAATTCATAGCATTAACAGAGGCAGAAATGTATGACATTGTATAATTCATAGCATTTACAGGGGCAGAAATGTATGACATTGTACAATTCATAGCATTAACAGAGGCAGAAATGTATGACATTGTACAATTCATAGCATTAACAGAGGCAGAAATGCATGACTTTGTATAATTCATAGCATTAACAGGGGCAGAAATGTATGACATTGTATAATTCATAGCATTAACAGAGGCAGAAATGTATGACAATGTATAATTCATAGCATTAACAGAGGCAGAAATGTATGACATTGTATCATGCATAGCATTAACGGGCAGAAATTTCAGCTTCTTCTACACTGATGAAAATGTGTTGAAAAGGGCTTTATCAAAATCTGTCAAGAAAAAAACCATTCTTATTGTTCAATATAAATTTATTGAAACCTGAGTTGAAAAACCCATGAAAGACCAGCTTTCTTACACACCCATAACACACAACCTTATCTAAACTCTTCTTTCAGCTGCCAAATACCAATACCAGAGCTTTTATCAAAATTACACAATTGTTTCAACATAGCTTTAAATTTGGCAGTATCACTGGGTGGAAGTCTGGTTCCAAAATGATCCAGTAATTCCTGAGTCATGGCTTGACCATCATTTCGAGCCTGAAATGCCACATAATTTCTTATGTCTGTTAGGAGATCAGTATGAGCTGTATCCACCTTTTCGGATAAACTTTCAACAGCTGGATCTGATACAGAAGCACCTGATGGTACCTGACGATTTCTCATACGTGATAACAGTTCATCTGATGACATTGGTGTACTATTAGTAGCAACATAGCCTGATACAGATCCATCAAAATGTTTATCATTTTCATCCTAAAATACAAAAAGATATTTTATATTATTTACATATTGCTTATGATAAAGGGATTTAAGTGAGATACCTCTAGTGTTTGTATGTAACGGGGACACAGCATTGCTCCTATTCTTTTTTTCCAAATATAGTAAAATTTGACCAATATTTTTTAGAATTTTTGGGTTTTCTTAAATTAAGGAATGAGATGAACAGAAATCAGGATGCTGGAAATAACATCCCTGTCCATGTTCTTAACACAGGCCTATACAAATAATAGAATCACCTGATTTACTTAAAAACATGTGCAATGTTTCATAAAAATTTCATGAGAAAAATGGAAAAAAAATCAAGACTTTCGCAATTTCGCACACGTGTTATTACTTGTGAAACATAAAAAAAAAAAAAACTGTGACACTATACAACCAAATTCTTAACATATTTCAAATATACAAACCTTTTTATCAACCGTGCTAGTAGTTGAACTTGTTACAGTACTATTACCATTTAATACTAATGTACTCTTTTTCTTACCAAATCTTGGCCTATAATAATAAACACCAATATTATTAGAACTTTATACATCTGGGGACATTTTAAAGACAAAACACAAACAGGCCACTTTGTAAATGGCAATAACAATGTAACTATGTAATAACCATTCCAAAACCATGTGAAACCAATGTGCAACTGAATAATTTGAATCTTGATAAGCACAAGATATTTAGGCTTCAAAAAAAGTAGAAACTGACTTACTTTCTTCCACCATTTTGTCCAGTCCAAGTGGGTACACCAGCTAAAGCAGACGCGCAATTTGCACGAGATTTTCTTAAAGCTGCCACTGCTTGTTTAGCTACCTTCTCAGCTTCTGCTTCTACTATAGCATAGTCTGGTCTACCACATTCCATAATTTTATCATGTTTCATAGCGCTATGTATACCACCCTTTTGAAACAGGGTATGTAAGACATAATCATCTTGTTTAGATGCTGGTTTTTCATTATCATCATCATCATTTTCACCATCACTACCACGTTTAAATTTACGATGTTTAACAAGATTGGGGATTCTTTCTCCTTCAAATTCTGCAATAATTATTAATAAAACATATGAAATTAAAGTAGATTTAGATTTTGCTATGGTTACAGCTGCTAAAATGACAACAGCTGAACATGAGATAAAAATGAAAATCACACCATATTAATCTTATATGATACATTTTGTTTACATTGTTGGAGACCAGGTCATCGGAAAAGTGATATGATATATTTTTGTTTGATTGTACAAGAACTGGACATCAAAGTTTTATTCTGAAAAATAACACGGACAGCTGAATTTGAAAAAAACATACATACTTGCATCCCTCTTCTTCTTTTTATGTTTTTTATGAGAAGTATGATTAGATGATGATGATGGTTCTGAAATTTCCTTCTTGAGTTTTGATTCGTTACTGCTGCCTTCTTTTTGAAGCTTCATTTTCTTATAATCTGCATAAGTTATTTTAGATTTAGAGGTAGATGGTTCATTTGATTTAGATGGCAGAGAATTTGAGGCAGATTCACTTTTTTTGAGTTTATTTTGTTCCATTTGTTGACTTAATTTCCGGGCAAATTCACGCATTCTAGCTACTTCATCATCTTCAAGTGTACTAGCAACTTCCATTTCCTTTTCCTTCTTCTCTTCCTTCATTTCATCAAAAATATTTTTTGAATTTTTCTTTAATTTCACATCAGACCCTGTACCAGCAAAGATGGCACTAGTTTCTGTTCCCTCATCATTGTCTTTTGATCCTAATGTAAACAGTTCATATATATCGTTACTTTTAAATAAACGTCTTTGTTTTGGATCTTTGAGGACACGATTTGATAAAAACTGTTTGAATATTTGCCTACAAAATAAAAAAACATCTTTATTACATATATAGATCTATAGCCTAGGGTCAAAAAAATATTATGCATGAGTTGCATATGTAAGTATAAAATATGTAGCGTTTCACAAATAATTATAACTTACCAAATGCTCATTTAGGATCTATTTTGTCCTGAATCATAAGGATAGGTAAGACTGCCATAACTTTTTTTGATAGCAGCAGACTTACTATACTAATGACATTCAGAAAATCCATGAAGGCATTGTTGTTATTGCAATTGTCTATAAAAATAAGTAACAATTACCTATGATATATCTTCTCTTCTATAGTACCAGACGTCAGTAGTCTATATATAGTAACTTGTTTCTGTTGACCAATACGCCAGGCCCGTTCTCTAGCCTGCATATCAGTACTAGGATTCCAGTCAGGATCAAATATAACTACTCTATTAGCTCCTGTTAAATTAACACCTAAACCTCCAACTCGTGTAGTTAACAGAAATACAAATATAGATTTATCCTACAAAATAAAATAAATTCTTTTTAATATAAGAGATTGACATTTCAAGGAATATGGATTCATTTTGAAGACAGCCAGAGTTTTAGAATAGCTATGCTATAGAACCCCAGTTCCAAACCTGTGGTGTTTTCACCGCCTGCGGGTGTGGGACTAGTGTGTTGCCAACTGGTGTAGGAGATGTATATATTTTGAATTTAGAGTGCACCTCACATCATCACATGCTGGAAATGTGGATGAAACAACTTATTGGGGTGTAAAAGATCCACGTGATTGCTCCAGGGGTGTTAAGGCTGAAAAAAGGTTGGGAACCACTGGTATAGAATATAGAATTATTTGGTGAAAATTCTAAAACTTTTTAGAATTTCTACAGTTTTACCCAAAAATATCAATATTGAAATTTGCTATTACAAGTCTGAGAGAGATATAGATTCTTAAATCTATATATTTACCTGATTAAATTTAGTAATTAATGGCTGTCTACCAGCTACTGTTGTTGTACCATCCATACGTAAATAATGATAATCATGTTTCTGTACAAATGATTCTAATATATCCAACATCTACAAAAATAAATCTTATTTAATTGCATGTAAACTATATCCAACAAACCTTAGGTTCCAAATGAAAAAGAAATGATGGGAAATACCAAGTTAATCATCTTTGATTTCAATTTTGACGATGTTCTCTACTTTCCTGTCGTTATATCACATATGTTTGAAATAACCCCAATGGCTGCCTCAATAATATGTCGCAACTCATAAATTTTGGTTTTAGGGGGATAGAGCTCACACCTGGCTGACTGTCGAAAGCACTTGCACAGGTGTGGTGTTGCATAAGATATACACAGGTTACTCACTCAGAAATGCAACTTGCTAGAAAATTGCCCACCAATCATATATCTAAAATAGTATTTGTCTATGAAAAATAATATCCTACCTTTGTACTTTGTGAAAAAAGAAGAACTTTATGACCTTGTTGTTTCCATAATCTTAATAAAGCTTCCACCACTATCATTTTACCTGATCTTTTATAATAACCATAATTTAATGTTTCATCTTGATCATATTCTCTAACATCAAATACTCTAGGTCCACCAGTAGAGATATCAGGATGGTTACAAATCTTACGTAATGTTATTAAACCAGCAAATATCTAACAATAACACAAAATTCAGGAATTTTAGTTTGTTGTTTCCTTTAATTCCCTTCACGTGATTTCTTCAAATAAAAAATCTATAGAAAGTTTTTTTCTTACTTTCTGCCATTTTATGAAGAAACTATGTGGTGAATCTTAAAGAGATTGTAAAGAGGTTTTCTAAATTGAAATTGTTTGTGTATAGGGATACTGATATCATCAATTTGCAACATTCCAATTTTTAATCAGACATTTGTGGTTCCTGCAATTCCACTAAAACCAAGTGTTTGATGACCTCACTTATCGCATAGGGTCTTATGTGATAAAGCATAGCATGTATTTGGTCACATAGATAAAGCATTTTCATTATGACTGGTTTTGACATAATGATGCAAAACGTGAATTGACTATCATGTTAGAAGCTTACCTGATATTTTCCAGCTAAAATATTTTCACATTCTCTAGATGATAAATATTGTTTATAAACATCATGTTGTTCATCAGTTAGTCGACAAAATAATACCTGTAAGATATCAATCAAAATAATGTATTTAGCTAATGGTGGTCATGGGTTCTATTCTTGGCCAGCTTGTGAAAATCTGGTGACTTGAATAAGTCATCTTTCCTCATTATTCTAGTCTGTATTTAATGGTATTGTAAAGATTAATGAAGGAATTAAGAAACTACCTGTTCATTTTTCTCAGGCAAATCTAAATTAGCTTTAACATCAGCTTTCATACGTCGTAATAAAAATGGATTGATGGTATCACGTAATATAGAGGCACATCTATAGGCTGTTTCTACCTGAAATAACAATTATTATAAACTTTAACAATCTATTCTCTAGTAACCATTGATTTAGTAGAAACAGACTCCATTACTCCACAAACGGCATTGTATTTTGAATTTGAACACAGATGATCAACCAAATCTACTGCACAGTTGTTCATGCCTTGATGGCTTAAGCCATTGAACTATATATAACTTGCCATAGTTTCAAATGAAATATTTGTAAACTATCACTATACCTCCAACATAACTGTTCAAGTCTTGGCCAATGAATGAAAACATGATTTTTATTGATATAAATACTATTATAAATAGCCTACCTGAACTTGTGTAGCATTAGAATAACCACCTTGTACAATAGGCACTGAGAAATGCTGCATAAAATCTGGTAATGTTCCTAGTTTACCAGGAAATATAAAATCAAACAAGGACCATAACTCTTTTAAATTATTCTGTATTGGTGAACCAGATAAGATAATACGATGAGCTGTACGGAACTGAAATTAGAGTATAACAAAAATATAACTCAATTATAAAATTTTGTGAAACTGTACGATAAAAATATCTGCCTTTTCCATATATATTTTATCAATATTTCACTAGCTTATACAGAGAGTCTTAGTTGATGCATACACCATTTGTGCTTAAGGCTATGTCATATGTACATGGTTCTCTCTTTAAGATCGTATTACACTATCAGGTCATAATCTCCATAATGTATTAACTACTGAATGTTATTGATTTCAAAATTTTGCTTTATCCTCCATAGATGGTTTTATCCTTATATAAGCATTGATATAAATATGTTCATCATTACCTGTTTACATGCTAGTGTAGCTTGAGCATCAGGATTTCTAATCTTATGACCTTCATCTAATATAACATAATGCCAGTTATAATGTAGTACTGTGTCCTGACTACCAACTAATGTATTATAGGAAGTTACTAATACACCATTATCTTTGACTATACTTCTTACTAAATCACCCTAAAATATCAAATTATAAATACACATGAACTTTTTTATCTTAAAGGAATTACATTTTCAGATAGTTGTACGTAGATTAACTTTTTAAATCATATGCTATCTTAATTACAAATTGTTAGCAAATTGTGTTAGTAGATACTGTTGCTGTCCATGATTATTGATTGGAAGATTGAATGGAGAGCTGACAAAAGGGCTGTTTTGCTTGATTGGAAACTGTCTGTCTGATTGGAAACTAACAATATCTGGCAACAATTTTGGTATCTTTAACCTTAAAGTATTTAAATTTTTTATATTTACAAGAATCCAATCTTAATTTGTAGCGTAAAATATTCAACTGTGAAAGGTTTAGCATCACAATTTGTGTCTGTTTTAGGTATAAGCTACAGCTTAGGAAATTAGTATCCATTAAGAAAACAAAGCACTTACATCTTTCCCAACATGAGAACCAGAAGAATGTAATATAGCTACACGAAATGGAGGCCACCATTTATGAAATTCTTTTACCCATTGATGCATGACAGTAGTTGGACAAACAACTATACATGGACCTAGACCAGTATGTCTGCAAAAAAAAACAAAAAAAAACTATATCAAAATCATAGTAAAGAGGAACTAAATACACTTTCAGTGTTTCCTTGCAAATAACGCTTCAAAAAAGCAATTACTCGAAATCATGGCGATGATACAAGGACCCATTTGAATGGATTTTCATGCAAAAAACAAGTTGAAAGGTAAGGGTTGTTTCAAATTTCTATCTATAAAACAGTATGCATACCTAAAATTTTTGTTCCTCAATTTGCTTTGCCGTAAAGATGCTAAAAATGCAATCATCTGAATAGTTTTACCAAGACCCATTTCATCACCTACTATACCACCAGCTTCTTGTCCATGTAATTCCCATAGCCAGCGAACACCAGTACGCTGATACCTGGCAAAATATATTCAAAGTCATTTACAAACAAACTTCACAATAAATTATACAATTTATTCTGAATAACTTGCAATGTGTATAAAGATATACTGTATTCAGATGCAGAACAAATAATACACTGTATTACATCACTCAAGTTGTCACTCAAGAGCAACAACTCAATAGGGGCGGAAATCTGTGGAGGCGTCATAGTCGCAGGCCTCTGGCCTCAGAAAGGGTGCTTCCAAAATTTTCTAGAAAAATTAAACTGATTTGATGCATTCTGACGCATATATTTGGGCAAATTTTTTAATTTGTTAAAATAAAGTGGCACCGCCCGCTGTTCGACAGACAGCACAGTATGAAACACTCAAGATTCTATTTTGAATAGTTTTTAATTTGTCTCTACCATTAATATATTGAGCACTTTTTAGCAGTGAAAAACGTTTTCTTTAATGTATTTGGAAATTGTGAGTAATAAGCATTTAGATATCAGGAAACTTACTTAAATAATTTGGACCAAATTCTACCAGGAACAACTAATCCACCATCAAATTCTTCATCTTCTTCACTTTCCCCTTCTTCTTTCTGTTTGGCCAATTCTTCTTTTTGGAACTCTCTAAAAATATACACAGTACTCATCTTATTTGATATCTTTTAAATCAGATGTTGTAATGTATCAAAAGGAAACACAATTAGTAATGTACTAGATATGTTAGAGTACGTGATACATATAAAGCCAACAATTTCAGGCATACTTCATAAGACATTACTTACCTTATTCTTTTGTGAAAGTACTTTTCATCCCCATCATCTTTGGTTTTACGAAATACAACTGGTTTCTTTACTTTCATTTTAGTAGAAGATACTTTGGCAGAAATATTTTTCGACTTTGATATGGTTTTATCAGATCCTTTACTTCCAGTAGCGATTTCTATAGGAAAAAAAGTTTTGACGTAAATTTTGAATTTATTTGGAGTTGTCCTACAGCAAATTACTGGTAGACATGCTCATCCTGAACACCTTGATGCCACTCTGCAGTTGGTGTGCTGACTGATAACCTCATGCATGACCACTTAAATAATGTTTTTTTTTAGTATGAGGAAAATCTAACAAAAATGTTAGAAAAAAAAATGGCTGACCTTCATCAGAATCAACAAGATCATTATCATGTGGTACATAATCCTCATCACCATCATCATCTACAATTTCACCTTCTTCCTCTTCTTCAACATCTTCTGGTTGCACTCCAATAGGTAAAATCTTCCTTCGTCTCTCGAGACGTGCTTGAATAACTTCAGCACTTTCAGAGTTATCTAAAGCGTCTGCTTTAGACTTCTTTTCTGGTGATGTTTCTTCACTAGCAGTCTCAGACTGTCTTTTAAGTCCTTTCTTCTGTTCTAATTTTGATAAGAGATACTTCCTCAATTTTTCCTTCTTATCTTCCGCTGGTTCTTCCTCTTTAGATGTACTTGGTTTTGCTTGTTTTGATGAAGAGTCAGATATGATTGTACCAAATGGAGTCATTTCTCCAACTCTTATCATTCTTTCACGTTCTGTTTCACTAAATCCACCTCCTTCTTTCTTCAATATCTGACCTATACCATCATCATCTTTAAAGAAATAATATTTATTTTTGTAAAGAATATTTGGATTTAATGCAGCAGAGGATAGGAGAGAGGTGTATGATTCGATTGAAGCAATTTTTATTACAAAGATATCAAAAACTGCCTTTTTTAAATGCATATATATACATATCTCTTGGTAAGCAGAGTTAAATTGACACTTACTCTACCAAAAAAAAAATACAAACCTTCATCACTGCTATCTATATCAACCCCTAATAGTTTGGCTTCTAAAACTTTCTTACGAGATACAAGCTTCTTCATTTGTTTCAACTAAAAATAGAATTTTATTATTTTTGAATTTATTTGGTTTTCTTACATAGTGCTCGTGTTTGACATCTTAAGCATAAGCATATTAAGAGCTTTTAGTTATATAAACCTTCTTCTGAATGCTTACTTTAACATCTTTAGATTTATTAACAATCTCCAATCTTCTTTTCACTTCAGGACTTGATTGATCACTTCTGCTCCACTGTGCTACAACTTTCACAATATGGACCAAGTCTGCTTTTGTCTGCCTGAAAGAAATACCAAATAACATATTATCTATTATAGATTAAGTCTAGGTTTAGCAAAACTATTTCAACTATATGCATCCAGTGGCTTTTGATTAGTATACACTATTATTTAAGAAATTGTAAAGAGGTTTTCTAGATTGTATATGTGTATCGGGGACACTAATAGTATCAATTTGCACCATTCCAATTTTCAATCATGTCTGTGGTTCCTGCAATTCCACTAAAACGAAGCACAGAGCCTTATGTGATAAAGCATATTTGGAAAAAATATGAAGACAGTTGATCTTGATCCATTCTTAGTCCTCAAGAAATAAAACTAAAACCTACTTAATATCATCTTCGACTCCTTTTAATTCCTTTTCTATAATTTTTCTTATCCTCTTTTCTTCTTCCTCAGCCAGTGCCTGACCCACTTGATTCATTACACCTAAGAAACAAATCAAACATCAATGTAAAGAAATTATTATCCATTTAGTTGCCCAAGTTACTGAACGAAGTGCGAGTAACAGTGTTTGAATGAAGTCATTTGCTAGGTCGTGTCAAACAAATTGTGGTCAAGGGTTCTAATCTTGGTCAGCTTATGAAATTATGAGGAACTTGAATACGTCATCTTTGCTCATTATTACAGTTACAACTGTAAATGGGTACAATGCTTATTCTTGTAAAAATAGTTGTTTGCTTTCTATTTTTTCCTTTCAGTTTCAGCCGCCATGCATCATGTTCATAAGCAACATACCTTGTTCAAATTCATCTTGATTGAAAATATTCAATCCTAGCCCAGCTAGTTCAACCATTTCTGTCTCTTTTAGAGAAGATTTTGGAATTAGGTTGGTATCAATATTAAATGTCTCTTCATTCTGTTGTTTTGGCGCCTCTTTTTCTTTTTCTGGCAGTGGAATGATCTGAATCCCTACCCCCTTTCCCTTCTGATTATCAGATGAAGTATCCATATTTTCTCTTGGATCAGCCATTTCTAAAATTCTAGGTGTATGTTATTAGAAATCTTCTTCTGTAACTTTCTGGAAAAAATGTCAAAATGATGGTTTATAACTGCTGATAAGCTTCAAGTTATCTCGATTGAAGATGGATAAGTTCAGTGGATTGAAATTCTTCACGGACTTAAACGATCAGAATAAATGAAAAAAATTTGAAGTAGTGGCCACAAAAATTTGAATTTGTTTGTTAATGGCCATGGGTGCCATTTTAACTATACTAGGGTAACTTGTTTTAGGTTATGTAGAACTAGGCCTTCCCACTTATTCATTGCTTATTTTTACCAATAAAATATAATAGGTCTAACGCTAGGTCCAGTAAGCAGTATCAAGAAAATTGATCTACTAAGACTTAATATCGCACCCCTAGACTGAATGATATCATGGCTAAGTAATGGTTGTATTGGGTGTGACAAAAAATTATATATAGCTTATTATATACACAATCCTCTTTTTTTAAAGGTAACCAATCATATTGATTGTAGACCTGTGTCAGTTTGTTATGCAACCATCATTATCGACTTCAACACCAACAATGCTTTGCTCTCATTCAAAGACCCATCCATAAAACTGAGAACAACTCTCCTTACTTGAGAATTTTCATCAACACATAACATAACAGTTTATGACCTAGTTATATTTTCACAGATTTTCACATTTATGTAACTATTATCTTTTGATTTGACACACTTCAAAATTCCTTTCTAAGGGGGTAGCCATCTTTCTTTTGTGTTTACATGGGAGGGTAAGTCATCAAGACAATCACTGAATCAGACCACTGTTAAATGTGAATTTTAACTGCCTAACCTTAGTTCATTACCAGCAAAATATCGAGAAAATTTATCATATGCCTGTTCATTCAAATCTAAGCTGTGAAAAATGATTATGTGTGGGACAAAATGTATGGGTGTGGGACCAAAATGTGTGGGTGTGGGACAAAATAGTGGCAACTTTTGAGTAAGCTATGTTGAGAGTATTTAATAGGATAGAAAAATAGCAAACAATGAACAGATCTCAATCCACTAATCTCCTTAATCCTTAAAGTACAATCGAATAGGGAATAGTAAAAAGGGTTAAATTACTGTTTTATAAATTTTATAGCATGTACATAATGTACTGTTTTCCCTTAGTAGCTATATAAAGGTAGATCATCTTTATGGATATAAACTCTATGTAATACAGTAATAAAACTACAAAAAAAACAAATTTGAACTTTATTTTTAATACAAAACAACATCATAATAACAATTAATAAATAAATTAAATAGGTTTATGGAATAAATATGAAAATACTAACATAATAACTAAATGATGTTTCAATGCTCTAATTGTCAAATTTGATATTTAATACATAAAGGCATATCTTTTTGACATAATCATGGTTAATTGTATCTGAAAATAACACATCACACACAACACTGTGTCACTGAGTATCAGAAAAACATGATTGACTTATGTCTTACAAAAATCTAATGGTATCAAGAAGAATAGATGTTGATTGTTAACTCATTAGTTGTGCATGGATTTATTGATTACATATTAATAATGCTTCTTCTAATTAGACATTATAAACAATAAACAATAAGATAAAAGACTAGTCATTCTGATCTTCTTATTAGACTTGATTGAAAAGACAGAAGTTATATAAGTACATTTATTCTTATCATTGCGTTTAAACCAAGAAAATGCAACTCATCACAAACTCATAATCATTTCACTTTTCATTCCTGCTAAATTCTATTAAAAAAAATAATCCCAAACAAAATTTATCTATTTTAAATCTAATACATAAACATGTGTAAAATAAATGGTAAAACAAATCTCAATGATGAGTCTGATGAGTAGGCCCTATGCCTAGAGAAATCATATAAAAGAATCTGATTTGAAGTCATTAAAATTACTTGATAGCAAATTTTATAAAGGTTGGTACAGAAAGGCAATGTAAGTCTAAAGACAGCATATTAAATCATACAATTGAATGCAATGTGTTCATATTCATGTTATTTTTCAATTCAAAATAAGAAAACTAAAGATTGCATTTTGGGCAATGCTACAGTTCTGCTGATGTATTTACAAATCAGGCATTTGGTTTGAAAAATAATTTCATTATGTTTCATCTGCTGTTTTGTTTTGTTTTTCACAAGTAAAGGAATGTGTCATGCATAAAAACTAAAATAGAAAAATTTATTTCACAATAAAAAGAGGAATAAAAGCTTAAGCAATAACACCTAACAATATAAACTTAAAACATATTTACATGTTAAATAACTTATAAATGCATATCATGTCATGTTGGAGATATAATTTGGATGGAAGGGACACATCATTGACTCTCTAAAACCTTCCTCTCAGATAGCCTCTGAAAGATTTATGTTTTACTGTTATTGGTTGTAATGTAAAAGAGATTGTAAAGAGGTTTTCTAAAATTTTAAAGTGTATAGGATCAATTGATAGCATCAATTTGCATCATTCCAATTTTCAATCAGACATCTGTGGTTCCTGCAATTCCACTAAAACTGAGTGTTTGATGACGTCAATAGTCGAAAATACATCACAGAAGGCCCTTCATGATTAGTGCCACCAGCACTTAGTTTTAGAGGAATTGCAGGAATTACAGATGTCTGATTGAAAATTGGAATGGTGCAAATTGATGCTATCAGTGTCACCCGAAAACCTCTTTACAATCCCTTTAAAATAAACAAAACACATTATATGCAACAATCATGGTCCCAGATAATGAAGAAATCTCATTCAATTAGTATGCTTAATTAAAATAGATATTTAATTAAAACTATTTGATACATAATCATTGGAAAATAAAATTCTAATAATTGTGGGCCTGTTATTGAAAACATGATAACCGGTTTTCCATATCTTGATCATTTTTAAGTATTATCCGATTATAAAATAAAACTTATTCTCAAATATTTGTGCATTTCCAGGTTTTGAAAACATAAACCCAAACAGTCCAATTTGTAATTCAGGTATCGGTAGTCAAAGTGTTAAATGTTCATGTACACTTTTTACAGGTTGAGCTTGAATAGATTCAATTACTATTTATTGTACTTCAAAGCTAAACAGACTGCTCTTGTCTATGTTTTGACTCATTCTCAAATATGTAAAGATATCCTTGTTGCTCAACTTAACAAAATCTGTTTTCCAAAATTATACAGTCATATTTTTGTGTAATGATATTCTTTCCTTGACTAGATTCACTCTATGTTTGTAATGCTGACATGACATCATTGTAAAAACATCTTAAAATAAATAATCTTCATGTGACCATGGACATAAAATTTGATATTCTATTTCAAGTTGTTGATTTAAGCATAGAGTTTCATTTGTTCCTTTATGTCAGTCACATTTTGCACTCCAAATTTTTCTTCTTGTTCCTTCATCAAGGCAAATATTTGTTCTAGCTGTTGTTGTTGAACTTCTCTTTCTTCCTCCAGTTGTTCTTGACTCATTGATTCTTGGATTTGTTTTGTGGCAACTTTTTGTTTAACACGTTTCACTTCACCCTGTATGTGTTCACAATATTCCATAGGATCAACATCTCCTAACTTTTCAGACAATCTTGCTAACCTATCACCATCTGAAATAGAAAATAGCTTAATTTGTTAGATCTACAATACTTACAAAAGTGGTTGATACAAACCTTACAGTTTCACCATGTTGGTGTATTGGAATTCATGGTGTAGATCTGAATAATAAATAGGCTTTAGAAGTTTATCAGAGCAGGCTTGGCATCTTGTTCTTGGTCTTGGATTCTAGGAGTTGAATTACAAGGATTCTCCTATCGTACAAGCTTAACAATGTCTCAAACGATTTTGCTTTTCTTTGGCTCTTAGCTCGTTGATGTAAATAAGAAAAACAATAAATATCTTACGTCGTGCAGCTTCATCTTCATCAGCTTCATCGTCGCCTTCAGATCCACCGTCATCATCTCCACCACCACTTTCCCTGGGATTACCGGCAGATTTATCGTCTGCATTCTCAGATTTTACAGTTCCCTTTCCCCAATGTTTTAAAATATTCTTCATTGTATATCTTGTACTGACCACAAGTGCACATATCGTCAAAACAATAGCTATGCCATAAAAATACACATTGTATTCGGGTAAAATATCCATTTCGACAAAGATCTTTGCCTCGACACAACCAAGCTTTTATTTATTTTTATCGGGCACCTGTTGTTAATCTCGCTTTTTCACGCAGATAACGAGACTTAATTTCAAGATGTCTGCCCCCAGTGGTATTTTTTATTTTCATATTGTTATAATTATGTTTTTGGCAATACCACTGTTGTTTAACCCTTTCTGATAGCTAATCACAAATTATTTAATACTGTTTCCTTAAAGGCAGCCTGTTGTCAAATCTTTGTATTGACTGTAAACATGTGTAAAAGTGACAAATTTTCTCACAAGACAGACTGCACACAGGCATTCGTAGCAGACGACCTTTGTATGACAAAGCTTATTTCTTTACAAGTTTTTCACTAATTTTTGTATCCCATTGCTGGTTAATCACACTGATTATAACCCTTAGAAGACCTTTAAATAAATGACTTAAAGAGAAATATTTTCTGGTTTAGTCAGCTTAGTATAATTCAGTCAGACAATTTATTATTAGCAATATTTAAGATCCTCTACAAGGCTAAATCTAACCATTTAGAAAGTTTGTTTTGAATAGAAATACAAGATATAAAGTATATATTTTTCAGGTCATTTATCGACTGTACGTCATGTTATATTGATATTGTCAGGTAAAGGAGGTGTGGGAAAGAGTACTGTTGCTACTCAACTGACTTTAGGATTAAAAGCAGCTGGAAAAAAGGTATACTGAAATATTGTTAGCATCAAGAAATTAACTTATTACTACATAATAAGTCTGTAACATATTGAGGTATCTATGGTCTGAAATGGCAGGCTACATATTTCAAAATGCAGTATTTTCATTCACTAAGCTTATTACTGTTAGGAAATAGTCATATCATAGTTAAAGCTGATTGTCATTGTGAAATTATTTTAAAAATAAGACCCTTTTTAAAAAAGTTACATTCAAATGAATTATATTAAATAAGATAACTCCCGCTAATGGAAGAACTAAGTTTTGCAGAGTTAACAATATAGTAAATTGGAAAGAAAGAATTTTAACCCATTTTTTATTTTGGTGCTTTCTTTCCCTCTAAGCTTTAACACGCAGAAATTATATCACCTTTGACATCAATTTATTTTGATTTTAGGTTGGAATACTAGATATAGATTTATGTGGCCCAAGCATACCAAAGATGTTTAATCTATCAAATCAGGATATACACCAGTGTTCTGAAGGGTATGGATCCACAGTCTCCTACTTTTAATATCTACCCCCTTATCAAAATTTTACGCAAATAGTAAATTTCATGTTATTATAGATCATTTACCAATTTATACTGTGAATATTTGCCATAAGATCAGGCACATTCATGAAGACTAATGCTGACTAATGTCATGACTACTCAGCCATTTTGGAGCCCCTATGAGACAAAGCTGTTGTACATACATGTAGAAAAATAAATGACTATAATTTTTTATCAGATGGTTACCAGTATATGTGGATAAAGAGCAAACATTGGGTGTTATGTCTATTTCATTTTTACTAGAAGATCAAAATGATGCTGTTGTCTGGAGAGGACCAAAGAAGACAGGTAAAATATATCTTGTTCATACCTTTTTTTAAATATCTTACGGAGTCTTTTAGTTCTATTCGCACTGTTCTGATTTCTGTAGTTACTTTATTCCAGAAAAAAATGGACCAAAATCAAAGTCACTGTCCCTAATTTGTGAAATTATATAGTGAAATCCCTTGAAAGATAGTTTGCCCAGTTTCAAATTTTTCAAGAAAAAAGCGTGATAAGTTACAGTTCATAGTTATTTCCAATTTCTACATCAACATTCATTATACCGGATTTGATGTTCAAATTTATTGAAGCAAGAAGACTTGCAGGAAACATCTCAAGAATATTTTGAAAATAATTTTTTTTTTTTTTAGCAATGATTAAACAGTTTCTAAATGATGTTTATTGGAAAGATTTAGATTATTTAATAATTGACACTCCACCAGGAACATCTGATGAACATATTACAGTCATGGAGAATTTAAAACAATATAATCCAGATGGTGCTATATTAGTTACTACACCACAGGTAATCAGCTCAATGGGAAAAATAATAGCTAGATCTAGTTTTCAGTTAATTCGTACCATTAAGTACCATTTTTGCTGAAAAAGAATGTTGAAATACATTCCTTTTAATAATTAATACAATTACATATATAACACCTTTGTCATATCTTAGATGTTCTCATATCCTACTTTTTTACAAATTGCATTGTCATAAAGCAAAACAACATCTTATCTAGGAAAGATCATTCATTTCCAGAACTATAAACCACATTTATTCCTATGTTAGGGAGCAGGTTTTGGTGTATAGTATAAGTATGTTACTGTTTGCTTTGTTTTTCATACTATCATATAATTAGAAACAGCTTGTAAATCAAGACATTACTTATCACTATACACCTGTCATATTAGATTTTCACCTTGTCACCATGTTATTACACAATAAATGATAATTATTGGACATGTGAAACAAGGCTTACTTTATTATAATGATAATATGCCATGGTCAAAATTTTACTGAGTTGAAATAAAAACTTTACTTTATATTATCCTTATATATAATACATAACTTGTTACTGCTGAAACAAAAATATCTCATAATCATTATTAGCTATGTGGTCTCTCCAAAATAGGTGTGAAACTTGTCAAATCTATTTCTGATAATCACAGAGGTGCATGCAATAAATAAACCTAGTACTCACGATCGGAACTGCGAAACGAAACCCGAAATCCAAACAACATATTTGCGAAACATTGGTTTTTACACATGAGGAAGTATATCCTTTGTAGTGTTCAAAAAGTTCAAAAAGTTTTCAGCCTTGGACTGTTGATCTTAAACTGAGTCTTTAAATTCACATTGAAAAAATACATTTTGTTTCAATTTTACCATTGTTTAAATTTGTAGGCAGTATCAGTAGGTGATGTTAGAAGAGAATTAACATTCTGTAAAAAGACACACATACCTGTCATTGGTATTATAGAAAATATGAGTGGTTTTGTTTGCCCAAATTGTTCAGTAAGTACAGATTGCATTGAATATGAGTTTCAAAGGCAGAGACAGAACACAATACCAATACCATCCAGAGTTTTATGTATGTTGCTTCTGTGATTCCCTAATGTTCTATTAATGTTATTGGACTTCAAGAGTAATTGTAATTGAAAGAGAAGAGTAAAGAAAAACCCATAGTTTTATATGTATCTGTTTCAGGAATGTACAAATATATTTTCTAAAGGTGGTGGAGAAGCCTTAGCTAAACAGTCAGGTGTGCCATTTCTTGGTAAGTTCACAATAATTTAGATACACATGTGTTTGTGTACTGGGATTCATGGTACATAACTCAATGATAGTGCTATGTTATGGTATTGATACATGAGTGAGTATAGAGAATGATAACTTGGTACTGGTATGTTATATCACATTGTATTATTGATTGACTTATGTACTGTGTCAGCTCTAATACACTCATGTCCACCATTAACATGATACTATTATTTATTTCAGGTTGTATACCAATTGATCCCCAGATAACTCAAACAACAGATGACAATCAAACTTTTGCACAAAGATGTCTTAATTCATCATCTATGTCCTCCATTCAGAAAATAGTTGATAAGTTCATCACAATAGACAAAGATTTTCTGTGAAAGAAACATGTGCCTTATGGAAGATTTTAAGTTTGATTGAATTAAGGTCCAAAATGAAGATGACTGATGAAAATGAACCAAGAAGATGCAAACAACTGATAATATGGTAAATGAGGCTTTTTGTTTGCCAATACCACATCACGGTTGTGTTTAAATTAAAAACTTTTGCAGCAAGGAAAACAGGACCAAATACTTTTGCAATATTGTCAAAATTGTGATGAACATGTTTGACTTCATATCAAGGATGGAAATAACAACTTAGTTATAATAGTTGTCATAGACTTCCATATTGAAGGAATGGTTGAAAATAATTCTAGTTTAAAAAATTTATTACTAATCTTATAAAAGACATAAGATACATCATACAATATTGATCATCACAAGAACTAAATTCATCATTGAAAGAAAGACAATTATGTACATTATTGAGTTTCAAATAAAAAAAATCAATTGATTATTATTGGAAATTGTGGTTATTTTAGAAATTGGAATGTTCTTTATCTAAAATCATTCGAGACATACAAAAATACTTAAACTTAAATGAACTAATATTATTTTAGAATATGAAAGTGAACCTTCTCTTACACAGCCAAGATATGGAGGCACATCTGCATGAATTTATAAAAACATACATACAAACTCAAACAGTCCATTTGATTTGAAGACAGACTTATATTTTTTACATTTGTAAAATGGATTACATTTTGAAATCAGTACCAGATAAGCATAAATACCAGTGCTTTACTGTACATATACAATCTTAAAAACATTTTTCCAAATATAATATACTTTGGAAAGAAGGAAAGTTTGGCCCTGAATATTTATGTCGTGGAATTCAATAAAGATTGAGATTGAGACAATAAATAAATATTTGTTAATAAACAATATTATGAATATGTGCACCAAGAATTGCTTTCAATACATCTAGTATTTATTGCAACAATGTTATTTGCTCTATGATCATTTGTAAAGAATCTAGATGGAAGTTAAGCATATTTTAAATTAATATAATAAAATTAAAATTATTGCAATACACATATATTTTAAGTAGATAATCCTCAAACTAACAAAAATATCCTGAGATAATTCTAAACAAATCTAAAGTTACAGTTTATAAAACAAATAGAATTAGGCATAAGTAAAGCGGCACTAGATATATGGATATACTTTTTCCATTTCTGTAAATAAATGAAATAGTATATCCTTATGCTTCATATATAAATTAGTTAATTGATTTAATAGTTGCAGATGAAGGCTGATCAGAATATTTTGATAGAAATATAAAGTAGAGTTGGATATATGGTGAAAGAGAGTGTTAGTAGCTGAGTAGTTCTAATTTTGTTAATCTGAAATTCAAGCAAATAAGTGATTTAGAAGAAAAATCAAGAAAATAGAAATATAGGGTCATGGTACATGTATATACAATACACTTTAATACATAATAATATATACAATATTTTAAATACATTTGGCTTAGAAAAATGAAATGAAAAACATTGAGGGCTATATATTCCAGTTGAATACAAAGATTAGAAATTCAAAAACTTATTAAAAAAATCACAGATTGATGTAGTTAGGATGCTTAAAAATGACATCCACTTTTGATCACAACATACTCTTATATAATCAATAAATGGGATTAATTAATCAAACATTACATTGGCTAGAAATCACAAAATAAAACTGGCTGATATATCCCTTTAACATATGACCAAAATACTGTATGTGTTGTCAATGTCACAAAATGATACCCTTAATTCTTGTCATGGGACCAAGGAATTGTAATGGGACTGTTTGATCCTGATAATGCAAGTTTATTTTTAAAAGGCTTGGCATGGGTTGTTAAGCATCAGCCATATAAGAATTGTCATAACATGACAGGATAACAGGATTGACTGTATCCTTTCCTTTGCTACAAATAAATCTTTACATTAAGATGGTGGTAAAGAAAAAATGTTGTCATCCATGATTGAAATTATGTTAAAAGAAATATAGTCAATAAATTTTTCTTGCCTTTGGGCTAGAGCTCAATATCAGCTGTCAGAAACACTATTTTGGGATTGCAAATCTTTTGAAAGAAGATACAAGAGCCTAGATCAGGGTCAGATAGATTTGGCTTTTTTTATTCTAGAAATGAGCCGACAGACCAGCTCAAATTCTATTTTTAGAAAGAATCTGTTGAACATTGAGTGTCAGTCAAAATCCAAAAAATTTGCAGAGTTTAGATTTTCATCTTCAAAGATATTAAAGGTAGTTACAATTTATCATTAAAATCTGAGAAAGCAAAATATCCCGATAATATTTGGATCTGGTAGATACTGAACAAACATATTTGGTCATTATAAGAAATGTGCGAGTAACAAAACTTACACGTTATCATGATGTCTTTCATATTCAAATTGATTGTGTTCAACTTGTGAGCCATTAAAACAACTAAAACACGATTTCAAACAACTAGTGTGGACTATTTTAGGTGGCAGTTGAGCTCGAGCAAAGTTAATAAATACTTGATCTAGGGTTGTCTGACTGACAGAGTAGTCCTCAATATTATATTTTTCTTTGGCCTTTTCCATCACACCAAACACTTGTCCCCAGGTGAAGTTAGTATCAGTTATATGGTAATGTATCAGACATTGATGTACATCTTTAAGTACACTACCAGGAAACTGCTGTTCAATATAGCTCATCAATGGTTCTGGATCTGGTTGTTGTCCAGATGATGGGAAAGCAATCTTAGCTAACACTGTATAGCCTTCACCAAATTTATTTTTCAAATGTTGCGGACTCCCTAAACATTTAAATTCCCCATTCACCATTATTGCTAATCTTGTACACAAGGCTTCACATTCCTCCATACTGCAAACATAAGAAAACAAAAATCAATTGCATCTATGATTCAAGTCTCATGCTTAAAAATATTTGGATACCCTCAAGACAAAAAACTTTTTGATAAATTTCAAAGAAAAAATTGTGTTACCAGTAGATGTTTTACACCAAAGATAAACATGTTTTGTCTTACCCAGGAAATAAACCAATCTTTTCATGGGATTTCTACAGTTAAGTTACAAAGGTTTAGGAACTTTAAACAGATGCAAATAAACTGTACCTAATCCAACAAGAGTGAACTATTTTTTTTAATATTTCACCCAATTCTATTGGTCAAATTTGGACAGGACCATTTGCAAGAGAACTGATTGATGTAACAATTTTTTTATCATGTGATAGCAGACAATTCGACTTTGAACAACCCAAATTATAGAGGACTTCTCGTTATCCATTCCTCCTGATCACAAATATCTTTAGACGGACACTTTACTTACCTATGTGATGTTAGGACTAGAGTTCTACCACTATCACGTACATCTACTAATGTATCCCATAATAGTCTTCTAGCTACAGGATCCATACCAGTAGTAGGTTCATCCAGAAATATAATAGGTGGTGAACCAATCAGAGCTATAGCTGTACTTAATTTACGTTTATTACCACCACTGTAAAGATTACATTTTGTTTATTATATCTTATATCAAGCATTTTGTTACAACAGTGAATCATTGGCTTGGTGAGTAAGGTGCTTGTTCCCTTAACTGAAGGTCAAGGTTCAAGTCCGACATAGGTGGGTTGATACCTAAAGATTTTTCCATTGGGTTTCCACTTGTCAGTGAAGATAGCACAATGCAACTAAGCCCCATGTTCTAAAGACTGTACATGTTTTAGATCTATCAATAATTGGAAATGCAGCTTCCCAAAAGTTCCAGAAATGATTTCAATGGTCACTTACATCTCTGTCAACTACATGGCTTTCTAGACCAAACAAGCGCTTATTAATAAAATGAAAGCTATACCTGTATGCCATAGTTAATTTATCAGCATGATCATTCAATAACAACGCCTCTAATACATTCTTTACCATAGGTTTAATCTGAAACTCTTGTACACCACGTAATCTAGCAAATAACATCAATGTTTCTCTACCTGTTAACTGATCTATCAGAGCATCAAACTGAGGACAATAACCTAGTCTTTGTTGAATCTAAAAACAAAATCAATCAATTACAAGAAATAACATTATACTACATCAAAAAAGATTTATTGGCATTCAGTATAGTTATATCAAATGGCATACACATATATTATAAAATCACACAAACATGATCAAATTCAGGTGCATATCTAGAAAATGCCTGAGGGAGAGGTCGAAAAAGGAGAACCCATATATGTTACGGATCAAATTCATTCTTTAGATACAATGTATATTGCTTGCTTCAATACTAAGATTGTATAACAACTTACATCATGAATGTCAGATTTAACACTAAATCCTTCCAGGAAGGCATTACCAGCTGACACTTCTTCATCACCAGTCAGCATTTTAAATGTGGTCGTTTTTCCTGCACCATTAACACCCAATAGACCAAAACATTCTCCTTGAGGTATACCCACACTTATATGGTCTACAGCTAAATGGTTACCATAATATTTGGTGATTTCATTTAATAACAAAACATCTGATTGGTTGGAGGTACTAAAGGATGAGTTTGCTATCCTGGCTCGCTCTGTAGCTACATCACTGTCTTCTTGTACTAAATGTTCATTATTACTCATTTGACGTAAATATGTTGGCCTTTCTCTTCCATTTCCTTTCTTAAATTTATATAATATAGTCTGAACTATTTTGGATTCAATTAGAAATAAACCACCAAAGTAAACTATGCCTTGTAGAAATAAAAAGACTAACATTCTTCCAATACCATTAGCTTCCCATCCTAGATAGTTATCATTAATATCTAAACATGTTGTATTAGCACCACAATACCCAGTTACAGCTGCAATGTAAACAAAAATCAAAATATAATTTGCTAGATGAAATAAAAAAAAACAAATTTACTCAAGATATGTTACATTTAAAGATAGTCTCTTTAACATTTGCTATCCTTAGCCTTTTCAAATATAAAATCTGATATCATGTTCTCTGTATTTAATTGAAACATATTCTATCTTCTCTACATTCTGTCATTTCTTGTCATATATGAATTGGAGAATGTCAAGTTCATGGTCTAAACAACTGTTTTTTATTTAATTGCACAAGTTCCTGATGTTGGATTTTAATTCTTAAAAGTGATACGAAGTGATCATTCTGATCATGGTGCAGTAACATGGTCATGACAAAAACTGGTCAAAATTCATTGGTCACAGGCAAATAAATGGCACAAAAAATTGGTCACAAGGAGAATTGGTAATTCACTATTTTGAAATAAGTCTGAATTGACGAAAAAGTTTCAAAAACTTACGTTTACAGCAAGGATTGGGAAACTCTGGAGCTATTTTACAAAATGTTTGTAATGGTTTACATTGAGTTAACATTTCATAGTTATTATAATAATCCTCTAAACCTTGTCCAAGACAGAAATGTGGTATGATAACAAGAAATATCCATTCTAATGTTAATGATACATCTAGTAAATCTAACTGTGGTATTTCTAATATAGCTACTACCATAACACATGCTACTCCTGAAAACATTAAAAGATATTATCAAATTATGATTATAATTAATATGATATAAACCCTGAAGTAATAAACACAGAAAGCCTTGTTAATCTGTACATTTCCATGGTAGGCTGAACTTATGGAGTTGTACAAAGAAGGGCAAAGCATATCCTCGACTGGCCGTTGTAATATATCAGGCAATATCTTGATGGATTCTTTAATGGTTCAGCTTTGTAAAGATATCAAAAGTTATGCTAAATTTATCTTGTCTTGGTTAATATTCACAAAAACTATTGATTCAAAAGTGGATTGGAGCGAAATCCATAAAAAGTGACATAGACTGTCTGGCCCATATCATGCTGTCATCACGTCCAAGGAACAGGTAGGTCCAGAAAACAAAATACTGTAGATCCATCATCACGTTCATTTCAAATCGTGCCATTTGAGCATAGTTAAAAACATACCTGATAATATATTGATCATAGTCACCCAAACATAGCCAGTAGCTGGTACTTTAAACAGGAAGGACATTAAATACATCAGTGGTAACATAGCCCAACCATACATCAAAAATAGAAAAAATATATCTAACCAATGACCATCAACTATATACGGCTTGGTATCGAATCCAGCAAACGTTATCAATAACAAAATACATGGTATAAGATAGTTGATAAGATCCCAACAAAATGTGGCAATCCAGAAATTGACTGCATGAACTCCACTGACAAACTGTACATGTTTCGCTTTCACAGAACGTTCTTTTATTAAAAACAGAATAAAACTACTTGATAGAAATGACATTCCAAATAAAATATTGAATGCCAACTGAAAACCAGCTAAATTTTGGTTAGCTTGTTCATCAATTTTGTTTAAATCTGTTCGAGGTAGAGGATGGTTGACAACAGTTAAACTATGTTTACTAGAATTAGTCGCCCATTTTAACACAGAATTCATCATGCTAGCTAGAGTAACTGCGGGACTGTGGTATGCCTGATTATTAAAAAAACTTGTAATATTTCCCAGTGTATTGTCTTCAGAGAATTCTGCTGCAATGATGTATCTCAAATTGTAATTTCCGATGCCTTCTTTGGCTCTGTCAGCTAAATATTTCACAATATCTGAGTTGTTCTGATACTCTTTCAATCTATTGATATAGGTCAGAACATTTTCACTTTTATTTAATGAATTCCCATAGAAAGTTGCAATATCATCCACATATTCATGATCACCTTGTGATGTACTGAATGGTAAGAAGTTTCGTCCGAACTCTTCAATGTTTAGAGTTAAAGCTGGTGCATCTGTTGGTCCTGGGAATGTTTTGAGGACAATTAAAGTCACAATGGTAAAGAATAGTGGTAATCCTAGTTGAGCAACAGCCACTTTTTTATTTCTTACAGTATGGAGAACTCTCTTCAGAAACATGGCCGAGAATTGCTGTAAATATAATCTTATACCAGTATTCTTCTGTACTTTTATACCAAAATCTGAAAATCATTCAACAAAGAGACAAGCATCAATACACACTTGATACAAAATAAAAACAAGAGCAGTCTAATGTAGATACAATAACAATTGCTATTATCTAAGCCAGACTTACATAGAGTTATGTTCCTTCACATTAACCCTATCAGCGCTATCAGCCAGTTTATGGCATACACTTAGCAATATATACCTGAGCAATTGGTAAACTGGCCGTTACTAAGTGACGTCACACAACATTAACGTCATACACTTTTACTTTTATTACTTGGAGTTCAGGGTATATGATGTTATATTTTACATTTACATTCAGGGTTAAGGCACGCATCATTCAGTGAAATTTAGAGGTCCTTTAAACAGATATTATCAGAATTCCATTGGTTGCTATAACTCTCCCCCAATACAAATTTATATATTTACCTAAATGTTGTCGATTATTTAATGAACCATTAGTAGTTAAATCTATAATAACACCAGAATCTGAGAAAGTATTAGAGTTACTTGAAGCTGCAGCAGCTGCTGTACTCTTGGCTTGTAAACGATCCATGTTACTACTTCCTTCACCAACCCTGTAAACATATATATTAAACTTATGAGACTTCTATAACTGGGTGAAGTGGCACATATATCTTAAGGTTTACCACAATTTACGGCAAATTTATGATTTCATTGATTCTGAGGGACCCCTGTGGCACATAATTGGCAATTTCAAAAGACCAAATAGCAAACAGGACTGTTGATGGTAACAAGTCTTATGAGAACAGTCATACTTACTTTAAGAACACTTCCTCCATAGTTGTAACAGAAGCTCCAAAACTGGATATAGCTAGTTCATTCATTTTCTCTTGTAGTTCAGTAAACAATGCTTCAAAACTTGAGGAACTTTCTTGAGGTAATATATAGGACAGTTCAGCACCAACATTGCTTTCAATGGTTGCTGTCGGAACAAATCTTTTAACTACCTCTGTTAGTTTACTGACATTACATTTAGCCTGTTTCACTACCACCATATGATAACCAGCACCTAGACAATATAAAATTACCCATAATGCAAGTAAATGAAAGGAAAATTGCTGACAAAGTAAATGAATGACATGATGTTTTTTCGTCCTACTTTTCTGCACCTTGACCTAATGACCACGGATAACCCTATATGGTATGCAATGAGGACAATTTCTATGACAGCAACATGAGCCTACTCTTTTTCGATTTCCAACTCTCAAGGGATCTTCAACATGCACAAGCTGTTGTACAGAACTTGACTCAAACCATTTGATCTGTATCTCTTTCTAAAGGTTGTTTCTGAGATGATATTGCAAATGAAAAAAAAAGTTGAAAAAAGAACCATACCATATTTTTTCTTCAAAAACAAAGAGCTGCCACAACATTTAATAACACCATCAGCCATTATAGCTATTCTATCACCGAGTAGATCAGCTTCATCCATAAAATGTGTAGTAAGTATAATAGTTCTTCCAGCACGGTTTTTCTGTAATACACTCCATATACTTCTTCTAGCATCAGGATCCATACCAGATGATGGTTCATCAAGGATTACAATCTGTGAAATAAAAAGAAGCAGTCAAGTTTTTATCTGCATAAAAATTTGGTAAACACTTTTTCCTTTCTAAAATCATTAATTCACTATAAGCTACAATTTTAGAACTGAATTGCTCTTTTTATTTACAATTTTTGCTGATAGAAATGCAATTTGCATTATAGTACACAATTGAAAATGAAATGGAGTTGGCGTTCAAATCTTCTGCTCTAGTTTCCGGCTAATGAAGATAAACACAGCAAAGCCATTTGGGAAATGTTTCCAGGCCAGCAGAAACTTTTATCTTAATATTTTCTTGTACAAGAGGCCTTGGTTCACTGTCCTCTCAGAAAAAAAACTAGACACTCTTTCAATACATCACATCAACTGTATACATCAGATATTTTTTTGAAAATTGATGCTTTTGGAAAGTGGTTTTTGTACATCAGAATGGAAATATTACAAGTGAAAGAAATAGTGATACCTTTGATCCACCAATCAGAGCAATACCAACAGACAATTTTCTCTTCATTCCACCAGACAGTTCACCTGAGAGTGATTTACGCTTGGGTTCTAAACCAACTGATTTAAGCATATCATCTACTTCTTGTTTGACATTGACTGAATCAACTCCCTTCAACTGAAATAACAAAGGAACTGTACATTAACTTCTCCATTTACTGATAAAAATCTATCAACCATCATACATTATGTACATCTGAAACAGCTAGAGTGAATGGAGTTTTTCTGCACCATGTGGGCTATTGAAGACAGGCATACAGAAATTTTGCCATGACAGCAGTATTAGCCTACTCTTTTTTCAATTTCCAATGTTGAGGGGTATTTAACATGCACAGCCTGTAGCATACAGGTATATTGTCCGATCCAAACGACTCAACGCTTTTTCCATGTCAGCTCCTCTGACCTGACGTGGAAACCTGGTTGAAAAATCCGAAGGTGTTATCTTGACCTATGCTGTGATTGAACTTGAAACTTGAAAAAAAAAGATTGCCATAAATCTCAATAATAGATACCCTCAAAATTTAGTTTTACCTTGGCAAAAAATACCATATGTTCTTCTACTGTTAAATTATCAAATAATATATCATGTTGTGGACAGAGACCAAGACTACTTCTAACATTAGATATATCTGTTCTTATATCATAACCATTAACTAGAGCTGTTCCTGATGATGATGGCATAAATCCTGCAATTAGAACAATATCTATCAATAGATGACAGTTAAAGTGCAATTGGAATTCTTTTAAAAATTTCAAATAACCAGAGATACATTTCAAAGAAAAATCATCAATTTCAATTTAAATCTGCAATCAGAAAAATATCTACTGTCTATAGTCTGTTTAAGCCTTCATCCAAACTTTAAACAAACTAAACTTTAACAAAAATGATAAACAAATTAATTGAAACTCTCTCTAAATATTGTACAGTTCAGCACAATGATCTATTTGTATAAGAGCTCATGTTATTATTATTTACTGAAACATGTTCGACCCAAAAACCCTTGTGAGACATCATGACATCTATTGCATCAAGAACATGTATATAGTACCTGTTAACATGGACATGGTAGTAGTTTTACCAGCACCATTATGTCCTAATAGAGCTGTTATTTGACCTTCATACATATCTAATGTCATTCCTGCTACTGCTACATTCTTTTTTTCATCTTTACCAAATACCTGATAATAAATAAACCAAACAAACATCATTATTTACATGTTTTTACATGTAGCTTACTGTGATTAAGAAATCTTAAAAAAGACAACAGAAAAGACTCTATATTTCTCATGACAGTTACCTTTCTAAGATTTCTGATCTGAATTCCTGGTTTAATGCCAACTGGATCATTTTCAAAGAACTCTGGTATTTGTCCGATACTTAATGATTTATCATCTACTGAAGCTTCTGTGAGTTGATTACCACACCAATATGAGGCCTACAATAATCATTATAATTTTAATTACTACATTAATATACATACACAAATTCTCATAAAATATAAAATCTTCATTCAAAGCAAGGATTCAGATATAAGCATTTTTTTCATGGAAAATGAAATTGATTCACCAAAGTATTTCCAAGATACAGAATTTCATGATAAACTCATTGAATAATAATAAGGATAAAAAAATGACATTCTATTACTCACATGCCATATGAAATAAATAAATCAATTTTTAAGGTATGAAAACAAATGTTGAATCTCAATGAATTCTTTCATAGCCATTTTAACCAATACAGATAAGAACTAAAATAACTCACTGTTACAGGGAAATACCAGCGTTGTGGTACACCATAATCTCCTGGAAATACCGCTTCTATATACCATGTTACTATACCATATAATACTGAATCAACTAGTAGCATTACTAATACATTTAATAGTGTAAAATCATCATCAACTGATGCTCCATCAGCAATATTACTCCATTGTACACCAGTACCTAGAAAACATTACTATTGAATTTAACAGTGTAAAATCATCATCAACTGATGCTTCATCAGCAATATTACTCCATTGTACACCAGTCCCTAGAAAACATTACTATCAGACATAGAAACAGGATCAACATTATACTATAACAGGTGAACAGGTTCTGAGCCTGGCATAATACCTTTTCCCTTGGCTTAAATATATGATATAAATGAAAGAAATAAAATCTACTGACCTGTTCCTTCAAACATACCAATAACTTGACCACCAAGAGCCATAGCAGTATTAAAATCTAAACAGGCAGCTATCTTTGCAGTCCATGACATATTTTGATATCTTGATGTGAGGAAGAAATATGGTATATAAGATACGAAAAATAATATTCCACCAGCGGCTGCTCCAGAGTTAGCTATTTAAAAACAAATATAATTCATATTCAAAATCAGCTTAAATTTTGCATGTTAATAATCTAATTTATCAGATATCATCATCAATAAGGAATCTGAAAACTTAAATGTAGATTTTTTTAATGTTCAAGCCATCTGATTGGCCAATTACTGAAATTTTGAATTTAGTATCATTATCCAATCAGAATACTGTTATTTAGTTACGTTGTTAACACATAACAACTTTTTTTTTCCTTTTTTTCTCTTTAAACTAAATCACTTTTTTTCCTCCAAATATCATTTATTTTTGGAGTTTCAATAAGAAAACATCTTTAATTAATAGGTTACATTTTAAAGAAAAAACCAATAACTCACCTTTCGAGAAGAAAACACTGATTAAGAAACAGAATGATATACTGGAGATAGAGTAGACCAATAAAAATATAAACAATACAGTGGGTTCTGTATTACCAACAACACTACCAGATCCTTTACCAATATCTAAATTCAACTTTAAACAGAAGAACAGAGTCATCAAACCTACTGTTATCAAAGCAAATATCAAATACTTGACAAACCAGGCTAACCAATGTAACCATCCACTTAAACCCATCATCTTCATTGATTCCTGGAAAATACAACAATTACTATAAAAATACAACAATTACTATAAAAATACAACAACTGATATAAAAATATAACAATAACTACAAAGATATAGCCTAAAGATACAACAAATAATATGAAGATATAACAATTAATTACTATTAAGAAATAATCATTATAATTACTATAAAGATACAACAATCACTATAAAGATACAACAATAACATGTATTGTACAAAAAAGTTTGTAGTTGGTAAAATATTTATTGTCCAAATTTTTAGTGAAACATTGACAAGAGAGCCTTGTGGATTTCAGGCACTGATTGCATAAAAGTTTCATAAATATCAATAGTCTTGTAAAAGAGCAAGAACTATCATTTTAATTATCATCTTCACAAATTCAAGGTACGTGTAATACAAACCCTGTGTAATACCTTGATATTAATCATTTGAAAATTAATCTACAACTAGATTATTTTAGAAAATTCAAAAAATTAAGACAACAAACCTTGAGTTTTCTTTCTTTTTCATAAACAACATCTTTAACTATACTGAGAGCAATTACAACAAAACTTAACATCAATACCAGTGGAAACTGTTGTTGTATGACCAATACAAAATTATCATCATTATAAGGTGGATAAGGATGACGTCGCAGTGAGAAATAGGTCTCATTTAAATCAGATACACTATCATTGGTACCTAGATCTTGTATGATAGCTATACTAACTGCTTGTTGAATGGCTAGAAAACCTTCTCGTTCATAACCTGAAAAACAATTGACATATATCATATACAGTATAATTGTTAATATAACGCTCATCACTTCTTACCCTCAACCAAATGAGTAAAAACTGTCACTCAATTTTGATTTTCATTTCAATTTCACTCAAAATCAACAACTTCAAGTAATTATTAAAATATCATCAGTTACCTGGTTTACCACCACAATGTTCATCTTGTTCTCTTGGTCCAACTCTCTGGAACAATGGAAAATTAAATTTTGTTGGCCATCTATTATCCGTCTGTGAAAATGGATTGACTTTTTTCTTATCTCCTTCATTTCTAGGTTCAGAACTTAACCTAATCTTAAACCTAATATTGTTCTTAAAATCTTGACCATTATTTTGAAATGAATCTTCAAAAGTTACTCCACCAAGAAAACTTTCAGTATTGTTAGACATAAGTAGGAAATCCACCATATTGTTTTCATTTTTGAAACCAATGACTGAAATGAGAAATATATAAGAATATTAAAAGTTGTATTAGTACAAAGCATAATAAGAAAGTCTCAAAAAGTATAATTCTAGACATTCTCTATGACACAGGACGGAACTGGAGTAGCCCAAGGAAGGTGGGGCTTAATCTCACGTAGTTTAGATATCTGATCTTGATATACATGTAGAGATAGTACCTTCAAAACCTTGCATATTTGCAGAAATGAAGTGCAAATAGCTTTAAAAAATTTAGCTTATGAAAAACCTACCTTTAGTAAAACCTAATTTGTGTTGAACATCAGACATAATTTTATCTGTGACATCATTTTGAGGAGTATAGGTGAATTTTTTAGGTAAAGATCTTGGTAAATGATCAACATCACAATGGTTCCATGTTGTTATTTCATTATGATATGTAGCTGATGTAATTTGACGAATAACAATCAAAAGTATGGCGAAAAACACAGGTAAAAGAATTTCCAAACAAGTCACAAATTTCTTTCTCTTTTGAATCAAAAAGTTCTTCCATAGCAGAAGTATAAATTGTCTGCCTTTAGAAGCTGCCATGGCTATGGCCTGAAAAAGATAAAATGAAACAATATATGATATATATATGAGACAATTTTTGGCTAATTTACAGGGTATAAATAATACCAAATAATTATATATCCTCAGCTATGTGCATCGACCTCTTTGAATGTTTAGAGATCCATGTAAAATGTCAATACTTCAATTTAAAGCTTTTAGAATCCAGCCCACTTTTCATCTCCTCAGCACATCAAAGCAAACAATTTCTGATACTTCTGTCAGATACGAGACCTTTTTACCTAAATCATCAATTTTTCAAAAAATATTTCTGGACATTTTTAAATTCACAGATTAGGTAGTTAAAATTCATAATTATAAGTAAGAGACTTTTAAAAAGGTTTCCTCAAAAGATACCACAAGAATTAAATATTATCATTCATTTATGAAGCAAATATCATTTTTTACAACTTAAACAATAAAGAGAGATATTTCTAACTTGATACTAATAGTGTGAAATATTTACAGTTCAATGTTCATACCTATCCTTCTTCCTTCCTATCAACAGTTATTGACTTATGAAAGTTTTTAACTGTTATCACAGTAAGATATGATAATTGATTTATCATGCTGATAATAAAATATTATATAAAATACATGTGACAACATAGCTGCCAATAACAAAAGACTTAACTCACTGGGCATTTGAAACAAAGGTCTAGAATGCTTAATGTGTTTAACTATTCAGACATCTTGCTAAATGTTTCTGATGGTATTAACAGTTTATCTATAAACTAACGTTGTGACATATATATTGAATGGCTAATATTTGGTTACATTACTTACAATATATCAAGGAAAAGATAAAAGAAATTGAATTCTAACTGATAACAACATTTATTTTATAAGGTGTGTCTTCGTAAGCCTATTTCTTAAAATTTATCTTTGTATTTTCAATGATTGCTTTGAGAAAAAATGTCTGGTATGTTTTCTATAGAGGCATGAGCCATAGTGCTGGCATAGCCAAGGCGAATTAATACAATGCAATACAACATGCCATCGTGTATCAATACCAGAATATATCAGACAGACAAGCATCATAAACAACAAGCCATCCAAATAAAGAAGAAATTGAAGGTAGAAGTTCCATTTGTGATTGTTACAGTAGTTATTGGAAAAGAATCAAGAAATTACTAGTTTCATTATGTTGACAATTTACAGTAGTAAGACTTTTATACTTTGAAGATCAGTTTTCATTAATTTGTACCTGCAGCCACTACACCTAGACTTACATCTAAGGCTTTGTCTCGTCTCTGCTGGTTGGCAGGGGATTCATTCAAAAAATGCTACATAGGTTATGCTCATTTTCATAATTCCAAATTGAAATCTCATTAATCTTTACTAAAAAATAAGCTTTTAAAGTTTCCCATACCTGTACTAAATCAAGAAAAAAATAAAACCAGATATAGTAGTTTTATTCTGTTATATAAAAACTTCAGTTTGACCTCAGAATGACTGTCTAGTAACACAAATATCTTTATATGTATTTCAGGATGTGAATATTGTATTTATGCCCATGATTTTTAAATTTTTAAAAGGCTCTGGTCCTAATACTAATAATAGTGGCCTCCTTGTAGTAAATTATAAAGCATGAACAGAGCAGTAGTATAAGCTAGTATATGTAGGCCTACTAAGACCAAAACTCTTTAAAGTGATGCTACGTCATAGAATTAACATGAAATTTAAGAATTTTAAAATTGGCGAATAAGAGCCAGTAGATATACCTTGTGTCATAAATAACATAACAGGATCCTTATATAATTCGATAAATCAAAAAAAAAAACTTAGTGATTATCCATAAATATGCCATTAACTATTGGAAAACGCTTCATATCAAGATTAAGCGTTTTTCAATAATTACTTATTTTTATGAATTTTCAAATTTTCTAGATTTTACAGGGATTCTGTTGTAACTTTATGACACCAGGTAAGCTAACTGATAAATAAAGACTAATATTGACCTTTTCGAGAACTTAAATTTTATGTTCATTCTAAGACGTAGTATCACTTTAAGGGATTCTGTTTTAATTTGAACATGAAAAACTGAGTTTATTATGCCTAAATATTATCTATGTTCGATATTTTTTTCTTTGAAGTTTTCAATCTCTTGTAGCCTATGGCTTCCACGATTTCTCATATATAGGCTTATGTTTAAAATATGTTTTTTTGTGTTAATGATTAATTTTTACTTGATAACATTACCTGTATGTGTTTTGAAACGCAGTGTGTAAGAAATTCAGGAATAGTATATCCATATATCTTAGTATTTTAATGTAACCTCCCTACTTCTATAAGCTTCTGTCTAACAAAGAAAGTAGGCCTAGGCTTAATATTCTGAAATTAAGCTTTATCATATACAGTCAAGTAACCTAATTTCGTGGAAACCTATTATTCGTGGATTTTCAGAAATGATTAATAATTTACGTGAGCGACCTTGCGTGATCTCCGTATTAGTTGTTTTAATAAACATGGGTTTTCTGTACATTATAGAATGAATGAATCCAGTAATTTCAAGCAAGGTAAAATGTATTAATGTATACTTTGACAAATACAAAATGGCGGATTTCACTTATTACCAAACGTCACCATTTTTTATCGGCCAAATTTCATTATAATCCCGTGCGGTAATCGGAATTCCAAGTGTCGTCTGCTAGAATGTAGTCCAACGAATGAAGTCACGTGATCAACTAGCGGATTCCGTGTCAGCAGAAAATTTCTATGGAACACAAAGTGGGCCATATTCTTATGTTGTTTCAGTGACTTTAGCAATAAATCATGCTACGTATCTTATTTTGTCAGTCACTATTTTTTTTTTTAATCGTGGTTCTTTGAGGGAATTGTCACTAGTTATAATGAATTGATATTAAAGATAAATACTAAGAAAAGTTAATTATACCACTGGGTATCCATACAACATGTTTTTCTAGACTTATTTATAGATCAAACATTGTACACGAAAATAGGTGACACATTCTGCCGCCGTTGCCGAGTTGTTAGCTCATGGAAATGGATCAAAGTGAAGGATTCATTAAGAAAATCGAAATAAACCAATTTTAATTATTTTGTAGAATATCTGAGGAAACATCTAAGACATAAAAATTTGTTTTCATTTTTTTAACTTTAACGAAATTCGATGTTGAATCCTTATATCCACGAAAATAGGTTACACCACTGTACCTTTGTCTGGCATTGTTTTATATCAACTTTTCACAGACATAGCAGGCCTACTAACTGTTAATAGATGCAGTAGGCCTGCCAACTGTTCATAGACAGAGTCATTATCGTCCAACAAGTAGGTTTATCTGAATTAAGATGTCTATGATATTACCAATCTAGGCCCACCCACTGTTCAATATGCAACTGAACTGACTTACTTTGCAGTGAGTGAAGTCTTCAGTTTTGAAAATACAAACTTTTCAACTTTCTTGTTCTACCCACCTGTTAAATTTCACCTTATGTTAGTCTACTGTCCCAACTGACCGATGCATTTGTCCTTTCTTCCTTTGTCCGCTTGATCGTTCTGTCAGAGAGCCTTTCTTTCTCTATCTCTGAGTTAGACTCAATCCACATTCATTGTTCAACCATGAAAAGATATAAATAGCCAGGAAACTAGTAGGCTATAGGCTCTATGTAATTTCAACACATGCGTTCCAGTTTTTTTAACAATCATTTAGACTTTAAATGTGATCGGAAATTAACTACTACAGTCAAGTAACCTAATTTCGTGGAAACCTATTATTCGTGGATTTCCGGGAAGGATTGTTAATTTACATGAGCGACCTTGCGCGACCTCCGCATTAGTTTGTTTTAATAAACATGGGTTTTCTCTACAATATCAGGTAGAAGAATGAATCCAGTAGTTTCAAGCAAGGTAAAATGTATTAATGTATACTTTGATAAATACAAAATGGCGGATTTCACTTATTACCAAACGTCACAATTTTTTATCGGCCGAATTTCCTTATAATCCCGAGCGGTAATCGGAATTCCACAATTCCAAGTGTCGTCTGCTAGAATGTAGTCCAACGAATGAAGTCACGTGATCAACTAGCCGATTCCGTGTCAGCAGAAAATTTCTATGAAACCAAAGTGGGCCATATTCTTATGTTGTTTCAGTGACTTTTAGCAATAAATCACGCTACGTATCTTATTTTGTCAGTCGCTATTTTTTTTTTAAATCGTGGTTCTTTGAAGGAATTGTCACTAGTTATAATGAATTGATATTAAAGATAAATACTAGGAGAAGATAATTATACCACCCGGTATCCATACAACGTGTTTTTCTTGACTTATTTCTAGATCAAGCATTGTACACGAAAATAGGTGAGGCATTCTGCCACCGTTTCCGAGTTGGTTGCTCATGAAATATGGGTCAAAGTGAAAGATTCATAAAGAAAATCGAAATAAACCAATTTTAATTATTTGGTAGAATATCTGAGGAAACCTCTAAGACATAATTTTTTTTTTCCTTTCTTTTAACTTTGACGAAATTCGGTGTTGAATCCTTATATCCACGAAAATAGGTTACACCACTGTATATAATTCAGATTGCTTTAAACCATATTTGTCATTAAGTGGATAAATTCATCAGTAATCAATTTCTTTATCAATTTGTCTTGAACAAAGCTTAAAGAGTGATCTTGGAAATCCTTTTAAACAGCATGTTCCATTACCAACGGTAGTTTATTATCAATTGTATGTGGACAATATCATACTGTTGCTAAAGGAACCTAGGCATAATTCTTCTGATTACTATTCACCAGCCAATTGGGTATAACATCACATAGTTATATGGCTGGTATAGCATCTTCTAGTGTTGAAAGGGTTAAGGAAATAATTATTACAATAAGTGTCATAAGCATTTAAATTTATTCCATTGAAAAAATAATTTAAAATATCTAATACATTGTCTTTATAATGCTTGAACATAATACACATAACATATTTAAATATAACATTAAAAGCATTAAAATCATTGACTCTAATTCATTAAGCTTAGGCTTGTTTGAACACAGTGTTTGGAGTAACAGAGTGTTTGGAGCACAAACATAACTTTTCCTCAAAATATATTTTGTCATATTCACAATGGCACTATATTCTAAAACTGTATTTCAACAACCTTGTCTTTAAAAACAAACTGTAATTTTTTGTTGGTTTTTCATACTGAAGGAGTTTCCCTTTCGTGACATCACATTGAGATGTCATTTCAACAGGTGACTAGCACATAGAATATTTTCCATACCATCCTGCATTTAGCCATTAACAATGGTAATATCAAACGTTTAATATATTTCATTAAAGATACAGAAATCATTTAAAATGACATTTTCGGTTAGTAATTATGAATATTTTGTGATAAAAGTGTCAAGTTTTTCTTTTTTTGAAACTTGTCTCTACCTTTTCATCATCTTCTAGTTTTCTCTTTTCACCACTGAGATTCAGAGACTCAGACGTGTTTTCAGCACAAGGCTCTAATAGCCAACTAATATTGTTATATAAAAATTCACGAAGTCCTGGCGGTAAGCTCACAGTGTCTAACACACTTAAATGATGGGGAATGATCCTACGTAAAGTCTGACAACACATAAACTGTAGAGATGTTTTAAATGATCGACTGGTTATAACTTTCATTCCACTTCTAGCAGCTGTTGAAGAGACCATTGGATATAAAACTTTTCCTTGTAAACCAGTATAGGCAATACCTGTCAACACAATAGAGATTAAAGTTTTGAAGACATTAATTACTTATTAAATCGATTCCTGATAGAAAAGCCATTGTTTTATAAATATAAGTTATAGAGCTCAAGGGCAAAATCCAACAAGTTTGCAAATTTAACATATTATAATATCCAAAAAATTTTGTTATAAGATAAGTCACATGGTAGCCATTTGCAAGACATTAAATGACAACAATGGCTATATTGACAACAATAAATATTCAAATGCACATTGTCTTGGAGAGTTGTCCAAGTGTTCCCCCACAAAACTAATGCCAGAGTAGCAATAAAAACAAAATCATACCTAAAGGTTTCCTGTTTTTATAAAAAGCCAATGTTCCTCTCCACATATCAAGATGTGCTCCAATTATTGACCCTTGTCCAAATTTACTAGAATATCTTGTTTTGTTATTGCGATGTTGTGTTGAACCAGTGTAGGATAATCCCCAGCTTTCAGCATCTTGACCTATTAAACTACAGAACTTGTGTTGATATTTATTTAAATCTATAAATTCTGTTCCAACACCTATCATCTGAAAAATTTTTTTTAAATATTCCTTAATTTAAAATGAAATGAAATCATCTGTTATTTTTTTGATACAAAAACTATGTTATCTTCTATTATAAAAGCTCATTTCTTTTCAAATTCATTGGTCAAGTCCCTATTTTACTTCTATTTCTATTTACTTCTATAGTTTGTTGTTTATGTTGAGCAGCTATAATGGGTGTGGCACCAGACAGAGTATGCTTACTCTTTTAGACATCTTATTATATACCCCTTTTTGTTATGATTGATAGACTTCCTCATGTGAAAAAGTCATTAGCTGCTACCAATATTTTTGGATTTTGAGATTTCGTTTTGCGGTTCAGATCTTTAGTACTTGGTTTATTATTAACTTGATTTCCTTTTTTTATTTCACAACACAACATCTCTGGTTGATGTACATTCACATAAAAGATTCATATTTGAGCAGTTAATAACATAGCCCTTACCATATCAGTGCCATAAACTGGACTAGACATTTTCACTTCCCAAAAATACTGGTCTTTGACCATCTGTTTAGTTCCTCTGACAGCAGCAGTACCACAACTATAATCTAAATGAAATACCACTTCTTTACCATTATCAATCAGTTGACTTGCAGGTGACTTACTCTTCTCATCCCATACCCAATCAAAATCTACAAAAAGAGTTCACATACCCAGTCAAAATCTACAAAAAAAATTCAATCAGTATGCTTAATAAAGAAATTTTAACCATGTCAGGTTAATAAACCTTTTTTTTTACTAAAAATTAATGTCATACCAAAGCCATACAATCTAGCCTAGTGACACTGACAGGTTCCAAAGAATCTTAAATAATTCTAATGTTACAGGGTCTGAAGGACGAACTTAAACTCCTCAAGGAACTAAATTCTTGTTTTCTTTTACCTCTTATACATTCATGACTATACTTACATTGGTCATCTTCTCCACATTTACAGCTTTTCTCTTTACCAAATTTTACACAATCACAGAATGTTTCTGCTCTTACAGGTCTAGCCATACATAATTGATAACTAAATTCTGATTCTGTACTCATTGCTGTGGATGGACTGTTGGCTAGGCCTGTTGCTCCAAGTCCAACATTACCACTTGAACTGGTACTACAGGCAGACGGTCCAGTAGTCTGCTCAGAACAAGTGTTTGTTGATGTTGAAGTGGGAGATGAGGATGGTACATCTCTCCTTTCTCTCATTTTGAATATATAGGGACTAAGTTATATTTTTCAGAATACACAAAATCATTGCTAAGTAACACTGTAGTGTTTATCATTCTACATTATCCTTTTGTTTCAGGACATATTGTTATTGTCTGCAAAACTTCGTCTTACTCTGAAAGTACGTCATTTTGTAAACTTCCGGTATAGAGGATTCGGTTCCATGCAAAATTTGGATATGGAATAAGTATGGAGTTGTCTCCCTTTGACCAGTAAATAATTTAATATCAAATTCAAATTTAAAATCATATCCGCATATAGATTTATAAAAGTTTTTTGTGACCTTAACGTTTCAATTATATGCTATTTTCCTTAGAATACACTTCCCTTCTGAAAATTTCCTGTTGAACAGACCCCCCATTTCAGAACTGAAATACATTCGTATTTCCAAATTATATTTTTGTTATGGGATGACATTTTTATCAACCCATTAGTACTAAAGATTAATTCAAAATAAAAAAAAATTCATTAAAAAAACTGATATTTATTGCAGAAGCTGATATTGACAGATTGAATCATGCATTATACAATAAAAATACCATTAAATAAATAATACACAGCAAATATGACAAACAGGGTTGTATCTTATTCAATACATTATTAACAAGTGAAGATATGTCATAAATATAGTAAGCAAACAGTTCATGTGGGCTCAGACCATAGTCATCACCATTTGTGTATGGTTGCAAAAAAGAACAGTGGTAATAAGTTTCAAAAGCAATTATCATGTAACTGAATTGCGAGTTGCGTTCTGAACTCATGGCCACTGTCATATTCACATCCATAATTATGCAACTGGTAATCGCTATGGTGTGAGGGCACATTGATCTTAATTAACTCAAATACATTCTTACTATAGAAAACATCAGATGGTATGTTGGATGTTGGAAAAATATAAACAAAATAGACAAAAACTGATGCCAAAATTAACATATATTAACAATATTCGGTACATCCCAGGCATTTTGAACAATATGAATTAAATTTTCTAAAATTTTAGAGGAAGAGTCTTGCCATTTTCGGGGATTGATTTGGGTCTTGAATATATGTAAATAGTCTTCAGAAGTACTAGAAATGTACGAAAATCGCATAATTCCTTCGAAAATACCTCAAACAAGTAATTTCACTTTCTATTTCTATATATTTCTCGATAATGGCAGTCTCAAGAAAAGATTAGTCGTCATTTTAATATTCAAACGCAGATAATTCTGGACACACATGGATTTGAAGGTTAAAAAATTCCTGTTTCTGAGACTAAGGTACATTTGGTCAAGCGGATTCCAAACCTCCCTCTGTAACGTTTAACAATCTATGCTCATTAAGTAGTAGACACCAAGTCAAGGAATAAAGCATGATCAATTTCAAGGTTTTCATTAGTGAAATTTATCTCTTCCATTTTGCCTCTACATTAAGCAAATGTTATGAGACAGAAAAAGTTTCAATTTAGAAAATATGACATTAAACAAGATAAATCTAATCAAAATGCACATCTAGTTTTTTTCTTTCTATTTTCACTGCAGGTTATTACACTTCCCATCCATAATCCGAGGAAATTCTTCCTTCAATCATGTTCAGTCAATTTCAAATGATTAAACTTTAGTTGAACACAGGTGGTATTTTTAAGTGACCTAGAACACCTGGTGAACAAGAAATTCATCAGAGCATGGATAGCAAGTAGAATCATCCCTAACACAAATACTAAAAGAAAATATCTAGATCTGTTTTTAAATCTCAGATGAACATAATAGGTTTAAAAATATCAACATTCTAGAAAACAATAAATATACAAGAATATAAACAACTGAAAACAAATATCAACAAGTGGTGAACCCAAAATTGCACATTTGAGATACCCGCTTTAATGTGGCTCTCAAAACAAAAGAAAACAATCTTAGGTAAAATAAATTATGCGACTAGAATAGCTAATGATATTCAATACTGTTTCTATGGAAACCTCTCAATAATTTGCATAGTGCAATATATTTGATCAAAACCGACTCTTTTCTACATTAAAGAGTTTCGAAAGAGGTTACTGATTTGCATCATTCAAATTTTCCTTTCAATGACTAAGATTCCTGTTTTTCTAGAAAAACGTAACCATTTTATGGCATGACTATCAGTATTATTCAATTTGAATGGGAAATCTGAATGTAGCTAATAGTTTTAAATGTGCTTATGAATCTCTTTCAATTCCACCTACGTAATATCTGTCATAATCAATACTGTTAACTTATATCATACATTAAAATATCTGGCAAAATAATACTAACAGTAATGGCTCACTTGTATGTTTGAGACAAGTTGACATCTTAACTGCAGTGTGCAATGGAGTAATATATAGAATAAAATATAATATATATTTGACTATAGCATATACAAGTTTCACAACCATTGAGTATAATACAGTGATATAATATATTCTACATTTATCTTGGTGACTAAGTAACTAAATTAACTGATCATCAATCAAGCCTGTAGGCAAGGGCATTGTGACTATCCTTACCCATTTATAGCTAACAAAGGACTTACAAATACCAATATTATGCTTGTATGATTTGGATGAATATTTGTTTTACTTCAGAAAGATATAAGACTGCTTAAGGAAATTGGCACTACTTATGGAAATATTTTTGATGAATTATGGTTTACTAGTGACAATGTTACAAAACAGCATGGCATATCTTGCGGTGATATAGGATTTCAGAATACTGTTTTATAACAGTTAAACATACAATACAAGGCAGCAATAAATATCTAAGACAAGAATGCATACAAATAATGAGCACCTAGAGAGGGGATTTAAAGCATTTCATCAGATTCTGGTGTATTAAGTCTATCATCATCATCATCATCAATATATATCATACAACTGTTATTTTGTTCTTCTTCTTGGTATATGACATCATCACCTAGCTCTGCATCAAGCTCGGCATCAATTTCTACAGAGCTAGGCGTTACAACACTGCCCTCAGATACAGGCGTACAAGTAACAGGTCTATCTTGAGATATCAACTCCTCAGAGAATGAGCGTTCTTGTTGAGCTAAATGGGAGACCACTGTCACTGATTCAGTGGTAGCATTATCTGGGGTACTAGTTGGTTCTATTTCATTATAATCGAAACTAGAATGTTCAGCTAGGTCTATATAAGGGACATCTTTTGTAGCACGTAATATTCTAGCTGTATAGAGATCATCTATATCTATTTCATCTTGATCATTTTCTCTATAATAAAAATAGAAGAATGGAGCTTTACATCCAATTTTTCTGATCCTGTTTGGGCTAATGAAGACAGACATTGCTATGCAGTTCGAAAACGTTGCCTGGGTTCCTTCTCGGTTGATTTACAAAACATCAAGGATTTACAGCCTGTAGCAACCCAAGACCAGATCTTGGTTGTTTTCCATTTGAGAACCATTTTCAAAATTGGCCCACTGCATCTAATTAGTGAAACCAAGAAAAAGTTATCATTTCAGCCTCAGTAAGGAACAAACCTTGCCATGAGCTCAATAAAAGCATGCATAAAATATGCTAATGAAATAAAAATACAGACCTATTATAAATTGCTATAGCTATATTTACAGGATGGGGAATAGGTAATGGAATTTCTAATTTATCAAATACATTTCCTTCATATCTTCTCTTCCATGGTAATCTCTTTTCTCTGTAATTATATATTTAACATGTTATAAAAGATGGAAATATTATGTGTCTACTGAAAAACTGTGTGCTTATGGTAAAACTAGTTGATATGGATAAGATGATTGAATTCATTTAGCACCATTTTGAGATAACAAATTCAAAAGAGAACAATGTCTTTCAATTTGCCAAATAACAACAATAACTTAAGTTTAAGGCATCAGAGATGACAAGAGATGGACTCTTGAAAACAATGACTCTACAATTGAAGAGGGGACTTCAAACCTAGCATGAAACATGCAACAAACTAGGTATTTAGCTATCCGATTGAATCTTTCACCCTTGAAACACTGAGTGTAAATGAAATGTCATATATTCTGAACTCTAAGTAATATAACTTGAAGCATATACCATTAACGTGTGACGTCACATCTTAACGGCAAGTTTTCTGCTCGCTTGGGTATATATTGGGTTATTATGTGGCTGCAAGGGTTGAAAGGTTTCAGCTCTTTTCTCAGCTATAATCACTTTAGTTTTGCTCAAAATAGTGAAAAATATATAAGTTATTTATACCTAGGAGAACCAAATCTAGTTGTATGTATTAATCTTTGGGTTGGATTAAAATAACCACAGTCTAAATATGGTGCCTTTACATTTATACTTGCTGTAAAGGAAAACAAACATCAAATTAAACATCTAAATCAGGCATTGTACATAAAACCAGACAAAAAGATTATCCAGTTTTCAGAATCAAAAACACAACCAAAGGTCACATGGCAACTGTATTTTCAACATGTGTTCTAATTCGGCAAGTTAATCATCAAGATCTCAAGGCATCTTATCCTCAAGCAGTGATATCACTAGTCAGCTGTGTTGACCTTCAAAACTCAGGTGCAGAATGGCAACAGGTGTCCTCAATTCTCAAAAATAGCTGAAAAATATTTTTTGAAAATTTCATATCTTGTAGAGAAGGGCTTTTGATTTGTTTTGTTTTCTTTTTACCAGATAATGTTCTTGTCAGTCAGACATTTTTTATGACATGTGAGTTCTAACCTGTAACAACAAAAATCCAGGAAACAACATCCCTGTATACTACACCTACTTGTAAATTCTTCTCTTTACATTAAACATTTCAGGAACATGACAAGAAGTGTTAAAATAAAGATAAATCATGAGTAAAATATGATGTACCTGGTGGTGATTGTTGATGTGATACAACATATAAATCATCGTGATATTCAGATTTAGCTAACATATCAACATATCGTGATAAATTTAAATGTTCTACCTACAAAATTAACAAAAAAAAATATAGTTATTTTAGAATAACACTTTTATCATTATATCAAATTCTCAAATATAGTTGAGCAAACATATATTTTGGGAAATTTTAAATGAGCACTTTGAATTTTCAAATATATAGTCAGGCAAATTTATCTTTTAATTCAAAAGATTAACACGACCAGTTCACTTTATTTCTAGGTAGTGTAAGTAGTAATAGACAGAAGAAATCTGACTTGTTTGGTTTGAGTTTCTACTTATTTACACCAAAATAAAGTGGACTGATCATGTTTTGAATAAGACCCAGTGTAACCTGGTTGCAAAAAGAATCTTTGTCGCCTATACAATTACAAATACACAGAATTTAAAATTCCCCAAAATTGTTTATTATGATTATAAACTTGTTTCTGTACAATTAAATTGATTTGGATTATATAAGAGATACATGTTATAAGTATGTATATGTTTGCGCCTTTCCATGTATAGCAAATGACACACATGATAAATGGCATCTGAAATGCATGAACCTTTGACTTGAGAATTGATCGGCTCTCAACCAACTAAAATTAGTGACAGGAATATCAGTCTGCCGCCTGAAGGATTTGATGGCAGATTCATTTTAACATCTCAAGACACTAGAAGGTTGTAGATGTATTTAAATTCATGTCTGCAATGTGAATATGGTAAAAATAGAAACCTTACCTTCAGTTCAAAACTATTATCAGTTTCTTCTAATGGCATCAAAAAATATCTAGTAAATATATCACTTAATTTTTTACAAGCCAGACCTGAAAATTAGAAGATGGAGCAATGCAATAAAAAAACTAAAAAATATTATAAAACATCAACAGTGGGTTGTGACCACTAATTGGGTTCCCCATTTTGATCACAATTTGAATCCATTTTGATCACAATTTTAATCCATTTTTATCACAATTTTAATCCTTTTGATCACAATCTGAATCCATTTTGATCACAATTTGAATCCATTTTGATCACAATTTGAATCCATTTTGATCACAATCTGAATCCATTTTGATCACAATTTGAATCCATTTTGATCACAAATTGTTGTGTTTTGCCATGGAATGGATATGATTGTACAATCCAGACCTGCACTTAAGACTTTTGTTATTGATCCCACATTTTTTAAATTTTTTCATAAGAGTTCAACCTCCTTATTTTCAACAATTTGCATACCAGAGCAAAAACTTTGCTATGTAATTTAAACAAAGTATGTCTACATAAACCCATGTTTCAAGAGCAAGGAGACACAGTAAAAGTTTACCTTTCCAGTCACGAAATTCTAAATGTTGAGATTCCCAATATTCTTCTTCTGTAGTTAATAAACGTTTAATAACATGTTCAGGATAAAAACTCTCTAATAATTTAGCTGTATATAATACTGTTAACTATAAAATATATATCATACATATTGTTAATAGACTAAATTGTTAAAGAAGAACTATCTGCAATCTCATATGCTGACAAATAAACTGTTATCACTAGGTCTGGGGCATAAAGAATCATACACAGAACTAGTTTGGCATTTTTAACACCATTATCTTAGGATTTTTTAAGTTGGTCATAATTTGGCAAAACAGTTATATTTTACTAGCACTTATATATTTGGATTTGGCTTTTTCAAGCTTTCAAATGAATATAAATTTGTGGTGTATTTAGGCTACACAATCTGGGCCCCTTTAGTATTGACTGGATTTATTTTTAAGGTAAAAACATTGTGCATTATACACACAAATATACGGTAAATGTTATCCAACAAAAGAAATAAAAAACCTTTAAATCTCCCTCTGGTAATTTAATTCTTCTCTGAAAATCAGGATATAATCCTGTTCGTAACTTTCTTTCTCTCCTATAAAAATAATAGATAATATTCTCTCTATTCATTATCATCATACTCTAATTAAACCAACAATTGGCTTCATTGTACAGAATTAAGACTTAGAATTTGAATATTTCAATATCTATTGGTGTATAAAAAACAATTTCGTAGTATTGGCATTTCAAAATAGTTCATCATCTGGGTTTGACAAATTTTGAAAACAGAAGTTCTATATTTGCACACTTTAATGCATTTCAAACTACCATGGCTTTCACTACATTGGTTCCAAAATCTCTTTTTAAGAAATGAACCAACTAAATTGACAAACTAGACTAATTTTACTATAAACTAGATGTTACTTACTCATCTACTTTAGTTCTAAGATCTGTACTATATTGTAGAGTTTCCTGACATAACTTCTTATAAACACCTTGATTACTGATTTCAGCTGAGAATGGCTCAAAACAATTGCTTACAAACTTCCTGCAAGAAATGAATTTCAATAATGTAAAGACCAGAGGGCAATCTGTTCAATGTGCAGAAATTCACATCCATGATCTTACGAGACTGTTTATAATAACACTTTGTTATCATCATTAAGGTATTTGGATGGATAAGATTAAATATTATGAAATGTAAATCTTAATTTATCAATTAAAAAACTTAATTTTTATAGTTACATATATATATAGAATGAAAATTAATTGTAGATATAATAATGTAATATAATGTAAATCAATTGCAAATGTTATACTGTAACCAATAATGTAACAGAATGTAAATAAAATGTAATAATGATAAAGGTATGTTAATGAAATAAAGTAATCAGTAATGTAATTAAGATCATAAATCAATTGTTGATGTAATAATTTCATAGAGTGTAAATCAATTATTAATGTAATATTAATGCGAATAAAGTAAATCAATTGTTAACATTTCAAAACAATAAAATGTAAAAAAATCTATTGTTGATGTGATAATGTAATCAGCTATAATACAGTATATGTATTCAAAAATTTGGGGACCGAATTTCTATACATGTTAATAATAATTTACAAGATAATATGGTGTACAGGAAATTTCCCACAGTCTAATCAAATATACTATAAACCAAGAATTTATATCATAATGTGGTTACAAGTGCAGCAGAAGTAACCTTGGAATATTTTCTTAAGTATATGATGTTAAGAAGAGACAGTATGTCTGCACTATTAATTCCCACTGGTCTTGGTGTAAGCCACAGGGAGTAGGCAGTAAATACTACAGGCATCATTTCAAGACTGTTTAACATGATGAACTAGCCATTCTGTCTACTGTATTATCATTTTCCTAATCTTAATAAATATTCATTGAAATCTTGATGGCAGGTTCTAACCATCTGTAATTTATTAAACTAATGTTTAATGCTTGAATTTTTAAATTGTTTATAATGAAGTGTGTCATGGCTTTTAACTTGTTCTATATTTTTCTTGTCAATTCTGTTAGACTGATAAATTAAAGGTTTATGGCACAATTCATTTCCAATTATTGACTCTAACTGAATTTGACAATATTTTAATTTGGAGGTTCTCAAAATAAATTGACTTAATACAAAACAAACAAAATTATTTTAATATGTTGTTTTTACAGCTTTTGAATTTGGATGCAGAAAAAATAATAGTTGTCCAATAACTCATAAAAAAAAATGACATTAAACATATTCAATTAAAAAGTGGTTGTGCATTAGGCATGAAATTTTGCAAAATGACAAAAGTTCAGATTCAGCTATCTTGACTTCACTGATTACAATAACTTTTTATTGAATTGTAGTTGAACAATGTCCCAGACTCTCTTTCTAAAAAGTGATTTTGTCATCAGAAGTCTAGTTCTATAACCTGACAGCATGAATGCCCTTTTTAATGAAACTTTTTTCATTATCAACACTAAAGGGTAAATCTGATGCAAATGACATGTTCAACATGAAAGTGCTTTAAGAATTGACATATTCTATCTGTTCAGTCTATTTCCAGTCTTCTACTGCCTGGAATACTGTAAGTTCTGGACAAGTTATTGTTCTACATGTCTCATCACAGGAAATTTATTCTGTCACGGAAATATCATAATAACCGCTAGAGATTAGATGTCGGCACTTGACCTAATAATAAAAGGTTAAATGATAATAATAATTGTGTATCTAGATACTAAACAATTGATATATAAACACTATTAAAAGCTAATTGTATAAATCATGATAATAACCTCCTTATGTTTATCACTGTATGAATAATATTGTTGTACAGACAACGCCAAAACTTAAGTGTCTTGTGCACATTGACCATGGCAGAAACATTTCAAGCAAACTTATCAGATCAGAGATGCACACCATTACTTTTTTTACCTCTATGAAAACAGACAGATTTTATGTAATGGACCACTGCTCAAGATTAGGCCAGAATTAGAACAGTTCTCAGATCGGATTTGATAAACTGGTTTAAGGTAAACCCAAGCTTAAAGAGTGACCAACACCTTTTTCCTTAAGACATGTTTTCATCCTCTCTGTCATGCTTGGAGTGCAAAGCTGTCTTGCCACTACATTACTACAGGACTTTTACATTTCAATAGTTTGAAAGGTGAAAATTTTGTTGAACATGATATTATTTTACTAGAAACATGTTAAACTAGAAGATATGTCAAGTGGTAAAATGAACCAAGAGTCAGAAACCAATAAATGTGAACAAACATCATAAATAATAACAATCCTGTCATACCACCAACATGTTATTACAGACCAATACTACTAAAATATAACCACCCAAACCTTGTAATAAATACTGACTACTGTAAATATACTAGTTAATAGGTAAATACCACAAACTCTCAATAATACTAATAAACAACTATCAAACAAGAATGTTGTACTTGACCATCAACATCAGTCTCTTTACATTGTTTTTGTTTATAGACATTTCATGTTTTACTACTAACAATAACCAATATGCAGAGCTTAAAGATGCCCATAAAGGTTTTCACCTTCCAAATTAACAATTAGTTGTAAAATTCATTTCACTAAAATCATCTCTTAAACTTTTAAGAAACTTGATTCTTGGTATGCAGCGTTAAAGTTTAAACAACAGCAGCCCCAACAAGTGTTTAAAGGAATAGTTAGCTTTGAGAATTTGAGATAATTTGCTATAAAATAACTTAAAGTATTGAATATGTAATCCTTCTATTTAGAAGTTAACTGATGGTGAGTTGTATTTAAATACTATTCAATTAGATAGAATATAGAAATTAACTCAGTTATCAATAATCCTACAAATTTAAAGTTAACTTATAGTGAGTTGTATTTTAATACTGTTTAATAGATTATAGAAATCAACTCAGTTATCAATAATCCTACAAATTTAAAGTTAACTGATAGTGAGTTGTATTTAAATACTGTTTAATAGATTATAGAAATCAACTCAGTTATCAATAATCCTTCAAATTCAAAGTTAACTTATAGTGAGTGGTATTTTAATACTGTTCAATAAGATTGATTTCAGAAATTAACTCAGTTATCAATAATCCTACAAATTTAAAGTTAACTGATAGTGAGTTGTATTTAAATACTGTTCAGTTAGATAGATTATAGAAATCAACTCAGTTATCAATAATCCTTCAAATTCAAAGTTAACTTATAGTGAGTTGTATTTTAATACTGTTTAATAGATTATAGAAATCAACTCAGTTATCAATAATCCTTCAAATTCTAAGTTAACTGACAGTGAGTTGTATTTAAATAATGTTCAATAAGATTGATTTCAGAAATCAACTCAGTCATCAATAATCCTACAAATTCAAAGTTAACCGATAGTGAGTTGTATTTAAATACTGTTCAGTTAGATAGATTATAGAAATCAACTCAGTTATCAATAATCCTTCAAATTCAAAGTTAACTTATAGTGAGTTGTATTTTAATACTGTTTAATAGATTATAGAAATCAACTCAGTTATCAATAATCCTTCAAATTCTAAGTTAACTGACAGTGAGTTGTATTTAAATAATGTTCAATAAGATTGATTTCAGAAATCAACTCAGTTATCAATAATCCTACAAATTCAAAGTTAACCGATAGTGAGTTGTATTTTAATACTGTTCAATAAGATTGATTATAGAAATCAACTCAGTTATCAATAATCCTTCAAATTCAAAGTTAATTGATAGTGAGTTGTATTTTAATACTGTTCATAGATAGATTATAGAAATCAACTCAGTTATCAATAATCCTTCAAATTCAAAGTTAACTTATAGTGAGTTGTATTTTAATACTGTTTAATAGATTATAGAAATCAACTCAGTTATCAATAATCCTTCAAATTCTAAGTTAACTGACAGTGAGTTGTATTTAAATAATGTTCAATAAGATTGATTTCAGAAATCAACTCAGTTATCAATAATCCTACAAATTCAAAGTTAACCGATAGTGAGTTGTATTTAAATACTGTTCAGTTAGATAGATTATAGAAATCAACTCAGTTATCAATAATCCTTCAAATTCAAAGTTAACTTATAGTGAGTTGTATTTTAATACTGTTTAATAGATTATAGAAATCAACTCAGTTATCAATAATCCTTCAAATTCTAAGTTAACTGACAGTGAGTTGTATTTAAATAATGTTCAATAAGATTGATTTCAGAAATCAACTCAGTTATCAATAATCCTACAAATTCAAAGTTAACCGATAGTGAGTTGTATTTTAATACTGTTCAATAAGATTGATTATAGAAATCAACTCAGTTATCAATAATCCTTTAGATTCAAAGTTAACTGATAGTGAGTTGTATTTTAATACTGTTCAGTTAGATAGATTATAGAAATCAACTCAGTTATCAATAATCCTTTAGATTCAAAGTTAACTGATAGTGAGTTGTATTTTAATACTGTTCAATAAGATTAATTATAGAAATCAACTCAGTTATCAATAATCCTTTAGATTCAAAGTTAACTGATAGTGAGTTGTATTTTAATACAACTTTTACAAGTGAATGCAGAATAATAATATTGCTTTATAAGGCAATGTCTTAATTTAGCATGTTTTGTTCACTAATCATATACAATTCATAATATTAAATGTGCATGAGCCACAAAGTTATAATTTGTTCAGGTCACAAAATTAAAATGTAAAATTGTGAAAGTACAGAAGATTAAAATCCTGTATTAAAAATTAATTTTCCACTTGTCACATCTTACCACCATGCTATTAATCACACTAGATATTTAGGTGTATACAGGTAAACGTCAGTGACAGTCCAAACTGGTTTTTACGACATTTACAACTTATTTTCAAGATTTAAACTGTCACTTTGTCATATAGATATTAATGAGAAATATATAAAGATGAGATAGAAGAAATACTCCAGGCTAGTTTAGAAAATGATTTTAAACACATCTCATAGCAGCTATAGTTTTAACATTATCTAATCTATCTCTACGTTTATTCTTCTAAAATCAATTTTTACATTTGATAGTGATTACATCAGAATCAGATATCAAAGTAATTTGTATTAAAACAATGTGAACTGTGGACTGAAATCAGTTATTGGATTCAACTGAGACACGAAGGGACTAAATCCTAAAGATTGTAGTATAAATGTACAAGGTGTATAAGGTTATACAGGTGTATTTCTATTCCTCAGACATCCACATGATTTATAACAAAACCATATTATCTCGGACTGTGGATTCAGTTATTGGATGCAAGTTGTTGTGAGCTACCGTGTATTTTGCTATACTTCTCAGTAATCAAAGTGATTAGTAGAAATCAAATATTAACTGTTATTTGACTCACTTATAAGATTCAACTCACTGAGACAATAACTAATGCTTGTAATATGAAGCTGTGTTTTTCTACTCCTCAGATATCAAAGTGATTTTTTTTAAATCAATACCGACTGTGAACTGTGGATTCAGTTATTGGATTCAACTCACTGAGACAAGGAAATAACTGTAAGGTTGTAATATAAAGCTGTGTAAGGTGCATAACATTATAAAGGTGTTTTTCTACTCAGATATCAAAGTGATTTTTATTAAATCAATATTAACTGTTATTAGACTCAGTTATTAGATTCAACTCACTGAGACAAGACAAGATATAAAGGTTGTAATATAAAGCTGCAAGGTGTATAACAACATACAGGTGTTTTTCTACTCCTCAGATATCAACATGTCATCAGGAGGTAAGTTACAGTGTATAATTCTTGTTAAAAAACTAGTTAGAAAGTAAGACATTAGGTTGATAGCCTAACTTATCATGTTATTATCAGTTACAATTCATGATAATCATTTTAACAGAGAGATACACAGCATTCTTACCACAAACATTCCATAATAATAATAATACATGTACATAGTTCATCTAAAACAGTGTAGGTATTCTGCCAAGTTGAGATTCAGATTTGATTACAATTTGTACACTTATAACAATCAGAAATATTTCTACTAAATATATCTCATACCAATGATTTTTACACAAAATTAAAGTCCCATACTATCAATTTCTAAAGAAAAAATACAACCAACATATATCCCTGAGCTCTACATGAACTAAGATTAATCTCAATTTTCTATGCAATGCAGATCTGTATGTTTGCTTGTGCTTATGTTTTGTACTTATTCATCACTTTGGAACAGAAAATGAAAAGATAGCAGCATTTAAATTCTCTGCATCAACGCATCAAGATTCTAATAATCCATATATCATGCATAATTGAAACTTCTGCCAATTATAAAATTTCATTTATGGCAGCATATTATTAGATAAATGCTTAAAAATATTAGTTGTTCTATTATTAGATATGAGAGGTTGTAATAGGACAAACTCTGGACTTTATAGAATGTTAATAATACTACTAGAATAATAGAGTGAATAGGACAACATTTCCAAAATAAATATCACTCTCTCCATTACCCTTTCTATTTCTTTTAACTGAGACTATTGTTGGAACCACAGGCTATGCCATCAGGGAAATGGTGGAACATCAAGAGTGTACTGAGTGAGCTGATAATATTACACAAAGATATCAGTAATAGCCCTTGGGTAATAGATCAATGAATAACATATGTCCATACAGTGGTATTTATTACACCTACATAATTCATTCTTCAAATATATCATCTACTATTATAACCCTCTGTCATTTTTACAAAACATTTCGGCTCCTGTCAGACATGACTGGTAAATAAATCAACAACCTTGATTTTCAAAAAATAATATCATCTACTATATTAAACCTCTGTCATTTTTACAAAACATTTCTGCTCCTGTCAGACATGAATAGAAAATAAATCAGCATCCCTGACAATATCATTGCATTGTTAAAACTACTTTTTCTTAAAGATATATGTACCTGTATCATTTAAAAAAAAGACATAATGAATTAAGTCATATTTGATTGGCAAAAAAATCAACAACCCTGATGGAATATCACTGCAATTCCATTGTTAAAGCTACATACGCAAACAGTAATATCATTTGCTATTCTGTCATTTACAAAAAAACCTCAAATTCAGTCAAATTTGACTGGCAATAACAAATAGATCAACATCCTTAATAATATCATTGCAATAGAATTGTCATGCTGCTTTTTTAAAAAAGTAAAATGGGAAATAAGATTTGGTTTAGTCCACGTCAAAATTAATAGAAAAAAATTCCATTTCGTTTGAAGCTAACAGAATATTTAAATCTGAATAGAAAGTTGGCATGTGAATCTGCATTTAATTCTGCTGATGATTAAAATTCAATAATTTACCATGATATAACTTGAAGTAAAACCCTGCCTCGTGACAAGTATTAAATTTAACGCTTAGCTGCCAGCGTGTCTGTATTCAAATATTAAAGAGGATTATTAAAAAGAGAATAATAAATGCTAATCTTTCAAAAAAATTGTGGGGCTAATTCCTAATCATTAATTATTGCACAACATCACAAACTTTAAATGACATGTAATAACAACTTCCTCTTTATGGTATGTACATGTATTCAGTTTTTGTATATATTCAAGTACAAAGTGCATTTGCTTTTTTGTAAATTGCAAATTTGTTTTACAAAATGAGTGGCTTATTTTACTGATATTATGATGACGTCATGAGGTCAATGATAATAGGGACATGAACCAAAAATTATACTAACAGCATAGGAATAACAATGGTTTTATTTTCCACTGAACTCATCTGTCCAATTTGTAGAAGAACTAAATATTGGATGTCAATTCTGAAAAGTGATAGAGGTAACTGATAAAGAGTTTTTTCAAAATGTAAAACGAATATTTAGAGGGCAATATTTAGTGAATAATGCAAACATACTATATACTATTAATCCCATCAAAATTAAACTATTGATTCTGTTAATATTATTGTAGGAAAACTAGACATTTGACTTTAATTCTGAAAAGTAATACAGGTAACTGAAATTGAACTCTATTATACTGTAAAACAAATATTTAAACGATGATATCCCTTTAACCAATGATAAATTACTATATACTATCAAAAGTTAACTATTTATTTCTGCAATAAAGTCACTTATCAAGCCTCCAAAAATAGATAAAAATGGGCTAATTCCTACTTGAAATGGTATAATTTATGATGAATAATAAAAACTGAAGAAGAAGAGTAAATGTTATCTAAATGATCTCCACCAACAATAAGAATTGTAATAGGAGAAGATTAGAGAGATTTGAAGAAAAAGATAAAAATCTGTCTAGTTAAAGGTAAATTACTTGATATTTGGAGGTGTGGTATGTGCGTATTGTTAACTCACCAACCAGAACAGTAATTCTAGAAAAGATCGCTGTATTTTTTACTGTAGATTGTGACTCTGAGGTTATCATCAGGTCATTATTTAATTGGTTAAAATATATCAAATTTACTGATAGTTATCTATATAAATATATCTTTAACTTATCCACATGGCTTGTTCTAGTCACAGAGTACGTTTTACAATCTTACTCAATCTATTTAACCAACCTACCTTCCTTCCAACAGAATTTTCCGATGATTAGAAATTCAAAGTTGGTTGGGACAACAAACAGATCTCCTGTGTACTACATGATTGGCATATTAAAGAGCACCGCTCCATAATAATTGGAAATAAAAATGAGAAAGTTGCTATTACTAAAGAAGTCAAAATCAAGCGAATTTTTATTTAAAATAAGCTTAAGCACAAATGGGCAAAATTGAAGAGAAATCATATTCAAGCAAAAATAGAGATGCCAAAAGTTATCTTGACAGTGCAGTGCAAAGATCATGCACAGAGCAATTCATATCTTAAATAATCCAAGTACACTATTGAACGAGCCTACTTTCTATTTCTGGCTTTAGGAGTTTTTTGTGGACATTAATTAGTGAATTGTAGTTTGGATAAATACATTGGATATTTCCTTGTGATCATACTAATACCAAAACTTGATGTATATCACCTTAGTGTGAATTTATATTTTAAGCCATGTGAATTCTGTATTTGAAGATAATTCATTTTGGAATTAATTGGTATAATAAATCATTATCAATAAATAGATATATCATATTAATAAACAATCATAAATCATAGTGAGTCTAATATATATTTCACTACCATCATTTACTATATAAATACTACCTCCATTTACACTGCTAGTAAAAATATACTAGGTGTGAATATCATGGTTATCATGAGTGAAATTTGACATTTTTATTAATCTCAGACCTCTATGGTCATTCCTTACTATGTTTATTCTGTAGACAATCAATTTGGTATTTGGTCAAGTCAGTTTGAAGGTTGGGCTTTGTGAGAGTTCACAATCAAGGCTATTGGAGAATACCCATGCACAATACTCATTTAGTCAAGGCCATCTTATTGTTAAAGCCAAGGCAGCATTTACTTCAGAAACACTTGAGGCCACTCTGCAGTCTGAAAACATAACAAAATAGCCATTTGAAACCTTGGAGATGAAGTGCACCAACCATCAACTCCAACTACCACAAATACTCCTACAAAATATATACATGTATACAGCTTTCATACGTATATAATCTAACGGAATATGAAATCTTGTCGACTTTTGTTCAGACGTGAAGGCATGACTTCCGTCACAGACGTACGTGACTGCAGTTCCATATGAATATCAACTTTTTAACCTTTCAAATGTCTACCAATGTCAAGACAGAGGAAGGAGAAAATTCCTGGAATATATGATATTAAATTAAACAATAAGATAATATGTATATAATTTTAACTCAATCTGTTTTCATTTAATTCTTCTCTAACAATTTTAAAGTTATGGTGACCCATAAAAACAATTTTATTTCACAATAAATAATACAAATAAGACAACACATATATCATGCACATAAAATATAAAGACAACACATATATCATGTACATAAATAAAAAAACAACACATATATCATACACAAATGCATGTTGGTGTTTTTATATATATTCAACTTTAAACAAACTGCATTTTAGGCAACAAATTTAAATCAGGTCCTTTCATAACTCATTCTATAGCCAAATTTTGTTCTCGTTCAAAATTATGTTGCACATTTTCTTGTGGCTTTCATTCACAACAGGAAAACATTTCAAATCTTAATCGCATAACCATAATGAAAGTTATTTTACAATTTAAACAGAAAGTAATTACATTTTTTACAAGGGTTAATATTACTCAGTAAAGTTATGAGAGGGTTAAAAAGAAATCTATTTACTAGGTTCAAGTGTTTAAAGATCAGAGGGTTAATAGTTAATATTGATGTTTTCTATTTAATAATAATAAAATATACATATGGCTTACACCTGAACTCTACTATTAAATACACATGCTTTTACATGATATACAACATAGTGTAGACTTATATTCACTTCTAGAATACTTAATATCATATTTGAATATTCCAGAACTTTTTTCAAATATTCTTTGAAGTTACTGTTATTCCCAAATAAAAACAATTCTAACTCACACAATTTTCCAATCTGACTACACTCTTAAACATGTTTCTTCAATCTTTTGATAATTGTTGTTAAGTGTAATTTTTGAAGTAAGTTGCAATTCCATAACATTTTGATAGTAAAACCGTTTTTATACCTATGCTAAGATGATAAACAACTATGCTGATAGTTAACCTAGATTTCGGAATTTGTGACTTGAACAACGTGTTTCATTTTCAACATGTAATAAGTTTCTGATAATATTATATTTAGTCACAAAAAATGATCCATATAAAATAGAGACCTATTTGCAATAAATAACCAGATGTCATAAGAGCACAAATAAGAAAGTGTTTGTCCATGTAAAGACAGAAACAACACAAAGTCAACTTAAATTGTTACCCAAAATTACACTTCCAAATACTCTATGGTCAAAACTGGCAAATTATTCCCTTTTTTTAAAATGCAATAAGCTTTAAAAGGAATGAAAATATATACTTCTTGCTCTGTGACCTAGGAAAGTGCTTTATGTGAGATTTGTTTGGTTTCATTTATCACTTCGTGGTATGCCATATTTTCTGTTTTCAATTGTTGTGTTTATTATGAAAAGAATAAGGTCTGAATTACTGAACATTTGGTAGCATCTATAAATATTTGAAGTCAGAATTTTGACATGTTTTGGAAGTCAGGATCAACTTACTGTTAATATCTTTACAATTTATCATAGTATTTCAATTATATATACTACAAAACCTCCTTACAGATATAGTCTTTATAAACTTAACATGAGAGTTTCTCTTGGTATTTCATATAATGGCATTTCAATATGATTTGAAAATTTTGATCAAATTTTCAATATCATTTCTTCCAGAAAACTCTATGATTGGTTGTAATTTCATATTCTTGTTTGTTATAAAGCCTACATTGATTGTTCAGATGTTACTCTGAAATGCTTTGAGATAGTTGTCTTTAAAGTTATTCTTATCTGTATTCTTAAATCATTATTTTAATATCTTATTGGATTGTGCAATATGTAACATGAAAATATGTATAATGTTGAGTGCGTTGATACTGTAATGCCATGTTATCATGTACATCGTAGAATGCAATATATAAGAAATAAATATTATCATTATTATTATTAAAATACAGCTGCCAATTCCCCTTCAAAAGGCACATCATATTCTGGCCAAAGACAGACAAGTTTCTGATGTCTAATTTTATTTCTGATTTTAGATTTCCTTTTTTTAGCTTCAACTTTTTTCTCTCGCATTACATTTTAACATTCAACAAACATCATTCATACATCAAAGAAATATATTTTATGATAAAATTTAAAATAGAAATATACATAATGGTTTCCAAATGTCAAAATGTCATAATTCAAAGTTATATATATATATATAGATGGCCCTGGGCATCATTGAGTTTCTAGAAAGCTGTAAATAATATTTTATGGTCCTGTTTCTTCATGACACATTTTTTATTTAAACTGGCTGACATGATAAATGGTTTTATGATTTTAATTGTGCCTACATGTATCTGACGAATGTACATTATTTGGTTGCAGACACATGAATTAATTCAAATAGGATCTTGATAGGCCATACAGAAACTATCCAATTAAAGGCATTGATGGCTATTTTTGCCAAAAAAAAACTAGAGATAACAACCTTCAATGAGCCACATATTGAGACATTTTGTATTAAAAAATTATCCGTTCTCAGAGAGAATGATGTAAATAGGCAAGCTTTCTGAGAAAAGTTTTAATTCTTGTCCGCCTTGAAAAAGTGGTTTTCAACTGGTTCTCAGAAAGAACGGCATACACTATGGTCTGTAATATTATTCTCAGACCACTTGATTTTACTGTAATGTGAAAGGAAACATTTATTAGTGGTCTGATCCAGATTGAGAACGGAACGCTTTATAAAATCTGTTCTATATAGTCAAACTAGAAATCTTAATGATACTGATTTAACATTCTCAGTATCAAATCAGATTTGCCTTGGGCATCATAACATATAACCAACAACATGATTTTTCATTTTTATGTGCATTTGACTTAATATCAAATCATTGAAATACTGATGACAATATACTTTATTTAATCAACAGAACAGTCTTTTATCATCATAATCACCATGTCTCTATATTTTTGACATGAAAACAGAATTGTGTCTGCTTCCAAAGGGTATTTGTATAATAATCAATAGCATTGAAATAATGGTAGTGTTTGACAGTCTAGACCTTAAGGAATAAGATGTTTATCAACATTATGTAGAAAAGATCAACATTACATCACCTAAAGGCTTGCTTCTTATCACAATGTGTATCAATATAAATTAACATCATTAATCTATTGTTATACCCCCTGCCTATGTATTGTTTCTCTTCTCTTACTCTCTAATAATAGAGGTAGAAACAATACCCCAACTAGATTGACCTATTGATAAACATCATTACCTATCATTCTATCAGTTTTAAAGTCATTTTATCAGATTCAAATAATCTTTCACATCAAAGGATTGTCTTCTATAATCAACAGTTGCAGTCTATACCTTTGAAGGTTCAATGTAACTTGATGGAAACTTTGAGAACATTTCCCAAAAGAAGAAGGTAAATGTATCATATTCACCATCTTCAAGAGACAAAAATTTCCATCAAAAGCTGAAATAATTGGCATAAAATGCATTGAAAATTGCGTCAACAGCATCTGCTTATAAAGCAGGAGATTCTAGGGTTACAGAACGTGCATTGATTTAGATGATTTTTTGCCTTAGCTCTTATGTTAACCTATTGGTGAAGTAAGGGTAATATCAGAATATTCCTGCAAATATCAAAGACCTAGGAGCTATAGTCTTGTATAGTCAACTTGGCGCTTATCCAAATTTCCCCCAAAAATAATATTTTGGTAAACTGATAGTAGGTTGCAAAAATCTCAGTCCCATTTGTTTCAAGTATCTTATTCTATGAGGAACCAATGTTTAGCATCATGCAACAGTTTGACTCATTATAACAAATCAATACAAATAACTTGAGATCAAACAAAAACAATATGAGGACTAAAAGGTGGAACTATAACAAGATGGCTATCTAGATTTGTACATTAATACATCTGTGACATGATGAGTATTTATCAGGGAATACAATAAGATAATAATTGAGTCATAGGGTTTTTATTGTTAGAAATTATTACAACATGTTGACACGTATCATTGTATTGTTAGAATCGGGTTTGATCACAATAAAATCATTACTTTAATATTTCTAATTGATAATTCAATCATGACCTCTTGAACTACATTCATTCAAATGGTAGAAGGCAAGGTTTCAATAAAAATCAAGTACATATATTTAGATTGATTGACCAGAGGTTTTCTAGCAATTAAAATGGTGTATATTGATGCTATCAGTTTTCCATATACATAGAAGTTTAGAATATCTATTCATAGTCCTGACCATTTCATGCACATTTTAATTTTGAAAATTCAAGTTGCCCTTTTTGCACTACTAAATGAATTGCCTCACTTGCCCCAAAATACCCAGAGCTGCAAAATAATCATTAAACAAGAATCTTCTTTTTTTTTTACATTGTGACATCACATAAGGTTAAGTCATTTTACATGTATCTCAGAAGCAGAACTTTTCCATGTATGAAGTATATAGTGCAAATAACTTAAGACAGCCTGACTTTACTTAAACAAAGTTTTTTACCATTTCTAATTTTGTTCATGCTTCTTGCAGAAGATAAGATATCCAAAGATTGTCCAAAGCCAAAAAAGATTTCAAAGGAAAATTTAAAAGTCATTAATAAAATATTATTTACAATAAAGTCTTAATTAAATGTCCATTAAATAAGCCTTATATTGCCCCCTTCATCATTAAATAATATATATGAAGAGTTTTCAGTGAACCTGATGGTTCATATGAATGAAAAGTAGGATTTATATTAATATACAAATATATACATGTTAGATTTAACATAGACCATCTAATCTTCTATCAACAGTAAAATAATTGTTCATATTCTTTTACTTTATATCACAGTCAAGGTTCAAATTCAGGGGCCTGTTGTCGTAAATTTAGGATTCAAAATGTCTGCTCCACAGTGAGCAACACCATGTAGTGGAAATGAACAGAAATTTTGCCTGCAAAGCATTTGTTTATTTTCTTGGAATTGAATGGAATGGAATCTTGCACAACACATCAGTTGCACACAGGGACTCGAAATATCATGTCATTAAAAGGATTTGATGCTCTTTTGAGCTGCATCACATGCATCACTGAAAAGGAAGTTTAAAATCGTCAGGTATCATATATTGATGTAGGTCAGGAACCACAGGCCCAGCAAAACACAAAAAATTTTATTTGATTTCATTGGCTTGTATGATGACAGGAATGTGGCAGATCAATCAGAAATTTATGCCAAGTAGTGAGACAGCTAAGCAGTTGGATGTTGATACGCTGGATAAAAGCACCAAAGTTTTAAATCTAACTTTCTCTACCTTTCATGATAGTTATAACACAAGTATTTGATAGTTTAAACAATATTTACATGCTCTTGTGCAACTTTTTACACCACATTAATGTATTCCCTGACCCTGAAACTGGCAGCCATTTTGAAAATCCAAAATGGCCACCATAACCAATTAGGGGAAGGTGGTTCCTACCAAAAATCAAAAGTAGACATATTTAGCAGTCTGCAAAAAAAAATGTGTGCTTTTGTCCAGCATTTCCACATCCAACTCTAATGTGTTGCTATAAGCTGCCTGACCACATGGCTGAAATGTACTTTTATGACTGATGTTTCAAACAACTGACCACAAATTTATCAAATCTAAGATGATTGAGATAAGCAATGTCAACACATGAATCATAAAGCAGGGTTAAAACTCTCTTAAAATACTCTCTTTAAAGCTGGGTGAAGTTAAAAAGGTTGATATAAAGTAAAGTTAATATTTGTTATTATATTGATTCAATAAAGATTTAAAAGTTGATTAAATTTGGAGAGTTCTCACAGGAAATCTTCAACATTTTATTATTGTTTTATAGAAATTATTATATCTAGAATGTATATCTTTAACATTGTGATGTATAAAATTTTATTTGTTTTCAATCTTTATCATAAGGTCTATCAAGTTCACTTCTTCTATTACATCAACCTAGATCAAATATAATTTTTTTTTTCAAAAATTATGAATGAATGTTGGTCAGATTTCAAAATGTGCTTTCTGACGTATAATTTAATAGGTAAATTCGAATGCACTTTAGTTCAATCTGGAAAAACAATCTTAAAAGATTCCTTTTTGAAAATTTTAGCTATCTAAATTACTTTTCTGAATTCAAATTAGACTTAAGGTTCTACTACAATTCAACAAGATCTAGACTGGAAACTAGACTGATGACACTACTGGGACATTCAATATTCAATATTCTCACATACAGCTATAATTTCTGATGCTTAAAGCATTTATATCTTAAAGGAACTTACTTTCAACCAAAACAAAATTCAATGTCAATTGCACGGAAACGAAGTACCATGGATTCTGACATTTGGAACGAAAAATTTAGAAAAGTGACAGAGAATAAATAGAAATATAATACACAAATTCAAGTTGATAAAAAGAGTCATTATGTCTAAGTTAAAATTATAATGAGTCATTATGTTTAGATTAAAATTATAATGAGTCATTATGTTTAGATTAAAATTATAAGGAGTCATTATGTTTAATATAATTACAGATGAATAATGTGTTTTATATAATAATTCTAGTAGAACAGATAGTAATTAAATAATAATTGTATACTTTGCTGATTGATGTATTGATCTAAGCAAGAAAATGAGAAACTGGTGTATAGATCTAGAGCAATTTGTTTAACGGGACAGGTGCACTATTTTGGGGCTTGATTTAAGTCTTGAATATAATGTATATAGTCTTTAGAAGTACTAGAAATGTAGGAAATTCACATTATTCCTTTAAAAATACTTCCAACTAGGAATATTACTAATATTTCTATATATGTCTTTTCTATAGTATCTCAAACTGACCAGTCGTCATTTTCACATTAAATCGCGGATAATTCTTGACACACTTTCTGAGACTTCAGTATGATTGGTAAAAAATTGGCACACCTGTCCCTTTAAAGCAATGAAGCATAGTAGGAAAGAGAAAAACTAAAGCTTCAGGCCGCATATTCTTGATATCTTAACCTCTGTTTCTAGGATATACCAGCACTACGATCTATTTGAGGTTTTACCATTATACCATTATCTAAATTGTATATAGTGAACAAGGCTTTAGGAATTGATGGATGACTGTTTCAATCATAGTGACATCATCTAAACTTTATCCCTGTATAGCATGTTACAAAATATTAACTTTCCTTACTAATGACTTCTCCATTAAAAATATCTGCCTTCTCTTCTATCTTACACTAATAATCCAAACTCAATTACAACAAGCCAAAAGCATATTAATGAATCTGCTTGAACTAATCAGACTTGCAGGCATATATCCTTCCTGATGAATTCCTTGATTAAATTTCCAACAAAAAATGGCTAATATTTCCATAATGACAGAAAGGATTTGTAGTTGCATCTAGAATATCGGTAAGCCTCTTTATATTGAAGCTACCATTCCATCATTATTACATGAATCATGTATCTGTGCTTCAGATCTTTCATGCATAATCAAATATAGTTTTTTAAGAAATCCAAAATTATTTGCATAACATGGCATTTCATTTGATTCCAACATATGAACATTTATTAAAGGTACAGCTGCACCATTTTCAGGGGGTGATTTGAGTTATGAATACATGTAAATAATCTTAAGTACTATAAATATATGAAAATCACAAAATTTTTTCAAAAACATCTCAAACAAGGAATTTCTTTTCCTATTTCTTTAGTCTCAAAGAAAGACGCGTTGTCTATATAACTTTCAAACGCAGATAATTCTGGACACACATGGATTTCAAGGCTCAAATTTCCATGGTGAGCTGTTAACACTATAACTGATTGGCTTAGCTAAAAAAATCCTGATTCTGAGACTAAGGTATGATTGGTTAAAAAAGTCGTGCACCTGTCCCTTTAAATGATAAAGAAGGCTATAATTGCAGTCTTTTACAGCTCTATTCACAGGCTTGGAATATGAATATTCTAGAACACCTGATGCCACTCTGAAATAGGGTTCTTCAACTCAGCTCCTCTTTCAGAAATTCCAATTAGCATAATTTGTTTAATAAGGCCTAACATTGCATTTGATCGACATTCCAGTACTTAAGATAAAGACCAAAAGGCCACAGACATTACATGAAAACTTAATCATATCATAACTATTTTACAGAGATTAAAGCCTTAAGACTTGCTTGAAACCTTCATATGATGGCCAAAAAAAATGTCTGTTTCTGCCCCCTACAGGCTCTAGACCACAGATAAAACAAAATATTCTGTTTGATTTCTATTAATATTACAAGATAAGGGAAGAGCTATGTCTCTAGAATATCACTAAGTTGTCTTTCTACTTGAGATGTAAAAAGCTTTGGTAATAAACTAATGTAGCCTAGTTCAATAGTTTCTTTACTAAAGCAGTCACTATACAAACATAGAAATATTCAATTTCATCAACATTTACTGATTAGATAAGAGAATGTCTATAAATAGAATCATGTCTGAAGAACTTCCAACATATTCTTTTATTAAAGACCTATAGAAAGATATAGCACACGTTTCTTCCCATGTTCCAGATAGTTTCAAGATTTCATGAAACAAGTCCATTGTCACTCGTGAGACTTGGCATGCAAACGTGATTTTTAAAGAAAAAAATATTTTGTAGTTTCAACTAAATTTATTGAGAACTCTACAGCTGAAGTAAATACTAAATTGGATTAAACATTTCTAAAAAGTCTTGTATAATTATTTCATTATAATTTTGGCCATGTGTATCAGTTCACTTAGATACATCCAATCTCCAATTTTGATACAAAGCAACCATCAATACAAACTTTAAACTCTGAACATCTTATACCTTGACTGCAATAGTCACCTTAATGCATCACAGAATGCAGTCATTTAATTGCATTGTTCCTTAGAGAATACAACCAATCAGAGTACTTAACAGAAAAATTGTTTACATTATGACTTATTGTTTACAGACTATGTCAACCCCTCAGATTGGCTATATACGCTAACATACAATGCAATAAAATCAATTTTAAAAAATTTGACGACACATGAAAAGTGGCAATTGCAGTCAAGGTATTAGACGAAATTCTTAATAGCTTATCGTGAAGATGTACATGACCCTATAAAGCTGTGTTCTATGATCTGGATTTAGATATTACTTGGAGATGATGTAATGCATCATGATGTTGTTGTACCACACACTTTATCATTTAACCCTGACAGCCATCATGTATAGATCAAAACAAACTGATAAAAGACTTGGAGGCCTGAAGGTACAACTCTCTGTATTATTTAAAACTATCAAACATCAAACAATAAAAGGTAAGAGATATTGTTTTGGAAGAGATATAACATATTGGTTGTTTATTTGTGTTTGATACAAGACTATATCATTGTTTATAAATACTGTAAACTGATCTATCACAATCAATAGTAGAGCTTATTGTCATATAATTAACATATAATTAATCAGAAATTTGATCATATTTTTATTAAACAATTAATTAGAACCTCTTAAATGCCACCTTTAATTGTATGATATCCAATTCCCTATCATATACCAGTAAGCACTTTATCAAAGCTCTTTTTAACCATATTATGTACTTGATACACCATAGACAATTTTCAATCAATTCAGCTCCAAAATCTGTTCAAAAACACCTCAAAATCAGAAATAATGAATTTGCTTGCACTTAACATGCTTAAATTTGATAGACTTCTATCTAGTAATTTGTAAATTCTAACATTTACTGAATTAATTGGGTCAAATTATCCATGAGTTAAATGAACTTTTATAAATAGTTCAAATTATGGCATAAAATTTTTGTTGTCCTCTAAAATTACTGCAGCTTCTTCATTGAGCACATCATATTTTTAATACACTACAAGTTTTAATATATAAGATTTTATCATAATAAGGTTTTTATATTCTTATCATATTGTGTATAATATATGTTTATTCTGGCTGATAAATCAAGTGTAGATATAGAACTATATTCCCTTCTGATTATCTTTAATCATCCTTACTGCTTCCTGTCTTATATATCATTAGAACCCCTACCATTTCTCTCTCCACTGAATCTACCTCAAATTTCACATCTGGACTCTGGCCATTTTAGCTACTCTTGACTTTGTGTGGTTAAAGGCTATTTTGACCAATAATGATCTATTGAAAGCAACCAGAATTACTTCCAGCTCCAGTCATTTTTGCTGTTCAAATTTTTTTTGCTTGAGTTAAGCATTGGGGATACTTTGCCCAGATGTATATCCTATCAAAATCTATTAGAAAGCAAGCAGCACTACTTTTTCAACCACCCTCACCACAAAACATTCAAGACCAAGTACAATTTCAGACTTTTTCAACCACCCTCAAAGCAAACATTCAAGTTGCTGTACAATTTCAGCACTTTTTCACCAACCTTCACCACAAAAAATTTAAGTACAATTCAGTCATATACAGATTACATTTTTGGCTTCATACCAATACCATGAAAATATAATCTGTTGCCAATGATAAAATGGAGCATGAATGAAAGACATTGATATTATGATAAATTGTTATCATGTTGTTATGATGAAAGTAGGAATCAATGTGAAAAAACCTATACATTTGTTGATGATTTTATACTGCTATTTTTTTCAATTTTTCTTTAAATTCTGTAAACAAATGCATTTGTGCATCAAATTCCACGTATGTAAGCTTATAGGCTTTGCAAAAAATAAAGAGAGAAAAAATTATTGAAATGATAAACTGTTATCATTGAGTTATCGTGATAAACAGTCATCAAATTGTTATCATGATAAACAGAAATCAAATTGGCCATAAGAAATTAGGCAGGCATGCACCTTTTATTCTTTCAACAATTGAGCTCAAATTTAACAATTGTCTTATCAATATTTCTTATGATATGCACCTTGATAAAAAAAAGATGAAAAAACTGTGATAGTTAATAAAACCATTGAAAAATTTAAAGTTAAAGGGGCAATGTGCCATTTTGGAGGTTGATTTGAGTCCTGAAAATAAATAGTCTTCAGAAGTACTAGAAATGGTACGAAAATCACAAAATTCCTAGGAATTTGATTGACTTTTCCTATATATGTCTTTTCTATAGATCACAGAGTATCATAATTTGACAAGTCATCATTTTAACATTCAACTGCTGATAATTCTGGACACACGTGGATTTGAAGGCTCAAATTTCAATGGTGAGCTGTGAACCTATTACTGATTAGCTTAGCTAAAAAATTCCAGTTTCTGAGACTAAAGTATGATTGGTCAAAAAATGGCCCATCTGTCCCTTTAAGATTCAAATTTAACATTTTTCTTATCAAAATTTCTCATGATATGCACTTCTGGGAGATAAAATAACATGAAAAAATGGTAAAATGAAAGAAAGTATTGATTTCATGATAAACTGTTATCATATTGTTATCAAAAATTTAAGAAAATTATTCCTGGCTATAGGTACAAACTGTACAAGTGGTTCTTTCTATTTTTATCAAAGTTACAAATTATTCCTGATTTTCATAATTTTAGAAGTTATAATGAACAGAAGTTTGTAGTCTAGATTGTGCTATTTATAAAATCATTTTAATTATTAAGACACAATAATTAGACCATTAGAAAGAAAAGTATTTTAATTATGACAACATGTTTTAATTAGGTTGGAATTGTTCTTAAAAGAAACCACAAATAGAAAAGATAACTTTTAAAGGAGGTCAGACACTAAATTTCAATTAAATTGCATCAAGAAACATTAACCAATGTTGAAACTATTTTCAGGAGGAACAAATTGTGAATCCCTTAGTGCCTAAATGATTCAGATCAACATGTTTTTATGTGATTTCTGAATTAGCAGGCTTAGGCATAGGCTTAGCAACTAAAATAAATGAAAGATTTTGTAGAGCAAAATTGGGAGACATGTTATTGATTTATTTACCTATTTGCCATAAGAGATAAGTATTTTGAGTCAAACTTTTGAGTCAACTAGCATAAGGGAAAAATATTTGGGATATTAACTGCTGGCAGTTCTACTTAAAGATAGAAATTGTTATAAAAAACAAAAGATACAAGATAAGTTTTAAGAGTACCTAATAACTTTATGTTAGAAATTATACACCAAAACCAACTGTTTGTTTCACACAGAAATATATCAATATCAAACATTATTCTTCATTTACATTAGCTACACAATCAAATACAAACATAAATACACAATATTCTACATGGCAATCTTCCTAAAATCTGAACACACTGGAGGCCAACTGCTCTTTTCTCAGTTTTCATTCTAGCACTGAATGAACATACCCCAGAGGTTGTATGGGTCAGCTATTTACAGGAGGCGGGGCTATCAGTCAAAAAATCAACTGACAGAAGCACGCTAATGGTTGTTTGATGAACTCAGTTGAGATATCTTTTAACTAATAATAACATGTGAATTGGGGAGAATGTAGTTCGATACCCACCTAGTAATTGAGAAGCTAAGTTGAAATCTATTGTAGTAGAGGACTGACTAACTATTATAAATATTGTGTAGTGTTATAGAGAAGAGTTGTTGGGATGCTAGGGTTAAGTTAGATGTACAGTGGTAATGGTGTTCACACTGTGTGATAATGTTTACTTCAAGAAGAACAATGTAGTTAAACATTAGTTAATCTAAAAGCACACATTACTGTTGTCTGTGTACTAGTGTTTGATAGACAAACTTGGTTAGTAAACTGACAACATTGTGGAGTGGAAGAGGTTTAATAGTCAACTGGTGGTCCTTCATACAACTTGTTGTTAAACTTGATTTAGTTGTTTACTGTGTTTAGTTAGAATAGTGTCTCTAAACGGAACTTTTTATCTATTTTTACGGTATGTATAACACATAACTATCAGATTTTTCAAATTCATTAGAATCAACAGTCAACAGTTTTGAGTTAGTATAAGATTGAAGTGGTTCCTGGAATTCATTTGTATCTTGAGAATTTAAGTGGAATTACTTGTAAGTCAGTTGTTACCTTGATTCCTGCAAAAACTTTCTCACTAGAAATATTAAACAAGGCATCTGAATTAATTGACAATGAGTTGTTTTGCCAAAATATAAACTATGTTATCCTAAACTTGTAGAACCTAAGCTAACAATCCTTTATATATAGAAAACATCACAAGAGTGTAAATTTTAAAGTAGAATTGTCTACAATCAGAAGCAAAAATATTTTTTCTTCAAATTTGTTTACCAATAAGCTCAGTGGAATCAAAAGAAATAATAATTCAAGAAATATAACCAAATATTTTTATTTAACAAAGTTAGATATAACCAAGATAACCAAAGTTTGTCATAATTTACAGTTGGAAATGTTTTGAAAACTTGATAAATACATAAATGACATAAAACTTGTTGATTTTACAATATCCTGGGTTATAAAGATAAAACTGTCATTTTGATGAAAAAAAATCAAATTTCAAATGTTTCCCCTTAAAATTTTGTCCTTGATATTATCATTGAAAAGAGTTCATGTTTTTTTTTTCTTGAAACAGTTTACAATGTATTCTGAAAGATTAATTTATTGAAATCCAAGCCATCCTTTAAGTTTGAATTGAAATATAATCCATTTAGAATAATGTCAAGAAAAAAATTGATTAACTGAGCTTTCTTATCATTGAGTAGCCAGAACATGACAACCTTCACAAAATATCCTTTACTTTAATGACATGTTCTTTTATATCTTATCAAACATGTCTGAAATTGGCCATCTCTCTCTCCAACTGAGAATAATACAGTAAGTATATATAGTAAGATGCCCCAGGCTAGAGGATCAGTAAGTCTTAAGACAGTAGGGAAGAATATATCAGCCACAATAATCTTATAAAAACAATAGAGGTATTTAGTATAATATGTTTATTAGTCAGATAGACGTGTCTGGTAGACTGGCTGTCTATGTAGATATAATATAGTCTTAACAGATTATAACTTCATCTAGTTTTATTTCAACTAAATAAATTCTCTAGTCAATCTGATTATCAAATATTGTTGACTTAACTTTAGTTATTCTATACACAAGTCAATACCTAGTTTCAACAATTTGCATAATTTAGCATAAATCATCATAATAATATTGACCTTTCTGATTATTATATTATAATCTTAAAATAAACTCAAGAGGGGACGACTCAGGGGGTCAAAGGTTATGAGAAGGCCAAATAATGACCATATAAACCAAAATCTATTGAAAATTTCAAACCAAGCTATTTAATGTTCTGGTAGAAAATTGTTGCTGAACTTGTTTGGCTGCGTATGGTTTATTCTTTGAAAATGACATTAGGACTGATATATGCTTAGCTAATTGAGTTTTTTTTAAATAATTCCACATTAACTCCCTTCCAGCGCTGGTAAAGAATAAAATTTAGTAAAAAAAAAAGTAAGAAATTTGTAGGTTGACAATGTTATAAACTAAGTGTTCGAAAGGATATTTTAGTTCAGTGTTATTCGATCACTGCCATTATTCTATTGCTTAAGGCTACTGGATTTTCATCTTTAAGATCTCTAAGGTAGAAGCTATATCTTGTAGCCAGTAGACAGTAATCTGATCAGACTAAGACAAGGGATTAATTAAGGAAGTAAGCAAGGTGCCATCAAGGTAAAACTTTGATCTTGGATATTAATGAGAACTATAAATCTACACCTCATCAATAAGCTTCATCTAACAGTCTTCAGGGAAATATTGAAATATCAGACATCATTAATTAGGATGATGGTTAAAATCAAAGAAAACAGCTAAAAAGTACTATAAAACTATGATAATATACTAGTTTATTACTATTATAGTAGTTATAATTTAACATTTATTATATCAGGCGCCACTAAAACTCATAAATTATAATCAATGCTAGTTGTTGAAATATGATCTTCAAACCAATCTGGTCCTAAATTTACAGCTGACATAAATGATGATAGTCTGATAAAAAATCTTTGTTTTGGCCTTTCAAATCTGTTTTGTGCAGTTAATAACTATAGTATTAATTCAAATTGGCATAAATCAAGCATAACATGTTACATGTTCAATGAATATCTACAAGTCTGGTGACAAAAATGAACATTTACATGTATCTTAATGAATCTCCCAAAATTTCAGGATCTATCAATTTACAGATGTGTGATTTATTTGACCAATCATACCTTAATCTCAGAAATGTGAATTTCTTTAGCTAAGCCAATCTGTAATAGTGTCCACAGCTCACCATCGAAATTTGAGCCTTCAAATTAAAGTGCGTCCAGAATTATTTGTGTTAGAAATAATTTAAGAAATTCCCAGTTCGAGATATATTTGAAGGAATAAAACGATTTTTGAAGTTAATTTACATATATTTAAGACTCAAATCAACCCCTCAAAATTGCGCACTGTCCCTTTAAGCAGAATTCTTCAATATCACAAATGGCATAATTTATTTGGTCCGAAACTGCCTGTCCCCTCTTGGAACTTCAACTAATAAATAAAGATTAAGAAACTCTAAAACAAATGTATTTAACATTATAAACCTACATCAGAGTATGTCCAATCATATTATGATAAAAGAACCCCGCCAAGAAAACATGTCTTCCATTGTTTCAATAAAGTAAACAAAATAACAAAGTTGAAATAACTTCATGTCTACTTGTAAACAAATTTGTGTATTAACTGACGACCACAAGTCCAAAATATTGTTCAAATATTGATAAGTCGCGACCAGTTTATAAGAAATAAACCTAGGTAAACTGGGAATATTACAAAGACATGGGAAAAAGTAGGCTTGATAAACATAGCAGAAAGACATTAGTAGCTGGTCTAAAAAAACCTACTAGAATGTGCTTAGATTTTGGGTATTTGTTTTTTAAAATGATGAAATGCCTATTTAAACTATAAGAGTCTAGAGCAGTAGTTAGACATGTGTTATCCAATATTGACTAACTGACTTGTTACGACTTCATTACAAAGCTCAATACTTGTTTTAAAATTCCTTTCAATCCATAAGACATGTTTGTAAATTTCAACTTTCAAAACTTCAATTAAAAATACACAGAAAAAATGTCCTCTAAGTTAATCCCCGCTAAACTGAAAAGGAGGAAAAAACAGTGGATTTGTGAATAGCAGACTAAATACATAATTAGATGTTAAAAAAGGCATGACCAGAGTAAGATTGGCGACATAAAGAAAACACGACCGGGTACAAAAAAAGTTCAACGACAAACTTTTCCTTAGTTTACAAAACATAAAAATACCATGTATTGCATTTGTGCATTTACCAGAGTCACATAATGTATAATCTGCCATTAACTAGAAAGGATCTCAGTTGAAAATAGTCGGTAGAGTGAAATGTTATGCTCTTTTTAACAGTAAATAAAATGACTGTAAGTATGTACAGCTGTTTGACTTTGTTGAAATGTACAATAAGTTTGATCAACACTAGACCTATTATATAGTTCACTATTCTTACAAACCAATTCATTAATTTGTGATGTTCAGTTTTGGTAGATTACAAATATTCCGATTTTCAATTTTAACCAAATTTGTGTTGATCAAGTGGTTTCTGATTTTTAACAATACTTCAGATTTAAACAACGATGTCTAAGACTAACAATTTATCGAAGTTGAGCTTTATAATACATGTAAGTATTGGGCATAGCTAGTGACACCTGATGTTACTCAGATATTAGGTTTGTCAACTCAGCCTCTCTTATAGAATATCCAGATGGTTAAAATTCTTTCTAAGAACAAGAAACTGATCATTTTTATAAATACAAAACCTATTTCTTATATTGCAATTTTAACCTACACTTAAAAAGTTAATTTCAGTTTTAATTTATTGACATTTGAAACCATGGCTGGGAATTCAGATAATTTTAAACATTTGTCATTTCCATGTGTTTCTTATTTGCTTATCTTTAACTCAGTCATTTTCATTTGAAGGATTGTACTTGACAGTTTCTGATTTATATTTGTGTTTAAATGAACTTGATATTCTTTCTGATATAATGACCTGCTTCAATAAATAAAACATCCAGACCTCCCTCCATCCTCACTCCATTCAAACCTAAGAGTTTTTATCAATCAATTTCATCTTATACCACTTAAAATTCTTCACCAATATTCACCACTAATGTTAGGAGAGAAAAAGTTTGGAATGCCACAGGTTATCAATTTAAGAAATAAATCTTTTTTATTTTACTCCATGCTCTTTATTCATAACATGGCATGGCACTTGAAAAGTTAAGCTTGGGGGATAAATCAAGGAGACATGTTTCAACCTTGTTTTTTTAACTATATCATTAACAATCTTTCTATTGTATATTTACAGGTTTTTGTGGTGTAGGGTATAATATACCCTCCTATTTAGAAGATGAATGGCGAAGAGAATGAAAAGATTCAGTGCCCCACCCATGTTGCGGCAATACCCTGATCCCTCTAAACCTCCCTCCGGAGAGGACGAACAATTCACTCTAAATGATGGTTGTAGTAAAAAAGTGAAAACATCTCAATCATTTGAGTCTTTATTTGATAATGAAAGTTTAAGTGATGTCATCATCAGTTTAAATGGTGGACAGAATATTTTCCATGCCCATAAAATGATCTTGAGTATGAAAAGTGAAGTATTGAGTGATCTAATCAATAAGTTAGTGATTGAAATGGGAGTGAAACCAACATTGGAATTGCAAGAAAGTAGTGATTGTAGTCCAGTGTTCAGTCGCTTTCTGTATTTTATATATAGTGGTGCCGTGTGGTTACATCGTGATTATGTAATACCGTTATCTAAACTGGCTCATAAATACTCAGTCAGTTCATTAGCCTCACATTGTGAAAGTTATATTCAACAACTTCTAATAACAACTAGTTTTAACGTAACAGACGCACAACTAGCAAAAGGTTTTAGTGTGGAGGCTATTCTAGATCTGAGTGATAATCTGGTTCATCCGGAAGAAGTGCGTAAAATAGCATTCCGTGTTTTATGTGCGAGATTTCGTGAACTTAGTAAAAGTGCTTGTTGGACTAATAGTAAATGGGAGACGGTACGTGATTTGATTCGAGACAATGAGTGTGATGATGAAAACTTAGTATTAATGGCCGCCACGGACTGGATGAAGAAAAATAAAATCAGTGACAAAAAGCAAATTGAAGCAATATTATCAAACATTCGCTACCCATTGTTAAATCGACGTGTTTTATATCAGTTACAGAAAAACTATGCTTTCAAGAAGTTTCCTCAAGTACAGGAACTCTTACTGGAAGCTATGAAATATCATTGTTTTAAGGAACTACCGGAGGCTAAAGATGATTTTTATGGTGTACAATATTTATCACGTCAAAGATTTGCCACTCAAATGACGTCAGTGGAACAGACTAATCCCTCAGTGACATTGACAGATTGTATGTCAGAGCAGCAATCAGTGCATGACAAACTAACTACTAAAAGTTGATGGAATTTCACCTTGAAAAAAAAATTCAAAGTTGTGGAAAAGATATCTTTCATTTTGATATAGATAGTTAAATGGCAAAATATGTGTCAATATACACGAAGTTGTGCAAGTGACAAAGAAAGTTTTGAAAAACTGATCAACATTTTGTATGATTCAAATTATTGGTGGAATTGTTTATTATATAAATAATATTAAATCATTTGTGTTTTTTTCTTACCAAAACCATTACAAAAAACAATCAAATCAAAATCCAATTTCAGATATTATGCAATCTTGATCTTAATAAGATCCTTGATAGTTAACCAATCGAGAACACTCTTAAATGCGATAAGGGAATCTTTTATTGAGCATAGTATATGATTCGTTGAAACTTAAATGATCCAGAACAAGAGATGCATCATAATTTAATCAGATCATAGATTGCATGTAGAGTCAACAGCAAAAAAGACCGGAAACATAACATTCAGATTTGCATTTTTATCAGATCATGTAGGCAGATTGTAACTTTCATTCATGGTAATAGTTTGATAAATGATTTTCTCCAAGAAAAACTAAGTACATTAATAGCTATAACCAGAGATATAAATCATCTCTTTTAAAAATCAACCACTTTTTTGTTTTAAGAAAAAATCCAACTGTCAGTATCCTGTAGAGAAGTAAATGGAAAATAAAATGGACTGCCTAGCGCGGATTATGATGTCAAAATAAGATTTCTGATGTTTAACATTCTTAATAAAGAAGGAGAAAAAATTCTGTTTAAGTCGAAGGTGCCATAATGTCTGTAGTGATAGAAAATGATGGAGATTAAAGGTAGTTAATGTGGGTAATATGGAAGAACTATTTCTAAAGATTTTCCTGTTATTAGAATCATTCTGAAAATGGCAGATCTGAACAAATTTAATTCTTAATGGTAGAGAATGACATTAATTTCTGAAATGTTTTCAAAGACAAAAAATATGATTGAGAATTGCAGGAATACAATTATTAGAATCCCAAGACTGCTTTTATTTCATTACATGCTGCCTGTCTTTCTGGACATATGTTTGCTAAGAGAAGTTGAAATATAAGGAAATTTTCCTTCCATTAAGACTGACTAATTTTCAAATTTTTCATCTTGAATGATTAAGGTTATTTGAGAGAATTGAAGGAAGCCAAATATTCTTGTTGATAAATTTGATTAGTCAAGTCATTTTTTTACTTTATCAATTACATTGATTGTTTTAATAGTGATTCTAAAGTTTCTTACTTCTATATAGAGTGTGTGTTTGTTGTTGAACAGTTAAGATGGATGTGGTGCCAGGCAGGGTATGCTTACTCTTCTGGACACCTGATAGCACTTTTCAGTTTGAAATACTTACTCACTTATGATTGATATACTTTCTCATTTGAAAAGTTCATTAGCTACTATCAATAATTTGTCAAAACGTTGTTTTACAGATTTTGAGTATCGTGTTGCATTTTGGATTGTTAGTACTGTCTATTTATTCAATAGAGATTTGGATTGGAAACTGAATAAATAAGGACATGTGATTGTAAGGACATGAACACAGGGGTTACCAATATCAAAACACAATAACTACCGTAGACTGCTGTCTCAAGGGTTAAATTCTAAATGACTCGTACCACTTTGATTAATCAAAATACCTGCTGATGTGGATGGATCACTGCACCACATTTCAAATAAAACTGACAGAGCAAGTCTTACTTGGTACTTTCAATTTTTTCAGGTATAATTTATTAAATTAACTAAGTTCTATTTTGTTTGATGTTAATTTTATCAGATAAGATGTAATTTTCTTTGATGTCATAGTTTATTATTTGAAATAAATAAAAGCCATTGTCTTAAAAGATAAAAGATAAACAGAAAAACAAAAAGATAAGTTAACAATAGAGTTATAGTAAGATAACAATAAAACAAATCGTTCTTTCTTCCTCTTTCTCTCTGAACAGTCAATAAGAAGCTTATAGTGCATTTTTTTTTTATCTCTAATGAGGATGTGTCATTCTGTGCATAAATAAAAGTGATTAGACAATATTTTATCAAATATATTCTGAGATAAGATTTGAACAACATTGTATTCAGACATACATTTACAGTTAGATCGCAAATCAGCCATCTTGTTTCATTAGAGTTTACCACAGTTGATAACTTTTGGAAAACAAGGCCCTGTTCCACACAAAATCTTACCATCAATTTTGTCCGAAGTATGATGTTTCTCAATGTAAAATTCTACACTTATGACAAATTTTTTGTGGAAAGGGGCCCAGATGATCAAATGTTCAAAATCAGAAAGGTCAACACATATTTCATCTGGAAAAAGACTTGTAAGTAACAATTTATTTCTTAAAAGATACATATCAAAAGTCTGTTATGAGTCTCTTAATTTAAAAAAAAACTTTCCTCAATGAACAGTGCATAAGTGTTGTCCTTTGTCCTTCATCATTAGTCTAAGGATGATCAGAAAACCAGGACTTAAAACTCGTTTTTATTTCATAAACCATATCATTTCCTTACACTTAAATAATGAAATTATTTTATTCACCATCAATGTATTTCAACAAGAAAATAAATAATTTCTGTCCTTAAATCAACATAGGTTACCATTATCTCAATTATAGACTAGAACATGATAATATTGATTATACTACATTCTTACCAATACAAATAAATTCTAGAAATTTCAGATTCAATTCTTATTTCATCACAACCTGGTGTCATATAATCGCTGTTCAATTTAAAACTACTCTCTATTCTTGAAAACAACAATAGTCAAATGATAATAAGAGTGAAATATGAGCCAATGTTTAAATCTGAAGTTTGAAGGAGGTGAATTAAAAGAGTATTTGAAGAAGTCAGGATGTCTTCTGGTTCAAGTGGAGCAGACGTAAATTAAGAATTGGGAGAGTTCATTGATTAGATAATGGTGGTCAGTTTACATTCTTATCAACCAATTTATACATCCATTAGTTTACAAGGTCAGCTAATTCTTAGATCAAATACTCAATATTTTTACCAAAAGCTTTGTTGGCCACTATGAAGACAGATAATGTTGTGTCTGAGAAATAAACAGATTGCAGGGAAAAGCTGAACATAATAAAAGTAAACTTTACTTTGCAAACTGGAATGTAAAATGCAATACATGTAAAGGCTGGGAAAGCAAATGCTAAATACAGAATGTTCTTATTGTTTTGGTGTGAAGACATTGGTTTTCAAACACCAACTAAAAACAAAGCAACTTAAAAAGTATTAAATAGTTTTGATGTTCTAGAGCATAACCACAAGATACTTTTAGTGATACAATCAGATGAAATATGAGACACCATTTTCTAGATTTTGGTCTGTAGTTTCCATACAATTGAACACCTTACTTTTGCCATTCTACTTTTAAAAAATGAGACCGTCCCTCATAAGACACATCACCCACAGTCAGTCAGACCACAGAAACAACTCATTTCATATTCTAAATCTGATTTTAAAAGGCCTTGACTTTCAAAGCATGGGTGGAGACTGAAAATTGCCTGAAACCCTGATACTACAGTCTGTTTGAAGTCAGTTCCTAGAGAATAGTTCAACACTAATGGTACTATTAATCTTTATCCTTAACATAGACACATTTACTTTGACATTTACAAACACAGAACACAGGCAACATTTAAACTTTTGAAAGCAGACAAAATTTACTATCATGAAGCCAGAGTTATTACTTTAGATTAACAGGAATTAAAGTCTTAAAGTGGCACAGTTCAGATTGTCTTTTCATGTTATTGGATAACAACTTTAAAGATTATTGTGACTGAACCTTAGTTGTTATCTTTTCATGTCACCGGTTCATGTTATGGTGACATAATTTTCAGAAGGTGACCCATTGTTGTTCTTTTCTTGATAGATTTTGAGCTTTTTAAATTGTAGTTTCCATGGATCTCTGAAATTTTTCAATCGATCAACAATGAGAACAGACATGACAAACAATACCTGAAAAGTTTTTATAGAGTACAAATACCATAACAAAACTGGTATATTGGTATTGGTTTCAATCAGACAGGACTGACAAAAACACTTAATACCATAGATTTTAGTACAATTCTCAACCATTTAGGTCTATTTGCAAAGTCATTACCAAACTTCAGATTCATAGAACCATTTTTGTCACATAAGTTGGACAATAGCAACTTGAAGACTATCGATGAAGAACAAGAAAAGTTGTTCAGTGTGAGTTTCAAATTTGTTTGTGCTTTTAGTGTGATTAGGTGTGTTTTATAGGTGTGTGTGTGTTAAATTGAAATCTAATGAAAATACAGCAATTCTGTACCAGAAAATACAGCAATTTCTATATCAGTAAATACAGCGATTTCTGTACCAGTACTGTTGGTAATCTTGAAACAAGCTTGACCATTAAGCAGTATCATTAAGAATCAAACCTGATGAACAGACAGAATTTTAGATTGAGTTCTACAATACACAATTTACTCTCTTTAAATGTTTTTAAAAGCAGCAGACCTGATAATGTAGTATAATAGTTAGAAAAACTGATGGTTATAGATAACTATTAGATTACATGTTTCTGCTTTATTTCATAGAGAATCACAGAAACGCAATGTTTAAATGTTATGATGGGAAAGTTTTAATACCAACCTCACCAGACTTAATTTAAGTTGATTTTCTATTTAAACACAATCATATTTATTGCTTATAGGTCAGACAGATTGAGACCACTTTAAATTGAGCAGTTCAACTGTAATATTGGATTTCAAATAGGCATGAGAAATAACATACATTTAAAACTGTTCTGGCTGGAAACAATTCAATTGATTTTTTTATTATAAGAATCAAATATCAATTCCGACTGCTGGTTTGAGTTAACACAGAATCTAAACATAACCTTTTCCTATACATAAGAAAGATAATCTTCACAATGCTCAATGTATTACAAACTTTGTCTTATACCTTGACTACAATAGCCACTGTTCTTGTATCAGGGAATGAGCTGATTTGATTGTTTTGTATGCCACCGAATACAGCCAAATCAGAGCCCTTGACAGAATTACTTAAATATAAATAAATATTATGACTTATTATTTACAGAATTTCTGTCAAGGGCTTTGATTGGCTGTATTCAACAGTGTACAATCCAATCAAATGCATTTACAATCTTCCATGAAACAAAAAAGGTGGCTATTGTAGTCATGTTTGCAATACCTTATTGTCCATTGTGAAGATGAAGAAAGATGAGGTTAGAAAACTACTGAAACCTCTTGCCCATCACTAAATGATATATTCACCCTTAAACACTTCAGGAAACATTCCAAATGTCAAATATTTAGCAGTACAGTAACAATCGCCAGTGTGAAATATTCAACCTTCAGTCATATACTTCTTTTGAACTTTTTTGGTGATAATGAACAATATTACCACAAGTTTTGGAAAAATATAGCTAGTATTCTTCCTTCTAGAGTGATTACAATTTACAAGAACAAGTGCAATATAACATGAAATTTTTGTTTGTTCAATATTCACATTAAACATTAAATAAGTTTTAATGTTGATGATTATTATGTAGAACTGGTGAATAATAATCACATAGAAACTATTGAATGTGTATCATCAGGGAATCAGAAGAATTTTATAAGAAAGCAGACAGAACTCTCATTCCAAATAGATAATCAGCATAAATTCTACATAAAATCTAACTGGGGAAATAAGAGAAATGGAAAAGATAGATTCCTTTAAATCACAAGATGATTTTATTATTAACAAATAACTTTTTTTGGCCATTTCTAAATAAATTGATGTAACTAATTGAAGAATTGTGTAATAATGTAAATCCCACTGCTACATGAGATGTGCTGTTTGATAGATCAGGAGGAAGGATATGGGTTGAAAGTTATACAAATCTATCAGTTTTGATGAGAAATGTATTGGATTTGGAGAAGAAATGGTTATGAAAATGGATTAGATAGTGGTTGGGAGTTGAGAGGTGATTGAATTAATAGATGGGTATGATGAAATTCTGTTTTATTGATAATAAACTAGTTGATATATTGATCTAATCTAAAATAATATTAACCTTATACAATTCTATTTCCTATTTATTAAATACCTCTTGGCTTCAACCAGTAATCCTATTTGATATCTGTCATCCATATTTATATGCTTTATCTAATGACTAATCATGGTCCAATATGTTTAGAGCAACATTTTAAGGTATTATACAGTCTAAACTTTCATGTTACCAATAACACATACTCTTTCTGTATCAGATAGTGAAATCAATAACACAAATAGCACTGATAGATCTCTATGCATTTTAAGAATATTTTTCTATTATAATTTTCAAGATAGCTTGCCAGGCAAGGTAACATAAGCCCACTGGCAGCTGGCAATAATGAAAACCTTTATTGACTAAAATTATATTGAAGACATTCATAATAATATAAAATTTCTCGTATTGAAGCTCTTCATTAATGGACTGATATCTCATCATTATATACATGCATACCCAGTTTCATCACTGTCTGATAAAAACTGTATCCCCTATCGTGTTTACAAGCCAAATTCGACATGTTTTAATGAGTCAAGGGCAATTACTCAAAAATCATTCATCTTAAACCAGCCAAATTCGAACTTGACCAAAATCTCATCAATATATACATGCATATTACCAAATATCATCAAGATTGGATAAAAACTGTATTTTCTATCATCTTACTAAGCAAAATTTTATCCGTTTTAACTAAACCAAGGGCAATAACTCAAAAAATGTTCATAAAAAATGAGCCAAATTCGAACTTGATCGAGATCTCATCAATATATACATGCCTACCAAGTTTTATTAAAATTGGATAAAAAATGTAGCCCCTTTCATGTTTACAACAATTGTGAACAGACGGATCTACCAGGGACCATGACAATATGGAAATGTGGGTGTATAAATTCCATAAGATTTTCCCTTGTAAATCTCCTTCAATCTCTATTTACCACTGATAGATAAATTTCTTTTTCTTTTTCACATTATTCAAATCCATAGAATATTCTCTCTTTGATGTCCTATAATCTCATACAAGACATTTCAAGATCCTGACATCTCATGGCAATAACTTCTTAGATCACTAATAAGGAAATGGTTAGAGCAGAACAGTATTGACTAAAATAAATTGTCACATTGGATTAAAAAAAAATTAACCATCCTCTTAAATTTAGTTGAAAGCTGCATGTTCATGAAGGTAAGAAGGGTGATATCATTAACCAGGAATCAATATGAAAGGTTATGTTACACAATATTTCCACCATTCCTTTTTAAAGTCTGTGGTTCCTGTAATTCCAGCAGACTTTGACCCAAATAAAGTATAACTATTGCAAATACTTTTCATGCTAAATAATTTGCAAAAATGACATTAGTGGAATTACTGGAATAACAGATATCCCACATGGACAGACATCATCTATATGAAACAACCCACCAAAAGGAACCAAATTTTCATAAATCAATCCATTCCTAATTTTTTATTTCTCTCCCCATTTCATAATAGAATAAATGAAAACCTTTGGAATGGACATTTTGGATATTATAGTCATTGACAACAGAAAGTTAAGAAACCCACCAAAATCAAAGTCAAATTCCAAGAAGTCTTCCTACAAATTAATTGTTTCTCTTACTTTCGATTTCTCTGCTGAGTTTATAATTGACACTGTAGTTCTAGAAATCCCATGATAATAAGTTTCAGATCACTTACAAAGAATCATGATAAAAAACCGATATTGAACTGAGATCTAATGATGTCACATAGAGAAGATGTTTAAATTTCACTATCTAATTTGACTACTGATTAAAGTGCTGCTATGTCAGTTAAGACAAATAAACTGACAGTCTATGTCACCATAAAGTCTGATTCTGCCTTTTGATTCAATAAAAAATAAATGATATTGCTTGAAATTGTTACTCAATAACAATTACTTGTAACAATTACTTGTGACAATTACTTTTGAGAATGGCAGAACTACGATTTTCTACTCATCAAAAGTTTATTTAGTCTTATGCTTGCATTTCCCTTAAAGAGACAGTATATACCAGCTTCAAAATAATAAAATATGTGCTCTTTCTCCTTCTGTACACATATTCATAAGTTTTGTTAAAATTGTAAATGAACTCTAGGTTTTTCCATTGATATCTTTCAAGGGAGTAAAGAGATTGTGCTGCATTCCTTCTTTCCTTAGACACTCAGACAATGCTAGTTATGGTAAGATATGGTAAAGTGATGGTCAGATATGGTAAAGATGGTAGAGTGATGGTCAGATATGGTATTAAAGTAATGGTCAGATATGGTATTAAAGTAATGGTCAGATAATGGTAAAGTGATGGTCAGATATGGTAAAGATGGTAAAGTGATGGTCAGATATGGTATTAAAGTGATGGTCAGATATGGTAAAGTGATGGTCAGATATGGTATTAAAGTGATGGTCAGATATGGTAAAGTGATGGTCAAACATGGTAAAGTGATGGTCAAATATAACACTTAGAGTGATTTTATTGTTTTACTTTTAGAGATGATACCTTTAAATTTTTTTCTTTTTCAGTGCTCAAAACATTCATATCTTTTAAGATACAGACAATATTTCAGATGGCAGTATCACTAATTTCTTGATCTCCAAATGATCCGAACAAATTGTTCTTTATAACATCTACTCTACAACTCAATTATAGTTTGATGAAGCTTTCAAAAACTAGTAATTCTCACTGTCAAATAGATTTTTATTGCAGAAACCTGTCTCACTGTAGATAATTTGGAGGTCTGTAATGTTATCCTGGCGTCAGACTGGATAATTTTCTCAAATTGGTCATAATTTTCGTATATTCATCTCATAAACAGCTTTACGTCAAGTTTTTATTCCAATGTGCTTAAATCATAGTTAAAAATAAAGTCACAAATGTCAATGCTTTTCACAATTCAATAATTTTATTGCTTTTTTGGCTTGTCTGCTGCTCTCTAGCTGATAATTTGATATTGTTAATTTAAGTGCTTCTCACTGTACAGAAATGGTTGGAAATCTGAAAGCTTTTTTAATAGCACCATGTTTTATCTACAGAACCAGAAATCTCTTAAACAGTGCAGGTCTCAAACATGGATTATCACTTAAATAGCATTGACCAATATCATATTTTTTATGAAAAAATGCAAATCAAATTTTGTATATGGAATGGTAGAGAAAAAAAGCTATCTGTGTCCTTCAGAGACTAAAAAAACCTGTTGTAAGACATTCAAAAATGTCTGGTTCATTGAACAACTGTAGGTCAAAAATTACAAAATTAATCCTGTTTTAACTTTCAGAACCATATCCGAACAAGCTATATAAAGATTATAAAGCACAACTACAACTACTAATGGTAACATAATAATGAACAGGAGCAAGGAATCTAGTCACCCATTTCAAAATTCTCAGTAACAATATTCTTCTGAAGATGACCTTCACCAAGATTAATGAGAAAATATGGTACATGAGACCTCACTATATACAAATAACATGTATATTGTATGTAAACAAAATTAATGACCATTTACTCCCAATTAAGACCTTAAAGGAATACTACCACTTAGAATGGATTTCTCTGCTGAGTTTATAATTGACACTGTAGTTCTAGAAATCCCATGATAATAAGTTTCAGATCACTTACAAAGAATCATGATAAAAAACCGATATTGAACTGAGATCTAATGATGTCACATAGAGAAGATGTTTAAATTTCACTATCTAATTTGACTACTGATTAAAGTGCTGCTATGTCAGTTAAGACAAATAAACTGACAGTCTATGTCACCATAAAGTCTGATTCTGCCTTTTGATTCAATGCTTCTAAGCATGTTTCAAAATTACTTAGTTTAATGGATTATTACTTAGTTTAATGGATTATTACTTAGTTTAATGGATTATTACTTAGTTTAATGGATTATTACTTAGTTTAATGGATTTATTGGATTATTGAGAGATTCTGTCATTTAGTTTTGACCACTGATGAAACAAAGAATCATTTTGGTCAAGTTATCCAGAGGACATCCAAAGAGATAGTGTACCTTTAAGTTAACCTCCAAAACAACTTAAACCAGGATTAGATGTAGTCACAATATATATGGTTTCTAATTTCTTATCTTTTCTGTCTTTCTAAACAAGTCAAATAACATTCCTCTACTAATTCTTTACCTTATATTATCTCTTTATAAAAGATAACAATTAAATGTAAATTAATTGAAAGGTGGAACAAGAGCCAAGTTTAACATCATTCTGGAATATATATTTTATCATCTAGGTCTACTCATAAAGGAACTTAACTTTTTCCAAATTAAATGAAATAATTTTGATCAGGAAAAGATTTCAAAATTGTATGACTTGACATCATTTGCATAGTTGCATTAAAACAATGGTGGTTGTGGATTCTAATATCAGTCAGTGAACTTGAATAATTCATCTTCCTTCATTATTACAGTCCAGCCAGCCTCCAATGTGTTAATGGGTTCAACAGGAAATGTCTATTCCAAAATGTTAGGTCAAGGACCATCTGCTGGAAAAGAACCTCATAAGCCTAAGTTGTTATCCTTGAAAAATATCAATATGGATATGTTTCTTCCTTTCTTACTGACCAAGTTCTCAGTTTCTCTTTTTAAAGAGCAGCAATTTTACTTTAAAAGATGTACACCCAGATACCCAGATTCTACAACAGAAACTAGCAGTTCAGATTATTAGTACTGTGGTTATTTATTTATGACAAAGGTTTAATGCCAGAGGTTTGAAGGATTTTTTTTTTATTTTGTATCTCGAATCTCCTTGATCAAAACATACACTCACAACTAGTTCTTCCAGGAACCACTTACAGGAATCAGACAGACAGAGTTCCGAAATGCATTAACTAACAATTTACCAAAAAGGCCATTATTTTGGTTGAAGAGTGGTCGACTTTAAGAACTAAGAGACAAGGCGAGTTAATTAGATATATATAGAGAAGATAGAATCAATAGAAATATAGAAGTAATGTTGACAATATAACTACAGTTCAAACTATTTAATCAATCTTACAGCTTTATTTCTTTCATAAAGTCTACACCAAACCTCCATCTAAAATCATTATTTCAACTAGAACCTCACAAATTATTTCCATCTTTCTTTCACATTATTGATCAATTTCACTTATTTTATCTTCCTCTGGTTATATCATTTAAACTTAGATTCTTATTTTGAAAGTTTTTTTTTTCATCACAGTTTATCAAACACATCTTGTTAATCATTTTCAATCAGGCACACTTCAGCTTTCAAGGGCCTACTTCTCTAAAACTAACTTAAATAAAATCCACATCTTAAGAAATTCAGTAATCTGATAACAAAACTAATTCCAAATCAGTTTTAGAGGATCCTTTCTACTTGGCCAAACCTCTTGGCATTGATCTTTCTTAGATTATCCGTAAGCTTACCCATTTACAGCTGGGTCAACTGGAATTATGAGTGAAGATGACTTATTCAAGGTCACCAGACTATCACACGCCGATCGAGATTAGAACCCACAGCTGCTATTTGCTCGTAACCAAGTAAATGACGTCATGTAAAGAAACATATAACATTTCTAAAACGTAGAAGGGACATTTCATAAGTGATATGTATGGATATCACAGTTAATCTCTAGCTAGGACATGACTTTAGAAAAAAGAAAAAAGTTTGAAAGAAACATTCACATCTTATGGGGATAACATATTTAAAACCTCGCATAAAAATATGATGATATTTGATCATCTGTTTTGAAATCAAATTTTGACACCTTAATATCTAGCACTTCAAACTTTACCTTAAAGCCTATATCATATTTACTAGCTTTTATAACCCATGATTATATTACTGTAAATAAATATCAACCAACCTTGATATAACTTGTCCTATTATTTTATATTGACTTTTATGATATAAAAATATAATTAAACAATAATGATAGAGATAATATTACTGTTAGTTAATCTACTACAGTAAACAATAGCTTGATAATGCTACCCAATAGTTTTCCTGCATTAGCCGTAAGACAGTAAATTCATAGATTGAGGAACTAAATTATTTCTATGAATAGGATCTGGTTTTATATCTCTGCATTTTCACAATGTCCTTGGCAGAAAAATTGTAAACTGTGTACTCTAGGGCTATGATTGACTGTATTCGCTAGAATATAATCCAATCAAATTGCTGTATTTACAAACTTCTGGTATATGAAATGGCTATTGCAGTTAGGGTAATCAAAGCAGTATGTAATAACTTGACATTATGAAGATGAGGACTGACATGTGAAATAGATGGAAACTGAGGCCCGGTGTCCTATAGGCTGTTCATTTAAAAGGATCACATTTTCAACAAGACACCTAGATATATTTAGTTATATTGAAGAATTAACCTTCAATTGCATCTACACATACCTAATATGTATATCAATAACATATTACAGAACTTCCATTTAAAGTGATACTACGTCTCAGAATGAACATAAAATTTAATTCTCAAGAATGGTCAATATGAGTATATATTCATCAGTGAACTTACCTGGTGTCATAAAGTTATAACAGAATCCTTGTTAAATCTAGAAAATTGGAAAAATCATAAAACCAAGTAATTATTGAAAAAGGCTTAATCATACTATTGATAGTTAATTGCATATTTTACTAAGTTTTTTGAATTTATCGGATTATATAAGAATACTGTTATGTTATTTATGACACCAGGCATAACTACTGATGAATATATGCTCTTATTGGTCAAGTTTAAAATTTTTAAATTTTATGTTTATTCTTAGACGTAGTATCCCTTTAAGGGATTCAGAAAGTTTTTTTGTATATAAACACAGGACACTTTTTCTAGAAAAATTGGAAGAATAGACGACAACCATTAATCGAAATAAGGCCAAAATAGTCAGAAAGCCTTTCCAATCAGCAACATGTACCTATATAAGGTAATGTATTTCTCAAGAAATCATAGAGTCCTCAAAATAATAAAATTCAATATAAGATAATATAATTAGTATATAGAATAGTATTTATTGACAAAATAATTCTAGTTTATAAAATCAAATGTATTATTCATAATGTGTCTTTTGATTGACATCTTTAGAGTGTCCACAATGTTAGTTCATTCATTATTCAATATAATTCAGTCAGTTAGTCTGTATATTTGACAGTAATTCTTTCAATTGATGAGACATCAGTTTTTCACTGTTTTTTAAGTAATATGAAACTGATTAATGATTTGACTATGAAATAACTAATATTAAGATCAGGCAACCAATACCAAATGCAGACATCAGTTCTGGCAGTAAATGGGAGCAATGGTGGCTCAGTGAGTTAGACTCTTGCTCACTAACCCAAAGGTTCGAATTCCAATCCCGGCATAGATCGAGATGATACTTTCAGATTTTTCAACCAGGTCTCCTCCGATCAGTGATGTAGTTAAGAGGAGCTGACATGGAAAAAGCGTTCAGTCGTTCAGATGAGACAATAAACCAAGGCTCTGTGTGCTACATCTACATAGAGATCCTCGACAGTTGGAAATCAGAAAACTGGGACATAAAAACTCCATTCATTTCATTTTATAGATTTGTCATACAAATTTAATGCCTTATTGATAATTTCCTTAATTCATAAACTAGAATTTTTATGCCTTAAAAACTATCTAATATCTTACTGATATCGGGATCCACTGTGGCAGGTTAATACATGCTAACCCTTTTGGAACACTTGATGTATATCTTTGATTGGGTTTGTCAACTTGGCATCTCTTTGGGGAGTTCACATAATCATAATAACTTGACTATACATATATTTTTTGGGAAAATCAAAAGGAAAATATTTTCAAAGAAAGTATCTGTGTACTTTGTAGGAATTTTACTATGTAGCCTAACTATCTGTATGGTTTGGGCTATGCAGCGAAGGAATTGGCAACCGACGAACAACTGTAAGTTCAGAATGAACATTCTCAACTACCTGTAAATACAAACAGTACTAGTTTATCACTATACTGTAGTTATGATAACTGTAGTTTTAGAGTTCAGTTAGTAATAAAAAATAATCTTTATCTAATCTGCCTATCATTTCATGTCTTTCAAGTTAGGAAAGTGATAGAAATATTTCGAGTTGTTTATATTTTTTGAAACAGATGGTAGAGTGTAGATATGGTCTACCAGTGAGTTCAGTTTATCTTAGTTAATTTACATAGTGATAGAAATACATTTATCTTAACCACCAGTTATAAATACCACTGTTGATAAACGACACACCTTGAGCATGAAGGCATTCGTATGATCCAAAATTCAAAGCAGTGGTCCAACAATTATGTATGTTAAAGAAAATCGCACTAAAAAAGGTACAATCGAAAGGATTTTATTGTTCAGAAACACCTAATACCATTCTTTGATTGGGTATATCAACTTAATTAAACAATGGTTCCATCAATATGGATTAATAGGAATGTATGGATTAGTGGAAATGCTGCTATCTTCATGACACCTTATACCAATTTACAACTGGGTTTTTCAATGTGATAAGAGAGTGGTCCCTACCATCTTTGCAAGAGTTGTGCCAACTAATTGCTACATTAATTTAATCAATGTAAGACTGTAATGCAAAAACGACTTCCTGGCATTCTATTGTAACAAATGATTTATAAGATGAGGTTATAGGGGCTGTATTGGAAAACTAAAATCAGTAAACAGAGACCCTGTGTGCTATAGGCTGTGCACATTAAAGATCTCATGTAGGAATGATATAATAAAATATTGAGTAAATTCTACTGTCCTCTCAAAATTTTCCCTCATAGTGCACTGCATGGCTTTACCCATCCATATTAGTCATTTCAGGTTCAGAAAAAAGGACAATTAAGGAAAACATGAAAAGGGAGAGAACCATGTATACACCTGTTAGAATATTCTCAGCTTGAAAAACATTATTATATACCACCCAGAGTTAGTTATATATCTTAATCACAGTTTCAAATACTCCATTAAATAGAAGAAAAAACTGCAGGTGAGAGATAAATGATGCATGTTAAGCCAATCTTAACAAAATTTTGAACCTCAAGAACGTCAATAACATTAACATCAAATACTACAGAACATTAGTAATGTATATTACATGATGTCTGTTGTTTTTTTTATCAATCTGGTTATGTCATTGTGCTGTATCATGTAGACAGTAAACATAATCAACTGCCAATATATATATAGTTTCTGCATGAAAAGAAGCACATACAGACATGTTCAAGAAAATATTTCAATTCTGATACTGTTCAGTTGAAGAAATCAAAACTGTTTTTGCCTTACTTTAGGCATTTACAAATAGCTGCTAAGATCCTAACATCATATACTCTTTGTGTATTTATTCAGTCTAATTAAAAATCGTTTTTTTTATTATTAGTTATTTATTTTTAATATAGCCACTTCAATACAGGTCTAAGGACTGTCCTCTTAAACATTTATCTAAATTCCCTTTTGAACTAACCCTGCTTTAACCAATCAAATTTCTGCACTCTCCAGATTAGGTCATTTAGAGGAATACTTAAGAGGACAGTCTTTAGACCCTAACTGAAGGGGCTATATTAAAACTGATAAAAAACATAAGTAAACATTGTCGTCCAAGTCTTAAATATAAGTAAACATTTCAAATGTGACTTGTCATCCAAGTCTTAAATATAAGTAAACATTTCAAATGTTACTTGTCGTCCAAGTCTCAAATATAAGTAAACATTTCAAACGTGACTTGTCGTCCAAGTCTTAAATATAAGTAAACATTTCGAATGTGACTTGTCATCCAAGTCTTAAATATAAATAAAGATTTCCAATGTGACGTGTCGTCCAAGTCTTAAATATAAGTAAAGATTTCAAATGCGACTTGTCGTTCAAGTCTTAAATATAAGTAAACATTTAGAATGTGACTTGTCGTCCAAGTCTTATACATAAGTAAACTTTTTAAACGTGACTTGTCGTCCAAGTCTTAAATATAAGTAAACATTTCGAATGTGACATGGATGTAAAATGATAAATGTCTTCAAGTGGTTAAAATCTGGTATTACAATTGTGTTTTAAGAGTAAAAGAGTTCTAATCATTTTATTGCTTGCTTTTCTTATTCAAAGCAGTTTTATAGTTGCTAACATGTTTTAAGTATAAAATAATAAAGAGTGTTGTTATCAGATATATATTTTGTGTTTTAAAGATAATCTTGGTAAATTTGTATCATAAAATATTATCCTATATGTTGAAAATGTACAAAAAGTGCTTATCTAATAGAGTGCAGTGCTAGCGTCTGAGATATCTTGATGTTAAAATGTTTTGCTTATTTTATTGTAAATAATAAAGAAAACTTACTTATAAACATCTTTTGGTTCCTCTATAATTTTTAATATTCTCACTTTCCATGCTTCAAGTTCATCTTTTTCCATCTGAGATTCTACAGCTGCTAAAGCCTGTTCTGGTCGAATCTAAAACACATAAAGGGGATTAATTAAAAAAAATGGCAATTTTAATCATTTTCATTCATATTTCAGCTTATAAACATTTTTTTAAGCAAAACAGATACATCATTCTATTTCTATTTTCCAACTTCCAGAACAATGTCTACTTTGAGTTGGACTCATTGGGAAGCAAACAACATCTGATCAGAAATTGGGCATGGAGACTTAATTTTTTTCTGTAACCAGTTTCTTGAAAATGTCCTTATCATTTGATTTTCAGGCCAGTAATGTTGATTAGGAATAATTTCATGGGGCTTACCTGGAAAAAGTAGTTTGAAGCTAAACCTGGGCCAGAAATTCTTCTAGCAACAAAACCATCTCTAGCTGGTACACGTCCACGACTTTTTATAATAGTTTGAAACATGAAGGTGTCCCATAATCCTCTTCCAGTTCTTCGTAACAAACCAACTAATAATATCGAAAAAATTCAATTTCAAAATAGTGATAATAGCTTTAGTCAAAATCAAACTTTACCCAAAAAGGTTTTCCTTGTATGAAAATAATCACTTAACAGACGCCATTAGCCAATAACAGAACTTCCTTATTTCAGCAAAGGAAAGGTTTCACTTGAGTTCCCATATGAACAGTCCCAAAATTGTACAGATAAATCTAACTTATGGTTTGAAAGGGTAATATTATTGGTTTGAAATCTATGAAGTAACTAGACCACAAATGAAAGAATTTAAGAAAATGTCTTTAATGAACAGATGAGACATTTTGGGGGTTTGATTTTAGTCTTGAATATATGTAAATAGTCTTCAGAAGTACTAAAAATGTACGAAAATGGCATAATTCCTTCAATTGACAAGTCATCATTTTAACATTCAAATGCAGATAATTCTGGACACACATGGATTTGATGGCTCACATTTCGACTGTGAGCTGTGAACACTATTACTGATTAGCTCAGCTAAAAAGTTCCAGTTTCTGAGACTTAAGTAGGATTGGTCAAAAACCTGTCCCTTTAAATCTAAAAAAGTCCAAAGTACATATACTTACAAAATATAACGAAAAAAGCAGCTGTAGGACAGATGATAGCTCCTGTTATAAAGGCAGCTATAGGTTGTAAACAACCTTGTATAATTATATTCCATATTACAGCTTCACATACACAGAAAAACCGATTAACACCTTTCTCTCCTATTTCAGCATTTAATGAAAAATATTAAAAAAATCATATAAAATCGTTATCAAGGTATACAATTTACAGCAATTCAGTCTTTACTTCCTGGACTATTTATTTTGCTCCTAAAAGCCATAGAGTGAACAATGAGGAAAATCTTTAAAATACTCAGTCTGTAACAGAAGGGACCGTTATTGTTAATCTCAACAACTAAACCATTTTCCTGTATCTGCTCTCTCAATACAAGGGAAACTGGAGATCCAGTTTATACAACGCTAGCATTGAACCTCGGCTTCCCACAAAAAAAAAAAACAGAATTTTTGTTGCTTTTGTAAAATTGTTAGGGGAGACACTACTCTTCCACTACTAAGCATTGAGTAATCTTCAATTTTACATATATACTGCCAGCATCCTTTTCAATTTGTTTTCCAATAAGTTTCATCGGGGATATAATAAAATATAATCTTACCAGGACAATCAATATCATATACCAATATAAATCCTAGATGAGCAATTAAAGTTACAACTGGAACCCTATAATGTCAATATTTAAAAAAGAAGTCAATTGCATAATATCATTTTCAATCATAGTTTTTGTATCAAGTCAGTGATGCACAAAGGGTAAACATTTTAATTGAACTGGACATACTTTTGCTTGTGATCAGTCTAAAGAGATAAACTAGCAAAACCCTTCAGTGTGCAATGATGGAAAGTTTGTTTGCACAGCAGTCTTTTCTGAATTAAACTAGGAGTGGACAGTCTGACCCTCTGAATATTTATGTATCCTACTTTCCTGTCACAAATGTGGCTTACAAAGAGAGACTAGACGACCAGTCAGAGTAAAATGAGGGAAATTCTGCCAGGCCAGTATTGACCCTCTCTTCTTTGATTTCCAACTAGAACGTGAATTATCAAATGGGGCAATAATATGGAAAAATATAGCAAACTTACCATACAGGACAAGTTAGAGCTAATGTTATAGATAATAATGATGATACTAAAGCCACTGTAGGGAAGACTAGAACAATTAATAAACTACCTAAACTCCCTTTAATAACATAGTTCCAGAATCTATTAATATGACGAGACAGACTCTTTCCTAAAAACCCTGAAAAATAGAATCAGAACAATATTTTGATCTTGGTTCATTAAGACAGTTTGGAGCTTTGTATATTCAAATTAATGCAGGACACGAGACTGCTTTATGAGAATAATGCACGGCCTTTAGCACAGAGTATATTCAAAACTACATGCTTTTTACATGTCAGCCCCTCTGACCTGCATCACCAATCGAAATATCCAAGAAATTATCTCAAAACATGCCGTTTTTGAACTCTGTACAATCTGGTTAGCATGATGGCATCTAACTCACTGAGCCACAGCAGCTCTGAACATGATGAATTGTTTGAAGATATAATTCCAAACTAACCTGTATCAGGAGCTTCTTCAAAATCTTTCCGTGATTTTCTGACATGTTGCCATAGTAACTGTAACCTTGACGTTAATGTTTGTGTACGTGACGACTCACAAGGATGAAGAGCACCCTACAAAAAGATTTGATCAAACTTTCAGAAAACTGAACCCCAGAAGTCTAGACTATTGCAAAACAAGTGCATCATGAAATATGACAGCATCAAATCAATGCCAAGGTCACAAGAGATCTAACTGGTTTCTTTCAGGGCAGAAGTTTAGATGGGCTGGCCATTACTTGTTCAATCATTGTCAAGATATAGATTGCCATTGACTGAACCATTTACAAAATTTTGAAATCCAAAACATACAGAAATTACATTTTATTTCAAATAAAACTATGTTTAAGATAAATAAAGCCTAAATTCAACTTACAGTGAATTGACTAAGTTGATAATCAGGGGTAAACGATTTGGGTAAAAATAAAGCACGAAGGCTAATAGGACTACACCATGGTATAACAATCTACAAGATAAATATACATGTATCATTCATAATTATTCACAATTTCAGTGAATTAAGCAATGCTTTTTTGGCATGTTTTTTTCTCTGAATCTTGGCTAATTCAATAGAGTTAATTCTTGTGCAATCTTTAAATTTGTGTCATTTATATTTTGACAGTACTGGATACTGATACAGACAATCTTAAAAATACATTCACATGAGGTTTGGCTGAGAATAGAAATAATTCTTGTAAAATATGTTTCAAAGGTTCTGTCTACTAGTAGGAACAATATACTTACTCCAAAGAAGAACATGGAATTCCACATCCATGTCCAGGTTCTCTGTAAATAGTTCCACCACCTCCAGAATGGATGCCTAGTTGTTGTTCTACGTTCTACATATTTCTCTAAATCATATCTAGGCACCTGTTGGGATGGAAAGACATAATTTGTCTGTCTTTATGACAAAATAGAAAAATTACGTTAACATGCCCTCAAACCATAGAGATTACTAGTTGCACCCTAGAAGCTTTTGTAGTATCCTTGGTCTCTATTGCGAGCAAATCTACGCTCGTTACACCCAACACTGGGGTATCAACAAATAATGGTACAGTGGAGTGACTCTATGCTCGACAGATAAGACCTAGCCAAACAGTACCAATCTTCAAGACAAATTCGTACAAAACTATCTAAGCATAAAAATAAAAGCTATATTCGCTCCAGGGGGAGTCACTTAATTAGACACGTCTAGATCCAGAGTATATTTACACTGATCTTGCTATCCATAGAAGAACTAATGTATTAAAGTGTGCATTGCCGTATTAAAAGGTCAAATGACATCATAGTGCCACAATGTGAAGACGAAAGCAACGAATAACCAGACACTCAACCAGAAGTTAGAAATATAAACAATGCTACAAAGGACGGATTGGATTTGGAATATGAACTGCTGGTTACACTTCATAGAAAATTCAACTGGAAAAATATTTTGCTGATGCGAAGTGGCTGCTCTAGTTCAAAACGCAACTCTCACCTCTTTTCTAATGACAATATCTTTCTCAGCAGCAGAACTAATAGATGTCTCTTTAAATACAGTAGGTATAACTACAGATTCTCCTCTATAATATCGTTTTATAATATAATTACTAGGAAACCATATCTTAGAATTAAACGTATATTGTCTATTAGGTTGTTTAACTTTACTTAATTCTTTCTTTAATACACTCTCTCTCTGAAAAATCATAAAATAATCATAACACATGGAGCTATACAACAAAAATGTGTCCATCTTGAGTCAAGCTTTTAATTCAAGCTCACAAAGGTAGCAAACTTTTGTTCCATAAATGCCTGAAGTTGCATTCACATCTGTATTTCTGATAACTCAAGAATAACTTAACCAAGTATTCAATAGCCAATTAAGAATTGTATTATGATGCAGGGAATAATAGAAGTTGTCACTCAAGACATTAATACGTCTGCTGTATAGTTAATTTGCCGCCATTTTGATACAGTGTCATGCACTTCACTTTTGGATATGAATAATGTATGTGTTTCTTCTTACTGTTAAGTTGCAAATAACAGACAACAGGACCAAGGTCTAAAATATTGATATGCCATTCAGATTCTTGTTTTCATTTAAGGGGAACAAACTAAGCATTACCTCTTTAATAAAGTTGATATCTCGTTTAATGAAATATACAGCTTGTTGTAAATCCTGTTCTTCACATAAACTAGTAGCTTCTTCATGTGCAGACCATAGATTCTGAGTTATAAATTCCTCCTAAAAATTACCAGAAAATCAAACTTAACAATATCATTTTACAGAAGAAAGAACAGTGCCCTGTTTCACACAAAATCATATGATTGTAGCTACCATGGAATTTCTTGTGAAACAGTGCCCAGGACATAATTTTATTGACAAGAAACAGTATAAAATACTAGCTGTTGATATAAGCAAGCAATACAAAACAATATTAGATATGTGACTAATATATAGATTTTTGACGGTCTTTAGTAATCTCAGACTCTACATCAGAGATTATCAATGCTGGTAAGAAATTTCATAGATTGTGATAACAATTATTTTACAAATATCTTCTTCAGAATAATTCGTCAACACCAAGATATAAGACAAAAGATTTACTTCAAAACAGTCCAACTGTTCATTCATCCAAGCTCTAATCCGTGACTTAACAGGGTACTGTTTCTTCAGATGTTTAATCAACTACAAAACAATAAAAGAAAAGTTTTGTTCATTTAGTATACTTATTGCAAACCAATAACAAAATTGTTCCCAAAGCTTTTCAACCTATTAGTTCAAAGACCGAAGTAGTCCTATTGTTTTCTTGGTACATTATAATACAAAAATGCCACTAATTTAGACTTACTTGTTCTTTATGTTTCTGCATATTACTCTGTAGATTTTCTACTGCTTTACGTAAAGCTATGACAGTTTGAGCTTGAGCTATTAACAATTCACCTAAAAGATGGATATAAATTAATAATAATTAGATTGAAGAAATATCTATAGTTTACAATATTTCAAACAAATAACGAAGAAGGCTAATTATCTACCATTTAAATCGGTTTCAAGGTTCTAATATCAGCTGATGACTAAAAGTCTGGTGATTTTGAAGAATTTTTGATGAATTTATCATTATTTCATTACCCAGTGGAAAGTATCAATTCTAATAGTATTGACAAGCTTGATTTGAAATACAAATCTGGATTTTTTTGTTTCTTAATTTTCTTTGGGTGACCCCACTTGCTATTCATGATCTGATAAAATTATTGTGCAACTTCTGTTCTGGGTTTATATTGGTTTATATTCAACCAATCAAATGCTCTGTTTAATAAAAAAGATTTTCTTTCTTTGTCTAACAATTTGAATATAACATACCTATACCAGGTTGTAGATTATCTAATTCAGCATTATTTAATATAGCTTGATATACTCTTCTTAAATACTCTTTCATTACAGATTCATTCATTTTCTAAAAGAATTAATCAAAGATAAACTACCTATAAAAATGTTCCATTTTATCATTCAACTTCTAATATTTATACAGAATTAATTTTGAAATTGGATAGGGTGAAGTGAACAAACCCTATATAGCACTTTGAAAATATTGAATATTCATTAAACTAAAAATCCTACCTCATTCATTGCTTCAGCAGACAAATTTTTATCTAAAAAGATGAATTATTTTAATAATATAAATTAAGATAAAGATTCCACCTTTGAAAAATAAATCTTACAAAATTAAAGTTTGTAATAGGGATTGAAGGCCAACATTGGGTCAACTTTCGAAAGCACTGACTGAGAATTCTGAATTTTTCTGAACACGAGGAAAATTGGAACCCATGACATCTAATGACCTTAAAAGTGACAAACCAACTTGCTACTGAGTATGTTTGTGATAAATGTGAAAACTTACAAGAAAATTTGAAAATTGATCAAGGGCTATGATCTTTGATTATAATGTATCACAAAGTAATCGTAAATAATAATTGATTTTGAAGTATAAACACAATGTCTTTGATAAAACTAACATATATTTTAAGATATTACATACCTTTAATTTCTCTCATACATTTTTGACGATACTGTATATGCCATCCCTTAGATTCTCTATCTAATATATTACTTAATATTGGTAAACAATTGTTGATCAAATCTATAATATGAAAAATAATTTCAAATATACAATACCAGTTTTCTTAAAGATGAAACAAATCTAAAACAGTATGAGATGATTTTCATTAAAAAAAGTTTCAATCCCCTGGGGGCGTGGGACTAGGGTGTCAGGGATGTGGTCAACTGGTGTAGAAGAAGAATTTATTTTAAATTGAGAGAGCACCTCAGATCATCACATGCTGAAAATGTGGATGAAACAAATTTTTGGGGGTGTGAAAGGTCCAGGTGATTGCTCCAGGTTGAAAAAGGTTGGGAACCACTGTGCTAAATCTTCAAATACGTTTGTCACATGCCTTTAATCCTTATTTCACAAAATTTTAATTCAAAAAACTGAATATTGAATTGTTTTAAGTCACTTATCAATCAGATAACAGAACCAATATTAATCGTAAGTTATATTTTTGTGAAGACTAAGATTCTAGAATATTATGAAATAAAATGAATTACCTTTATTAAACAATCTTAGATCTATTTCTAAACCTTTAGGTGTTTGATAACGATAGGGAACTTGTGGTGGTTGACCATCTACAACCTACAAATTATTTTAAATAGCACATTCAACACATGTACATACAAATATTTAGTACAAATCATACTTTAACAGGCATATCAAAGTCCATTTTTCTTCTAATGTCCTTCAACAATTTCTAAGTTAACTATTAGATTTCACTATATTTTGATCATAGGAAATAACTCAGGGTTTCTGATATCAAAAGCAAGGTTTGAAAAAGGATTACCTTATATCTATCTGTACGTAATAATCTACTCTGTTCTTTAACATAATCACAATAATTACTTAACTCTTGTTTATGGTTAGGCTGAAATATTATTTAGAATGAAATAAAAGCCAATATTGGAATCATCTTCAAGGAAAAAAAGTTCTGATGGCACAGCCAATATTTCTGACACTTGGTACAGTGTCCGCCTTCAACCTATATGAACAATTTAACTTGACAATTGTTTGATTTATATTACAAGTTTCTATAAGGGGCATTCCATTTTCACGTATGATTCCTGAAGTTCTTGTAATTTCCCAAACAAATTTTTGTTCACAATCCAAAACATTTCAGAGTCAAAAGTCATATAAATTCAGACCTTATTCAGATATTTCAATATGTAAATAAAAAAAAGAAATTTTAAGACTTACTCTGACTGTTAATTCTGCTACTAAATACTGCATATGTTCTTCTCTAACTTTAAAACTTAAATCACCAGAAGTAGTAGAGGGCATACCAAATAATACATCTATTATAAATTAAAAAAATAAAAATTTTAAGGACAGTGGCATTTGTTTACCCTATCAAGATTTTCAATATTAAAGCTACAGAAAAGAAGGTTTCAGACTAAGGCTGGTTGATGACAAGATTTGGAAGATTAAAAATCTATTATGTTAGCAGTTGTATTTGAAGTTTCCAGGTTTAGACACAGAACTTTAAAGTTTCATACAAGTATAGATACAAAAATTTCTGGAAATTTTGTTGACTCTTACCTAATAATTTCCATATTCCTTGTGTCCAACCTTTAAATGATTGACTTAGAGAGAAGAAATGAGATTGAAATCTGTTTCTAGCTGTTATTATTAACAGTCTCAGAGACAATGCAGAGTCCTGAAAAAAAGGTAAATTTATTTATTTTACAAATTTTGGAAATTCGTTCGCATTTAAAAGACATCTTATTGCGAAAATGTTTGAAATTTGTCTTTTTTCACCAAAATGCATCTTTTCATTTTTCTTGTTACAAATAGTTTAAACCCTTTTCAGATCTAATTACGTTTATCATATGAAGAGATAACTATTAGATCATACATTTAACAAGTAGGCCTAAGACTAACTTGATGTTGGAGTGTCTCTGGATGCCCTAGGAGAAACATTTTTGGGTCATATGAACTTACATCTAAAAGAGTATCATGTGCTCTAACTGTGCCTTTCTGTAATAGTTGTGTTAGTCTCCATTTATGAGTTTGACCAGGAAAATGAATACTGTCTACTTCAAATTCACTGTAAAATAAATAAATAGTATTTCATCTCTCTGTGATAGAAAATGTTAAAATCTAAAATGCTAGTCCTAAAAAAGATGAGTGAATAATGATTGAATTTGATAAAATTATGCTGCATATTGTCCACATAAGCTTATATCATTTTAGTAAAAGAATCTAATCGTTTAATCTTTTGAGAGACAGAACATTTGATTGGTTGAATAATGCACAACCTAGGACATAAGGTGTATAACAACTTTTTCAGATCAAGGATGACAAGTGGGATCCCCATCAGAAACATCCCAATTTGCATGTTACTCATTTTGAAAGTTCAGGAATTATCTAGAAAAGGGAGTCAATGCACAATCATGTTTCATTGCAGATGTATAAAATAAACGTACCCATGATTCCATACACTATCTAACTGTTTATCACTTAATCTCTTTATACCACCAAACTGGTTTAATGCTACTTCATCTAGCTCATCAAATGTTGGAGCTATAAATAACTGTTCAAACAAACTCTTTTTCTGAGACTGCAACAAAAAGAACGAAATTAGACATAGAAGTAAAAATCTATTGAAATAATACTCTTAAAATGTTCGAATATAATTATTTAACAACAGAATCCCTCTATATGATGATAAATTCATAAAACTGAAAAACAATCAAAACAATTTTACCTAACCTTATAAAATTCTGGTTCATCAGGGTTATCAGGTCCATGGTTTAATTCTGTAAGTGAGGGTGGTAAGTGAATAGGAAATGTTCTCCAATGAAATAACAACTGTTCACCAAGCTATAAAAAAATAACAAACATTTTTCTTATGATTTGTTATCAAAACTGTTGATCTAAATTAAGTACATTTAAATGTTTCCTTCCAAATTTTTTCTTCAACATTACTTAACTGTTGTAGAAAAATTGTCATGCTATAAATATTCCACCACTTGAGCAATTATGCAAGAGTCATGATGTGGCACTGTGTCATACCTTGAAAAACAATTAAAAAGGAGTTTTACATGCTACTCATCTGATTCTGATAGAATTTGGGTGACTTACTCTATAGAAAATTAAATTTATGTCTGCTTATCAATTGGTTGTAACAAGCACTATCACCAATCAAGGCTCAATAACTTTTATATTTCATCTAGACAATATGACTTACTTGTTTAATTGAGTCCATGACCTCAGCCATTTCTGGACTAACTTTAGAAGTATCATAGTTAAAATACAACGGCTCTTTCTGAAATAAAATCATACAAAAATGAAGAAATTCTCTATATTTGTTAAGTTTGTCATTGAAAATGAAATAAACTAACTATGTTGGTGAGAAGCAGCTTGTGAGCTGACAATGACAATAAATTTATGTTCTAACAAAAACATATAATTAAGTACCGGTAGCGGTAACCATAGACTGTTACTAAGTGTTACGATATTGACAAAGCTTATATCTCTTTCATAAAATTTTCTTACTTCAGGATCTTTCGGTATTTCTGTTTCCTCCTCTTCCATATTTATCTACAAAAACATAACAAGAAAGTTAATTAAATGAATGACAACCAGTATTTAAGTGATTTACAAAAGAGAAAATTAATATAAGCTTATATGATCAACTTGGCATTTGATATCACAATGGTTCTAACTTGAATGTATGAAGATCCACAGGATGCAATTCCATAGATTCAATGCATGAAAATTATATCTTATTTTACAAGACCAGATATTACTGTGCCAGAGTGTTGGGTCAATGTAATTTCAAAACTTGTAGGCATGGATCAACTCTCCTCTGTAGCCTAGCCTAAGCTAAGTTATGCCTGAGAGTCAGAGACAGTCTATGTTATGATTATTATACTTACTTATTTATGCTAATGTCTCAAAGAGAAAAAGGCCTTATGCATTTTGAGACATGTTTCCACGTCTTGAAAGTTTATATGCTTTAATAATCTACACAGAATTTAAACAATATGCATTCTTATTCTTTTGGATATTTTGCATATTTGCAGGATGTTTGGAATCAAGGAAGTTTAGTCCAGATTAATAAAATATAAAGATTAGCACGCAATAAAGTATGAATTGGCCTCTGAGCAAACGCACATTGCATTCAACAATGGTCATAATAGAATTCCATAGCTGATATCTGGCACAAATGTTTAGAATTCCAAGATTATTTCTGTCTTGCAAAACAAGGAAGACATTTCTCGCTGGTACCGAGATGTCACGAGATAATTCGAGATCGGTAAAATTCATAGGCATTCGTCAAAATTGAAAGTTTATCCATCTATAATGTCATATTTTGAACCTTTTAACAAATCAAATTAGTGTTTCCCCAACATGCAGTATTTAATAAGTCAGGTACATTATATTAATCGCAAGACGATTTTTGATGAACATTAATCTAGACCACGGCGAAGTTAATTGTAGTCTGAAGTATTACTCTTCCATTTTAGAGGTAAATTTCGACATCCCCAGGGGAGTAGTCCGAACAACGATCAGTGAGTCCGAAACATAGATTATATCCTAAGGTCAGAAATATCTATCTCAGGAATTTAAAGAGCAGCGATAAGCAGCGTCTATCAGTATGATTCTGGTGGATATTAATACAAAATGAAATAAACTTAACACTTGTAACACTTAATGATTTTTTAGTGTCAAATTAAGCAAACTATTTGATTAATTGGTGTTTCTTATGAATTATCATGTATTCTTCATCATATCATTATTTTCTTATTGCATATAATTAAGAGTTTTAACCAGTCATAAATGTCCATGCAAGTACAATCTGGATAAACAAAGAAGACTTTCTTGAGCGGTCACTCAGTGGAATTTTGCTGGTAATTCTCTTCAAATTCAGCTAATTATGAATTAATTATGGACATGTGAGACAAACTCGTGTTTTTCCAAGTCATTAGAACACCTCTACTTTCTATTCATAGAAGTATTAGCATTTCCATGTCCATTTATGAAAATAAGGGAATCCATCTTTAATAAGGGACATATAATGAAATGATTTGAATGGAGTTTTACGTCCTACTTTTCTGCACCATGTGGGCTAATGAAGACGGGCAACGCCATGCAGGGTGCATGGAGAGGGAAATTTTGCCAGGACAGTGGCATTAGCCTTCTCTTTTTCGATTTCCAACTGTCGATGGATCTTAAAGGTGCACAGCCTGTAGCACACGGGGCCTTGGTTTATTATCCCATCCGAACGACTAGATGCTTTTTCCATGTCAGGGGGAAACCGGGTTGAAAAATCCGAAGGTATTATCTCGACCTATGCCGGGATTGAACCCTGGACCTTCAGGTTAGTGAGCAAGCGTCTAACTCACTGAGTCACCGTGGCTCCAAGGGACATATAATGATTTTCTATTCCTTCAAGAATATAATCACATAGAAAAAAACGCGTCCAGCCCATCGGATTGGACAATAAATTTATATGCTAAGTAAAACTATCTCGACAGTTGAAAATTCAAAAAGAGTAAGCAAATGCTATTGTGCTGTCAAAATTTCACCCAGTGTCCACTGTACATGCACGTTGCGCGTCTTAATTTATCAAAAAAGTAGTCCGTAAAATTCCAATTTATTTCATTCAAGAATTATAAGTAACATTCTGCAATCTTAAGTGATAGATTAGTAGGTTTCATTTTTCTCAATTTAGAGAAATGTTTTGTTTGTTGGAACATTATGCCTACAGTAACTGTTATATCACATCTTTCTCAGGTTAGAACTTGCCAAGAATATATTTATCTTTTAAAAGTACACTGTTAACTAAATTGATAACGCACACAGAACGTCGCGCTTTGATAGGTGCATAATAATCAAATAACATATTGCACGTTTGTGCATCTTATGTATAAAAAGTCTTTGTGTATCTGTTTACAAACATAAAATACAGTAGTAGGCCTACATGTATATTCGATTTATCCGAAAAGAAGGATTTTAAAGGTGACATCCCAGGTAGAAAGCGGTATTTATTACAATATTATAAACTTGGGGTTTCCCAGCTAGAGAATAACAAATTATTGCATCGCATTATTCGGCGCAATATGAATATATCTTGAACGAAATTATGAAACATCGCAATTCGTGACTTGTAAAGAAAGCATTCATGAATTACTAATAGCCTTTATAATATCATTTATTAATCCACCTGGCATGCCTTTTTAAAGAAAAGGAAAAAAAGAAATTACGCTTTTGTGCCCATTTTGCGCACATATAAAATATATCTGCAAACTGCAGTTTTTTCTGGTGTCAATGGATATTAAGTTGCATCTTTAACCCTCCCTTCTCATTCACCCCGTCCCCTTAATCTGTCCTACTCTGATACGAAATGAATCAAGATGCAGCTTTAATGGACAAACAGAAAGCACTCAAGTTGGTGATATTAAAGCCATCTGGGCGAGGACCTTGAAACGGGACTGATCAAATTACATGTCAGAAACTACAGTGTACTTTATATTCAAGTCTTCACGGCGGGAGTGAACAACCAACGCTGCACTGTGTGAATTCTATAACCTAGAAATTGGAAGAAAACATATTTTTCACTCTAATGCACTACGTCGCTCATTCACATATCTAGAGGATTTATTATGAACGCTCTATATTTGAACTCAAGGTAATGTATTTTATTTAACTTATTCTTTAAAAAAAGCTTGTTTACGAACTGTAATTTGGATATTGTACCTTCACGAATACACAAATGTATCAAATTACTTCATTATCACCTCTCAGAACATTTTGAAATAAAAACCTTTATCTTTAAATAGCACGTTAAGCGTAGACTTACCGGCTATCATAAACGTCAAAAGTGGCTCATGAAAAGGTTGGTGATGGCCGGAGGTTTACTTTTACAAACAGACAAACTGGACAAACACGCAACTGAGAAGGAAATTTATTTCTTAATTTCAAATATCTGGTGATACATCCATATTTTAAATCAGAAAATATAAAACTATGTGTCTTGTCGAAAAGTCATTAACAATTTGCTATCTGTACCGATTTGCAAGTTTGCAATACTATCTCAACCGAAAAACTTAGTCTTTAGAACTGAACATTACTTCTTATTGCTCGTATTTAAAAAAAATGCCAAGGAATAAATTTACTTCAGTTGGCCTACACCAACACGAACATTACATTTGAAATAGACTTTAACGATTTAGAAACAATCATAATAGTTTTGAAGTTCTGTAGCTGTGGGCTACAATAAATGTCTCGCTTCAAAAAAACATATATTTTGGTAAATTTATAGAAATGAATCTGTCACGTTTAAGAGCGACACAGCATAGATGTCGCTTTGTAAACATGCCAATATATAAACTAATAACAATGTAGGTAGACAATATTTGTTATTGTATATGTAACAATGAAATGATTAAATGGTGTCAAAGAAAGTTCAACGAATGTCTATACTGTGAGCACACTTGTTTCAATTGGAATTAAGATTCAAAATTTATATATATCAAGAATCCGCATACTTCATTTCTATTAAAAGTTTTAAGTAGTATTGTAGAAAAGTTAAAACCGAAGTTGAGCACACTCATTATTCACTCTGCAAACGTTTGGGACTTTAAATCATAGAAAAAAAACTAATGGTGGTTATATGATATAAGTGGATATAAATCATAGTAGAGCAAGATACTTAATGGTAATCATACAAAATGTTGCTCAATAAGATACGATACATATTGCGGAAAACGATACCTATTGCGGTTAAAGATATATTACTGCAAAAAGACACATCGCGGTTAAACGATATATATTACTGAAAAACGATACATATTGAGGTTAACCGATATATATTACTAAAAACGATACATATTGAGGTTAAAAGAAATATATTACCAAAAAAACGATACATATTGAGGTTAAACGATACATATTGAGGAAAAACAATACATAATGAGGAAAACGATATATATTACTAAAAACGATACATATTGAGGTTAAACGATATATATTATTAAAACGATATATATTATTAAAACGATACATATTGAGGTTAAACGATATATATTATTAAAACGATACATATTGAGGTTAAAAGAAATATATTACTAAAAAAACGATACATATTGAGGTTAAAAGAAATATATTACTAAAAAAACGATACATATTGAGGTTAAACGATATATATTATTAAAACGATATATATTATTAAAACGATACATATTGAGGTTAAACGATATATATTATTAAAACGATATATATTGAGGTTAAACGATATATATTACTTAAAACGATATATATTGAGGTTAAACGATATATATTATTAAAACGATATATATTGAGGTTAAACGATATATATTATTAAAACGATATATATTGAGGTTAAACGATAAATATTATTAAAACGATATATATTGAGGAAAAACAATACATTTAGAGGAAAAACGATATATATTGAGGAAAAACGATACATATTGAGGAAAAACGATACATAATATTGCGGAAAAATAGGCGGTTGAAATCTGGGAACAGATCTGATGAGATACTTTTAATAGTTAGTCGAGTTAGCCCAACGATTATCTTTAGACTTTCATAATGTGTGTTGTTTCTCTTGAGCTCTAGAACAGGTGTATCAAAAAATGTAAAACATGTATATGCGTGTGGCCTCTACTTCTATTTGAAGTATAGTTATGTAATGTTATGCTAAAATTGTAATTACGCTCTAAACATTTTGATATTTCTACATATTTTCTCATTGACTATACAAATTGCCTTTTTATCGATTTTTATGTTATATTTTTAAATCTGAAATATAGGTAGAGAAAAATCAAAACTTTTATGAATTCATTGTTTAATTTATGTTCTTTGTTATTATTCAAAAGACGAATTTAAAAACATATTGGTTATTTTGACCTGACCGTGCTAGTGTTGAAAAAAAAGTTTATTGAGTATTTATTGAACACGATTTTTAAATGTGATCAGAATTGATCAAATTTGAATCGGTATTAAATCCCAAGGTTTGCTTGTTCTTTATAGCCCATTCATACAATATATATAATACATAATCTTTTGTTGGGCATAATCATGGCGCAAAACCATAAAATAGATATCCATAAAAGACATGTCATGCACGGTCAATGCTACCTTTACATGTATATCATGTTTGATTATTCACACTGAGTATTGTCATTTCAGGATTGACTGTTAGAACGCAAGCACCAAAGTAGTATCTAGAGAACATCAAAATCACCAAGATGGGAGAAAGGCTTTACAGTTACCAAAGCGGAGAGAAACATACATTTACATGGGTAGATTATCTGCTGTTCGTGCTTATGCTACTAGTATCGGCTGTAATTGGAATCTTTTATGCCATTAAAGACAGAAAGAAAAATACAACCAAAGACTTTTTATTAGCTGGAGGAAATATGTCTCTGTTTCCCGTCGCTCTGTCTCTGTTGGCAAGTTTTATGTCAGCTATAACGTTATTAGGTACACCAGCAGAGATGTACAACTATACAACGATGTATTGGTGGATCGGGCTATCATATGTTTTTGCCATTTTTGCATCAGCTCATATCTATATACCTATCTTTTATCGTCTGAATATAACCAGCGCCTTCGAGGTAAGATATCCATTAGTATATTATGTTGTTTATGTTGTTTGTAATCCTAACAAAACAATGCTAGTAATCTACCTTATAATTTGTTTATCACTTACTGTAAAACTGTATGTCTTTCTATGTGTTAGTATTCTTAATACATAACGCACCGTGCGTTGATCTTTTTGACCTACATGATAGTTGTTTTAAAGGGACAGTAATCCCCCAAGAAATACAAAAAATCCATTTTAAGATAATTAAAGATGAACATGTTGCATCGGTCGTGAAAAGTAACTAAAAAGCAATCAACAAAATCAATATCAATATTTTGACTTCAGCGTTCACAAAGAGTGACACGATTTTGGTAGTAAAATTTTTAATTTTGTCTTTCAACTGCTGAAAACTTGTCTGACATTTTGCTAGACGCTAGATATTTTTAATGGTTAGAATTGAACAAATCTGTAACACGAGATTATCTTTTATTTTCAGTATTTAGAACAGAGATTCGGTCGAGTAGCTCGTATAACAGGAGCTTGTACTTATATTATTCAGATGGTAAGATAGACTTCTTTCATTCTTCTAGTATATCAAAGCCTTGATGTAAGAATCAATAAATGCAGCCCTAATAAGAGACCTAAAGTATTTACATTTCAATGTATTGGGGCACAACATACCAAAACTGATCCTGGTCAGATTAGATGTATATGTTCAGGCAAGGGTTGCAATTAAGTGAGCTCATTGAACCAATGTTACATTTCGCCTTTTTCTTTTAGTGGAAAATTGATCCTCTATCATACACATGTGATGGTTTTGATAACATTATGTTTTTATTAAGAATCAAATCATTTCATTGGCTGAAACCCCTTTTTCAGAACATGACAATATTAGCAAATGTTTCAGATTCTTTGGTCTAAAGTTCAGTTATATATAAATCGAAAAGTGGTTGAAATTTGCTATAATGCGAAATCTAAAAAGAATGGCTAATGTTGTCATGGAAAAAATATGCGCAATGTAGGGCATTACCCTTGTCATTAACTCAAGCTGGATCAGACATCGGACGTAAAACTCTATTTCATCTTATTTTCAGAGTATCTATATGGCTATAGTTTTGTATGCTCCATCATTAGCTCTAAACGCTGGTGAGTAGGTCCAATTGCCTTTTTTGTGGTTTCCTTCTTAAACGTTCATATTTTGCTCATATACCAAGAGTCCAATTTTGGAAGCTGACCCCCATTTGAAAAATTAGGTGCTCTGATGAGAATTGTATATCCGAAACGAGTTCTATTCAATTAAAAATGATACTGCAGCTCATATTGAGGTGTATCTTTCCCTTTTAACAGATTATAATTAGACGTCCGTGTACCTTTAATATTATGTACTTTACTTTTCCAGTAACTGGTGTAGATCTATGGGGATTGATTTGGTCTGTAGGATGTGTCTGTATATTTTACACCACCATTGTAAGTAGATTAGAAAGACAAGCTCTTAGAGTGATCCAATTTAACGGATAAAGTTTTCTAATTTGGTACTTGGGAAGATTTTTGAAAATAGGTGCAGTTGGTAACTATGGTAAATTATGAAAATTACAGTTTGGTGGGGTTGCTTAAATTGGTGCTGTTGTGGAAATTGCGCATGGTGTGATAATTTGGGTACAGTTTTGATAAGTTGGGTATAGAGCAGCTTTGTAATTTAAATGTCATCGGTCAATTTTCCAGGGTGGAATGAAAGCTGTATTGTGGACGGATTCATTTCAAACTGCTATGATGTTAGCTGGATTATTAGCTATATTGATACAAGGTAGCATTGAAGCTGGAGGATTTGCTGCGGCTTGGGATCTCAATATTGATCGTGATCGCGTCGAATTCTTAGAGTATGTATTAAATTTTCATATTGGTCAAGTGTGTGTCACCATAAACAAGACTCTTATATCATTTGCCGGTTCCCTTACTCATTTACCCTTTATAATATATGATAAAGAAACTTGGTATCCTCTAAAGCTCTCTTTCATGGTAAATTCTTCGGGATTATTTTAGTTTAGCTACAACAATTGAATGGTTAGCCCTAGGTATTGCTATAGCTTATATACATCATTTCAAGGATCAACTGATTGGACCAATAAAGACTTTATTAATTATGATTACATATATTATGATAGAAGGGAGATGACGAAGAAGTTTAAATTGAAACCGTTTATTGGAAGCTCATTCGTAATTTTAATAATTTTTAATAATTATTATTATTATTTTTTTTTTTGCAATATGTTTCTGTATTCCACACAAGTCATTATTATTTTTTCAGTTTTAGTGTTGATCCAGCAGTAAGACATAGTGTATGGTCATTAGCTATCGGTGGTATATTTACATGGACTTATGTTTATGGTACAAATCAAGCACAGATACAAAGAGCTATAACATGTCCTTCACTTAATAAAGCCCGAATGTAAGATATTTTGAACATTTTTAAACCTTTTCACTTAGGAAATGATATTCTATAGTTGGTTATCAGGCATCAGCTACCCAGAAAGTCTTGCTTTGCTGGGACATTTTGAACGCAGTGGCGGTGCCAGCCTCTCGAAAACTGGGGGTACAAATAGGAGACAGACTGACAAAAAGGGTCTGTCGAGGCTGAAATTCAAAATTCGGCATGGAGGCGTCGGCGTCATAGTCGCAAGCCTCTAATGGGGGCGTCTGGAAGGTTACTAACCAGAAAATTAAATTGGACAAAAATGTCATCCCTGTACTCCCACTATTTCAACTTATTTTCGTTAACACGTTACGATAAAGTTCTGAAACTCGAGAGAACCTTACTTGATTCTTGAGAGCAGAATCTTCGATCCCTTGGAGTTGACGAAGAATTTGCATTGGATTGGGCATATCCCTCCCACAGTAATAAATTATGTAATGGTCATTTCAGAGCTATATGGTTAAATTTACCTGGTTTATGGGTTGTACTATATCTTTCATGTTTGATTGGAACTGTATTATTTGCTTTCTACCGTAATTGTGACCCTTTAACCTTTAAACTCATTACAGCATCGGATCAGGTATGGCTTTTGTTGTTTTACTTCAAATCAGCATGGACTATCACCGTTTTTAATCTTTAGGCATGACCTCGACTAAAAGTATGATTGACACTGTCAAATCTTTCTCGATGGTAAAATAGAACCAAGGATTATTATCCCTACATTGCTGTCATGAATGGACATGTGTATCCAAGTTAGGATAGAACTTATGTATGATCGTGTATAAGGAAAAAACAAAGCGTTCGCCGCCACCGTAACCCTTCATATATAGATCAAAGACGACGATATTCCTATACATGTAGTTATATATCTATATTATGTAATTGATAATGGAAATTGTTGTATTGAAATATCATTCCTCATAATGATTCATAAATTACTCTTATTTTCTAGTTATTACCCCTGTTTGTTATGGATGTGCTGGGACATATAAAAGGTATTCCTGGCCTGTTTGTCGCCTGTATCTTCAGTGGTGCTTTAAGGTACTTCTTCGTCCTGTTTTTAAATACATGTATATCAAAATAGGGCCCAGAGTCTTATGAACGGAGGATTTTGGTTTGTTCTTTTCCATAAATTATGTTACTTAATTTGTCATAAATATCTCTCTGGGATGTTTACAGGGCACAGCTATTCCGATCACCAATACTTGGCATATCGAGTTGGAGACAATAGTTTGTGGAACTCTTTAAGTTTAATGCTGCTGTGTTCTTTTCGTTTTTCAGTACTATATCATCTGGATTAAACTCAATATCAGCTGTTATCCTTCAAGATATAGTTAAAACATATTGTGTCAAAGATATTTCAGAGGCGAAAGCCACTTGGATTACGAAAGGCATATGTAAGTTCACAGCCGATTGTCAAGAAGTACCTTCTGCATCTGCTTCTTTTTTATTTGCATGCCGTGGCAAAGTACCTGACTCCTACAGGTTGTTGAATTTGCAAAATTCTGAGATAATTTCTTATACATATGCTTCAATCTGTATGTTGAACTTGACAGTATTTCTTAATGGTGGCTGTCAACATAGTAATGAAAAAATATAATCTGTTCTACTGCTCTGGAAATATGTCTTCTTATTAACAACATATCTATTTATTACAGCATTTGGTTTTGGATTTCTGATGATAGGATTAACATATGTAGCTTCATTACTTGGTGGAGTTTTACAGGTTCGTCTTTCACAGTCATTACGATTTAAGCCAATGAAATAGCTAAAAATGCAAATAGGTTATTAGAAAGAAAGAAACTACGGTGGCTCACATACGACATTATTTCACTTTTTATTTTGAATTATAAACTTTAATTTTTACTTGGTGAAAATTAATTGATATCTAGGTTTTCACCACGTAAAAATTAAAGTTTTTAATTCAAAATAAAAAGTCAAAGGTGTCGTATGTGAGCCACCGTAGGAAACAAACCTCCTGAGGTAAATCTTTTCGGATTATCCTTTCCCAATTACAGAAGGGTCAACTGGCGTTGTCAGTAACGATACACGCCATGTTACACTAGGTTACCCTCGTACTCGGATTGTTTTTTCTAGATTAACAAGGCTAAGAAGTAATTAAGTACTTGTATCATAAATATGGTCTACTTATACGGAATTACACTAAACGTAAACGTAAAAGAGAACGTCTGCCAGGCAAATGTGTAGTTGCTGTGCTGACACAAACTTCGTAACAGCATATCTTTCTGAATTTTATACCCACCATTGTGATATGAATATTTTATTTTTCAGGCTGCTATGGGATTATATGGTATGATAGGTGGACCTATTATGGGTTTATTCACACTTGGCATGTTGTTTCCATGGGCAAATCAGAAGGTAATCGACTCAAGATCAAATTCAAATATAAAATAGAATTGAATGAAACAGAGTTTTATGTCACCTCTGATGAAAGTTGAGCTTCTGAAGACGTGCAACGACATACAGTGTTAAATTTTCTGGTATCAACCTTTTGGGTTATTTCGTCCAATCTGATGGCCTGCATCAGAAGTGCAAATCCAAAGGTATTACCTCGACCTATTGCACGTAGGTGTTGAAATCATTTTGCTTACCCTGATTATCTCATCAAAGCCATAGACAAATCAAAACAATCTACTTAAAATGAACTGAAGCACTTGAATTTTTTGTGATCTGTAATATTTCAGGGAGCTGTTACGGGATTGTTTACCGGTTTAATATTATTATTTTGGATTGGTATTGGATATCATGTACATAAACCACATGTGGCGACAAAATCCTTAATCAGTATTGTCGACTGTAATTGGAACTTAACAACCACTATGAGTCCAGTGACCCAGTCTTTAAACGACACATTACAACAAGTATACGCAACGTCAACAATGGCTTCCAATATGACTTCCAATGGCGCCGATGATGGGTATGTCTTATGCAGCGTTCACACTGAAAGCTATATATAAAACCGATTTCTGGAAAGCGATCCCCTCAATTCGCTTTTAGCGCATTCAATTTTGTAGCATCACACTACTCTCTGAAGCGATTCAATGCGATACGAAACATGTCACACTTGACAGCATTATAACCCGGCATAAACCAATGCGCCCTCAACAACCTATTCCTTAAACTGCACACAGAGCGTGTAGGTCGTTCATTCCAAGGTGGATGCGCCCGCGAATCAACATGATCAACAGATGCCAAACGAAAACAATTAATGGTAGAATTCAGCTTATACTGTTTTTAGTGATGGTGTTCTTTCGATGAATACGGCAGAATTGGCGTAGACTGATGTTGAGAATCCAACATATTATATATCATCGACATCGATTATTTGTGGAGATTACGTGAATCAATAGCAGATTTCCCCAATGCCGTAAAACAGAAGCGAGTGTGTAAATAGCTGCACATGCCTGAAATGTCTGTCGTGTTTAGCGTCGGTCACAGTCGGAAAGCACGATGGATAACCTGCTTCCGTTAAAGCGGATTGAAATCGGTTTGAAAAGGGGTTTTGTTAGAGCGGTTTTAGATCGGTCCGTTTCAGTGTGACGAGTCTATGTGTTCTAAGGCTTAAAAGCGCATTCACTCCGATTAAAAACGCTACTGTTAACACGACTTTACACTACCCTATCTATTGTCACGTGCATGCCGTAAGTTAAAGTGAGCAATTCGCGGTACATAAATTAGAAACATATGATCTTATACATGTATAGGGATTGGCATAAATGTTAATGGAATGAATTTGTGTAGGGTCATTCTTCTTTACAGCATAGTTTTGGACGGACTGTATTCCTTCTCGTGCCAGCTCAGGAAGCTTTAAAAGCAATTAGGACAGTTCGTCAGATCAGTCCTTGTGGACAGTTTGTTAATGCATTATTTCAATATCATTTCAGATACGTGTACATTTCTTGTCAGTTCTATGTGCTAACGTATTTATCTTTCTTTATTCAGTAACGTGCTAGACAGACTGTATTCCCTATCATACATGTGGTATACAGCTACAGCAGTAGCTACAACTGTTGGTGTTGGTCTCTTGGTCAGTTTTATCACAGGTAAGGGAATTATTTGGCTGAAGTAACGTAAATTATGTTTTTGAAGTCTGTTGCTTAATCTGGTAACACACGGATCAGGATTATACGTTTCATATTTCTCAGACACTTATTCGTTCATAATAGGAGGACAGCTTCTTTTTCAAATACTGGTTTGTCAATATTATTCATGTTTATATCGTTTACAGGTCACACCAAGCCCGAAACACTGAATCCGAAGCTTATTTGTCCAATTTTTGATATTATGTTTCCGTGTTTACCAGAAAAGATTTTAAAACCTCTTCGATTTGGAATTGACTACACTGGTCTTGTAAGTAAATATATTACAGTTTTGCGAGTAAATAACTTTCAATAATTGAGGAACGTGCACAAGGTTAAGCAGTTTTCAAACCAAGAAACCGGAAGAGGAAGTTTTCGCCTTGGTTGTACATAACGCATTGTGATTTATGCATGGAGGACAAAAGTAGCAGTTCTATTATCTCAGTTTTCCACCAGGAATACGTTGGTAGTGTCCTTGCCCTTGAATGTGTCATATTCTGGATTTTCTTTGACATCAGTGTCATTTCCCTACAGCAGATGGAACTACTATGTTTGCGACTAGGTTTTGGATCTTTGCACATAACATTTATATTTTTTTAGTACGAAAATGATAATGGAATAAAGGCCACTGAATTAAAGAATGTTTCTACAAAGGACCTTCAATCAGCTTATACTGAAGATGAATTGAAAACTAAGTTCCCTGAAACCGAAAGCTATCCCAGTGTTGTGGGCAATTCATCTACTACACCATTATGGACTGTTGAATCTACGCCTACAATAGCTACCAATGATTCGGGAATACAAGCCGATGACAAACAAGGTGAAAATGGCGACAAAGGAGGTGAAAAGCCGGAATTTTCAACATATCTTTAAATGACAAAAACATTTTTTAAAAACATAATTATTTTGTGTAAATAAGGCGTCTTACTAAAATACTTGTACAGATTTTGTAATATAATAAATTTACCAAAAGACAGTAAGCTAGATAAGTGGATTATTCAGTTGACACATTTTGATGAGTTGTAAAAATGAACATACTCTGCCTCACCAGATACACCCAATGTAAATTTCATAACCAAACAGACAAAATTCAAATTCAAATTAAAGACCAGGAGGCTCTCCCGAAAGCACTACCTGAAATCTTGATGTGCCATTCAATAAAGCGAGAAAAAAGACCTACACCATGATGCCGTTCAGATGGGTTCAAGACTACTTTATATTTTTCCAAGAGTGGATGTCTTTTAATCAATGCATTTATGTCAGCTCATCTACATCCACGTGGGGTAAGGATAACCATGAAGACAATGGGGGTAAGGGTAACCATAAAGACAGTGAAGTTAGGATAACCCTACTGACATCATTTAATTTATTGACATAATTGATAGTCAAAATTGTTTTCATTCATTTTACGAAGGCACATAATATTGAAAATCAAAATCATTAACAAAAGAATGATTTTGTTTAATTGTAGGAGAGCCAGGCGTCGAATTTTCACAAATTAACACAGATCACAAGCATGACAAGAGTTACCGCTATTTAAAGTCACATTTTTTGGCCTTTATTCTAGCCTTTAATAGTTATTTTGAAGGTTGGTGTAGACGATAACTGTCAAAACGACTAACAGAGACTGGCAGATGTTTCAGGCTAAATTTCATACGCCCACATGAAATGAGGGGCGTATATTGCCGTCACCCATTTCCGTCCGTTCGTCCGCCCACAATTGCTCGTAAACACTCTACAAGGCACAATTCTTGACTGATTTCGACGAAACTTGGTATGGTTGTTTGTAATCACCCAAGATGAACCCTATAGAAAATTAGAAAAATCGAAAAATATTTAGTATGAGTTATTGCCCTTGTTCTTGAAACGCTCGTAAACACTCTAGAAGGTGCAATTCATGACGGATATTGATGAAACTTGGTGTGAGTGTTCGTTATCACGCAAGGGTGAACCCTATTTAAAATCAGAAAGATCGAAAAATATTTAGTATGAGTTATTGCCCTTGTTCTTGAAAACGCGTTCAAATTTTAGCTTGTTAACACTCTAGAAGGGACATTTCTTGGCGGATTTTGGCGAAACTTGGTGTGAGTGTTCGTAATCACCCAAGGATGGACCCTATAGAAAATCAGAAGAATCTAAATATACTGGGTATGAGTTATTGCCCTTGTTCTTGAAAACGCGTTCAATTTTTAGCTTGTAAACACTCTAGAAGGCACAATTTTTGGCGGATTTTAACGAATTTTGACTTGAGTGTTTGTTATCACGCAAGGATAAAGCCTATAGAAAATCAGAAAAATCGAAAAATATTTAGTTATATTGAGTTATTGCCCTTGTTCTTGAAAAGTCGTTCAATTTGTGGCTCTAAAAACTCTACAAGGCATGATTCTTGTCGGATTTTGACAAAACATGGTATTATTATTCAGTACCGCGCTGAAAATTGAATATTTGTCTTCTAGAGTTTTCACGAGCTAAAGATTGAACACGTTTTCAAGAACAAGGTCAATAACTCATACTCAATATTATTCAGTATCGCCCTAAAGAGTTCAAAAGAAGTGTATGACTGAAGGTTGAATATTTCATACTGGTGATTGTTACTGTACTGCTAAATATTTTTATTCAAAATCAAAGCTGCCAGTGGGCGTATATTGCCTTGCCTGGCAAGCTATCTTTGAGAGTGTTATACAAGTTTGAATAGTAGCCTACTACAGTCACGTAACCTAATATCGTGCGAACCTAACTTTGTGCATCTCAGGACATGATAAATAATTACATGCAACATGTGTGACCTCCCGCAACCTCCGTATTTGTATGTTTTGATTCTCTACAACGTCAACCTATCGTTTCAAAGCAATGTCAAATTTATCATCTATTTCTAACACATACAAAATGGCGGATTTCAGTTATCAAATATCACAATTTTACCGGCCAAATTTCCTTATAATCCCCAGCTGTTCTTGAATTCCAAGTGTCGTCTGCTAGAATATATTCCGGTGAACAAAATCGCCCGACAAACTAGTGGATTCCATGCCAGCAGAAAAATTCTATGGAGCACAATGTAGGCCATATTCTCAATATGCTGTTTCAATGAATTTTAGCAATAAATTACTTATACTTATCCCATTTAAATAAAGGAGCACAATTTTATGGTAGGCCTATACTACTCCTTAGTTTTACTACACATTATTTATTATACGTTATTTAATGTGATCTCTACTCCTAAATGTCGCTAAAGGATTATCTCATTTAGTCACAATTTCTTTTTTCAAATCATTGTTCTTTTAAACAATTGTCATTATTCATAATGAATTGATACTAAAGATAAATACTAAGAAATGATAATTATAGGCCTACCACCTGGTATTCATACAACGTGTTTTTCTAGACTTATTTATAGATCAAACATTTTACACAAAAATAGGTGACGCATTTTATCGACGTTATCCAGGTAGTTACCCATGCATAACATGTGGGTCAAAGTGGGGGATCCATAAAGAAAATAGGAACAAACCAATTTTAATTATTTTATAAAATATCTGAAGAAACATTTAAGACATAACAAAACAATTTTCCGTTTTTTAATTTTGACGAAATTCGGTGTTGAAGCCTTATATGCACGAATATAGGTTACACCACTGTAATATTAATAGCCACAAGTAAAATATAAAATAGTGAACCACAACACAATAATCTGGGCATGTGAGAAATGATAATTACATTAAGGTGATCTATATAATTGTATAATATTAATGTCTATGAACGGTTGTTGGCATGAACGCCAAAGTTAGAGTTGCCACTTATCGTGAAACGGGCGATTCTCTATCGCTCTGGTCTGTGGTCTTGTCATAAATTTCATATGTAAACTGGATACCATTTTCTTCTTGAACATCAGAAGGGATATTAGATGGATTTTTAACACGTTGAAAGAGACTTTCTTCGATTGGTGGTAAAAAGGTGTCACATTCAAAATCAGCATCTACTTTGGTCAGATATACACGACAATCGTAGTCAGATTCCATGGCCTCTTTATAAACACTACTTCCCCCAATTATATGAACCGATTCAATTTGTTGTTTCATTTTGTCCGAATTGACCAAAGATAAAGCTTGTTGAAAATTCTTAACAATATATGTCCCATCTGGGCTTTCTGATAGCGTGTTACTTAAAATGATATTGACCCTATTTTTCAATGGTCTAAATTTGTCTGGTATTGACATCCATGTCTTTCTACCCATTATCACAGCATTCTGTTTGGATTCATCTACTGTATCAGATGTTATATGCCTAAACATCGCCATATCCTTTTTCAAACGCCATGGTATACTACCGTTAACGCCGATACCATTGTTTTTACAAGCAGCCACGACGATATTCAACCTCTTCGTACACATTTTGATACAGGAAGTAAAATTTCCCGCGCTCATCTTTGTTTGGATTCAGACCACAAACAAAGAATGCTGCAGTAAAGCTATTCAATGTAACGATGGCTGTGCTATTTTTAGATCTCCTTTTACACGAATAACATTTCGTCTAAATTCTAATCAAGAAAGATACGTGCACACTCTACGTATTTATGTGTTTTCGATCCATTATTTAGTCCCATTATCACGTATTCACGATTCATTTCTCCTGCATATTAATGATATATTCACCGGTTAATAAAAGTATTACCTCTATGGCGACCTCTTCCAAAGGGAGTTAACTACCAACTTCTCAAATGCAACAAACAGCAATAGTATTAACTAACTGACGACGCTATCAGATACGGCCCAACCAAATTTAATTAAGATCACACAATTGTAGCTATCCAAATCAAATATGCAAACTTACTTTTTTGAGTTTACATCCCAAGGTTCTGCACTCTGTAAGTTGATGAGACCATAGCAGCTGTAAACTGTGAGGCAAGAGGAAAATTTTCGTATTTATAATGGACAACCTATTTGCAATAAAGAAAAATCCAAAAAATAATGCATGATCACACTTTATTAAGAGATTATAACAAGCCACTATTCAACTAACAGTGATAAAATAATGTATTTTAAACAATTAGTAATTCCAAATATACACATTATTGATGATTCTTATAATAAGTTAAAGGGATTATAGAGAGGTTTTCTAAAAAAAAATTATGTGTATCGGGGACACTGGTAGCAACAATTCGTGCCATTCCAATTTTCAATCAGCAGTTATAATATATATATATATATATATTATATAATATTGAGAAAACCTCTTTACAATCCCTTTAAGTTGGACGGAGTTTTGATTTCAAAAAGGCAAATTTTAACACGATTGTTATAACAAATTCAAAGCTTCAGCAGTAATGGTAAAAATTAATCTCAAAAGTGTGTGGACGGATTTATATCACAACTACTGCATCTCAGCAAAATTTCTGAGATTTTGTTTTTTTCACAAATACAATAAATAAGACTAAAATTAAAAAATAAAGTTTGTGTCATCAAAGAGCAAAATATCCCCTTCTGATCTGAGCATTCTGTATTAATTAACTTTATTCCATATATAAATAAATTAAAAATGTACAATTTTGAATGACAATGATTTACAACTTGTTTTTGTATTATATTTTATTTCAAAACATCATCCAGATTATCCAAATTACAAATTCAATATGCAGTTATGGCCCCGCAATTATCAAAATATACATAAACAAAACCATAGAGGCTTATCATTAGGTATACAGACTAGAATATCTTGGCACAAATGCTTTCAGCAGTTTATATATTTAAATATCAGCGTTGAAAAGTTTAACATTAAGAGGACAGTCTTATTTCATATGATGGAATTTTTTGAATTTGAATTTTGAACATAACTCAAAATTATGAGAATTATGAGATGGGGTTTTAAAGATATTTTGCTATAAACAAAATAAAGGCCCATGAGAATTACAAACTATGCAAAAATGTGACAAAATTAAGCATTTTTTTTGTGATTGAGAAATTTAGACTAGTATTTTTAAAGCCTTGTATACCAAGATAATAGGACAATAACAACAACAACAATAAAAACATATAATATTAAAATGGTGGAATGTCATCAACATCAGCAGCTTGAGTCTGAGTAGTTTCCATGGGAACACAAGTCTCACTTACACAGGAGATATATGCTCTACCACAAAATCACTCTGAAAAAGAAATAAAAGTTTGGTAAATAATTTTGTCATCCAAAATAATACCATACCCTGCCAAATTTCATGCCACTTTGATTAAAATTCAGATCTAGATGTTTGTTTAGTATTGTTGTTGAGTTACTACACCACTCCCATCCATGATCTTACAACATTCTCCTTGAAATTGGGTTCATTCAAATTCTGGCCTAAAACTCTGCCAATTATTATAATTCAGCTTAAAATCAGAAACGCTCCCACACAGGTTGATGGGTTTATAGTGTGCTAGATCATGGATGGCAAGTGGAGTTACAAGAAAAAAAACAAAACAAATATCTATGGTAGATCTGAATTTTAAACTGATTGTTTCCATGCAATATTATGTGAAGTCGTGGAATTATCAAATATGGTTTCAAATTCAGCTCAATTTCAGCTTTCACCAAATCTCATCAGATTTGGCCACTTAATATAGATTTCTCTCTTATATACCTGTACACTAAGTCTAGGAATTAACTTCTCAGAGCTGAATTTGAAACCATATTTGTTGAACATGACCATTTAATGCACTGAAAAAACTCAGCAAAACGACATATCAATAGAAACAAGAATGAAAGTGTGAGCATCATCATAATAAATATCATTTCATTTCCTGATTGATATAAAGCATGCATTATTAGTAAGTTATTATTTCATAAGATTTCAGTTAAATTATAAGATCAAAAGAGCATTATATCTGTATTCTACTAATAAAACCCAATACCCTGTTTATAATTATAACATAAACCATGTACCATATATAATGAAGAAAGATTCTGGTCCAGTCTGCATTATATTTTAGATTTAAACATTAATTCCTTATCCCATTGATAGTGTTGTAAAATACATGTTATCATTTCACGGCAATAAGTGCCTTTTAAGTGAAAGTGCTTCATGTAAGGAAACAATTTTGTATGGTAGATATCAATGTAGCTTAATTCATTCAAAACGACAACCGATGGCTTCAAATTTAATCGAAATTATACTGCCAAAATTTAATCAAATATTCATAAATAGTAATAGTATAATTTAGATCTTAATGAATGCAATAAACTGGACCAAGACTAGAGAACAGAAAAGATAAAGAGATAGAAAGGATAACAGAAGTGTAGTTATGCAGTCATTACAGTGAGGTAGAAAATACATCAAGGTACCAAGTTTAGTAGTTTTCATTTTCAGAAGAGTGGGATCTGCTTAAAGATCCTTGTCTTGTAAGATTAGAAGGTCGAGGTTTTTTAGAGAGAGCAGCTACAGGTTCCTGAAATAAATGGCTGAGAAATGAGATTGGATACTTGGATGCGCTCGATTGGTGAGTTCTGCATGTTTGGAATTTATGTAATCAACAGAACGTTCAAGTACGAAAAAGTAGTTGGTGCAGACGGAATTGAAAATGGCAGAGAAGGAAATAGATGGGAAAATTTGAATGTCACATCTGCTTTCATACGGTTCGATTGAAAGCAGAATAGGACCAGACAGGACCTGCTCAGAACTCTCCAATCAAGCACCACCTATGACAGACAGGAGTTAAAGTAGATAATGACAATAAAGATATGTTTCTAATCTAAGATAAAACACACACACAGAGTTTGGATTACTGATTTACCATTTTAAACATCAGATGACTGGGTAAAATAGAAATTATTATAGATTAATAGGTATGATAATAAAGCCCTGTCCAAGCATCATGCATGTTTATTTGTCATTCTAATATAGGAACTAAGCAAAACATAACATGTCTATTCTTTCAAAAATAGAGCTTGAACTATTTACCACTGCATAGAATTAAACCATGATTTGATATGGGTTTTCAGAATTGGACCATTTCCATTAGGATGATAAAATGCCATAAGCTGAAATGTCACTTCACAGTCCACTAATCCTCCATGTGAAGATTTCAAAAGCTGATAAGAGACTGAAATGTTTTTTAAAGACTTACATTTTGTCCTGAAGGAGGTCGAGAACGTGGTCTAGCACCATGGCTACTATTACCACTACCTGCTCCAGGTGACACGCCTCTAGCACTACCAGCTGTCATGGATGTTTCTGAATCCCACCTCTCTAATTCTTCTCTTACTAATCTCTCCATTTGTTCTCTTTTCATTTCATCACTTGTTCCATCCGACTATAAAAAGAATTATTCTTTTTTATCAAGAAACTAACATATTTTTAAAGGATAACAACTTAGGTTTACAAGGATCCTTTCTACCAGCTGGTCCTGAGCCAACCCTCTGTACGTTATCAGTACCCATTTACAGTTGGGTTGCTGGAATAATGAGCATAGATGACTTATGCCATCACATGAAGTTTTCAACGCGCTTACAGAACCCCTCTGACATTATGAAGAACTCACCTCAGTTATGCTATCTAATATTTTTCCCATAGTCTCTCTTCTTTTTAATTTAGCTTTCTCCATAGCTTCTAATTTAACTAGAACAGCGTCAATTTTAGATACTATACTACCAATAGAGTGCTCCATTCTATCAACTCTTCTGGATAAGACTGTAAACTCTTCATATGATACACCATTAGATGTTCGTCCTGTACGAGATGATTTGGTACCACTATCTTCATCATCACTATCATCACCACTATCATCATTGAAACTAATACGGCTAGATGATCTGCCGGCAGTACCACTTCTTGGAGTTTTACCCAATTCATTATAATAAGCCTTGTTTATAGCACTCTGTTGATAAAAATAAATAAAATCATGAACATAATAATTATCCATTTCACTATGTTGGCTATGTCAGTTATTAGTGGAAAATATTTTGCTCAAAACATTTTTAAAAGCAGATTCAAGATATCAGTAAATACATTACTAAGCTAACACAAATCACTTTTTTTTTTTTTTTTACCTGCAATAGCCATCATTACTTTTTAAATTTTTTTTTAATATTTCCAGAAAGTCTTTTCTAATGTCTTTTTATAGATTCTCAGTTCCTTATTCATAATACAACACATACCTTTTCATTAGCCAGATCAGCTTGCATACGTTTCTGTTCTTCTTCATCCAGTACACGATCACCATCAATATCATACTTAGCAAACATAGCTTCAATTTCACCATCAGCATAACCACGACTAAAATATAATTAGGGGCATTTGAAAAAATCTTCAATACCAACTTAATTTTATGTTTGAACCCATATTTTTCTAGCGTGTACAAATATGTCCCCCTGTTCAGTGTACAATGTGTGAAATATTGTCCTTAAAGCATCTGCATGAGATTGTCTACATTTGAAATCTCATACCATACCAGTTCTATAGCACAGTCGGTTAGAGAGGTTGTTCTTAACATGATGTCATTTGCTTGGATCCGATCTCGATCGCGGTGTGAAAGTCCAATGACCTTGAATAAGTCATCTTCACTCATAATTCCAGGCGACCCAGCTGTAAATGGGTACAGATAATCCAAGTAAGACCAATACCAAGAGGTTTGGCCAGGGACCTGCTGGTAGAATGGATCCTAAACTGTGAACCTAAGTTGTTATCATTGTAAAATATAGTGGTTTCTTCCTTTCTTTACTATTCAATTTGCTATATCTCTGGATACATTAGAAGTTGTTTAAGAATCTACAGGTAATATCAACCAAAGCTGAAATCATATTTCCCAACTTATGTCATGATCACCGAACAATCTACTGCATAGTAAAAAGTTGTCTTACGTTTTAAGATCTTGTCTCCATTCATCAAAGTCAACTTGTTTATCATTATTAATATCAGCAGTCTTCAGAGCTTTCTGGATATCAACAATCTTATCTCTCTTCAGGTTCAGTTTATCCAAAACACGAGAATAACCCTATAGTTTAAACAAAAATTAAGCTATGAATACATCAGTTTCTTAAGCTTTTTTGGGGATAGTATAGGTAGTAGGCCTATAGGTTTGAGGTACTCATGGTTTAATTTTACATTGTCAGTTATGTGACCTTTCCAAAATGGATGTTGAGTTGTCATCAAGTATTCAAAGGGAGCATTGTTTGCCATTCTGGCAATAAGTGCAACTAAATAATTATAGTAAAGCTCAAGTCCATAAATTAAGCTTTGCTATAATAAGAGCTAAAAGCTGATAAAATAATCTTTGGTTCATCAGCTTAAAGCTAATAGGTTCATGTGGGTAACATGAGCTTCAAGCTAAGAAGGTATTTTGAGTTCAAAAGCTTCAATTGTAATCTTTGGTTCAGGAGCTCAAAGCTAAAAGGTTAATGTACATTACCTTCTTGAAATAGTCAGCCATTTCAAATTCATTCTTCATGTTTGCCATATCACCTTTAACTTCAGAATAGGTATCATTGATAATAGCCAAGAACATGTTGATGAGTACGAAGAAGACAAAGAACACAAACAGCATAAAGAAGATTGGACCAAGAATTCTGTTAGCAGCTTCAAGTTGTTGGAAGTCAAAATCTCCCAGAATGATACGGAACAAGGTAAAGCTGCAATGAAATAGTTCTAAGATCAAGATTGTATATTTTCAAACTTTGATTTCAATCTATAACAAAAGGTACAATTTTTGCCAACAACGAAATTTATTAGGTAAGAAAATTCTGATGTCAGCCAGTGCTTTCGAGGTCCATACCAATGATGGCTTAGAACTTTTATCAGCTACCCTATAAAAGAAACCAAATAACTTACAAGGAGTTCTGGAAACTGGAGAAGTCTTTGACTTGAGTACCAAACAGAAGATAACCAAGTTGAGTGAAGGCCAAGAAGATGATGAAAAACATAACTGCAAATCCAGCCAAATCTTTAGCACAACGACCTAATGTTGATGACAGTTGAGTCATTGTCTTGTTGAAACTAATGTATTTGAAGATCTGAAAAAAAATTCAATGCTAGAATATTTTTGATGAAATTGAAGGTCATTTAAGAGGCATGCACAATATATTGTTCTTAGAACGGTTACTTTTCTCAGAACACCAACTCAAGCTTGGCCTGAATTGCTTTAAAATGAATTACATGTTAAAATTTTTTGTCTAAGAATTGGACTTACCTTGATCCAAGCCATAAAGACCAGGATAGCAATGGTATTACTGAATCGTGTTTCCCAATAACTCAGTCTTTCAAAATCAGCATACTGTTCCTTGTTGGATAGGAGAGATTCTAGTTTCTCACCAACAACCAGTGTACGATAGATATCAAAGACCATACACACCAAAGCTAACAGAATAACCAATATATCAAGAATGTTCCAGAATCCTTTGAAGTATTGAAGACGATGTTTCTTGATCTGAAATGATGATCATTAAAATTATTAAGCGATTTCCATAAATTGAAATCAAAATCACTTACAAAATTTAGGGTTTCATAACAATTTTTGCATGATCAATAGTCAGCAGAAAAGCTTAGTTGGTAGGGCATTTCAAGAGTCATCCTTTTGCCTATTCCATCCAAAGACATCAGAAGATTGAGGCCATGACTAGCCATGTAGCATTAAGAAAAGAGTTATGGAAGATATATTGGTCCACATCTTGAGGCTCTTGAGATAAAAACATAGAGACAAGCACAAGGAACAAGCCTCATGGAGTAGGGCAGTGCACATTCCATAATGGCTGAACATGTTTAAAATTTATCAAGCTCATGTGTCTTCAGTCCAAAATTTGAAAGTTAACCCTTGTTCCAAAACAAAGACTAATGATGAGATTTGTGAATCCTAAATACAGTTAAATCTAGCAAAATATGAAATTACCAACCTCCAAAGCTTCCTCTACAATGTAGTAAAATATAAAGAGAACAAAGATGAATTCACAAGCCATGATGAAGAAATCAAATGCTGAGACATATCTGATCAATTTAACAGTTCTGAAGGTCCAGGATGGTATGGCTCCACCAGTAGCTGGGAACTCTATCAATAATCTGAAATAATTCAAGACATTACAAAAAATCCTAGATCATAGGTTTCAAAAATTATCTGCATCACCAAAACAACTATCTTTAGACTCGTGATCATAACTTTCTTATCAAAAAGAATTTCTTGAACACCATATAGTTCTTTATGTCTAGAGCCTGTCTCATGCAGCCAACTTGTGTCTTAGATATACAATACACAGCTAGTAATGGAAATGAAAGTTAAAATTCAAATTCCCATATATAAGTTGTATTGTAATTTCAACACCTCAGTTCAAATGCTGGAGCATAATTAATTGAAATGAAGACAGGTAACACCATGAAGTGTGCAATGTTGAAATTTTGCCTACTCCTTTTTGTTTTTCAACTGTTGAGATTTATAATGTGGACTAAAGGTTAGTAAGCAAGCATCTAACTCATTGAGCCACTACGACTCACAGCACAGTAATTAAAAGATCTTGACCTTAAGGCATATGATAAAGTTATCCTTTATTTTTGCAAATTAATTTAGGAAAAATTATAATTTCTCACCTTACTACACAGAAGAAGTTGATGTTGGCATTGTAAACAGTGAAGTCAATAAATATAGCTCTAGTTCCTCTTGTTACCCACAAATTATTAAACAGGTTATCAATAATCTTAGAAGATTCAGACATATTCAGAGCTAAATCTTGAATGTAACCAGCACCACTGTATGTTGTTAACAAACCCCAGTGAGATGATCCTTCTAGTTCAGTTTCAGTTTGATAATTCCAGCTGAAATAATAAATTTCATAATATGCATCTTTTTTTAACCAATATTACTATCAGGTGCTCTACCGTGAATTTGGTGAAGCAGCCATTACCATGTGACGTCATGTGATATTATAATTTGGAACCATGATATAAAACATGAAATTTTATAAACACTCAGTGTTTAAATGATAAAGCGGTTATTCAAATATCATCTTCATTACGCCTTCAATCATCACTTTTTCTTCAAACATAATGATGTTGTTGTCATTTCTGAACATCATTTTCTTTTTTACACCTATATTTGTAAGTGGAATAAAATAAAATCTAAATTTGAAAAAAAAAACTTACGCAGATCCATTTGTGTCTGATCCTTCAGGTCCAAAAGTTTTGGTATCTTCATTTCCTTCAGCATAAGAGTCAAAGCATTCTTGGATAACACCTTTAAAGTCATTATGAACAACACAGGAGTTACTGTGAACTTTGAGCTGCCGAATTCGAGGTACACCTAGTAGCTTATTTTCATAGTAGATATAGCCTTGTTGTTCTTCTGGTACAGATTGGTTGTTATACCATGTTTCCCAATATAAACCTTTCAACAATGGTTCTTTAGTGTACTATAAATATTTAACATTTTAGTGACATAATGTGTACCAAAAATAGCAGTCAAGATTTGTTAATGCAATGCCAAACATTCTAAAGCAAGGGATTGTTTGTTTTGAGTTCTGAGTACTAAAATAAACTGTTATTGTACCAAATAAAATCTGATAGCTAGTGGAAAATATATTTCACATGAAAGTTTCAATGCAATGATCATGCATGCATACCGAGATATTTCTTGTAGCACATGATATATGTCAAACTATGGTGCAAACACTATTTGTATGGTTAAAGTTTGTATCTAACATTCACATGGCCCTGGTGCTCCCTTGGCCCACCACAAGCAAAGTGAAAGGGAAGATTACTTCAACTATAAGATGTGAGCTGTTTGAATATATTTTTCAATCCATCACATCACCATCCAGGTACCCTTAGTAGTGCTCACTCTCACTGCTACTTCCAGGGCGAAACAGTACCCCAAGTAAGGAAACAGGGCTCTAGTAAAGTCAGGAATAAACTTAATGAACTTACTCTCCAGAAGTCATCAACATTAGTTACAGTACGGAATGTACCAGCTTTAGAGTTAGGGGTGTCCAGGAACAAATCACTCATCACCTTGGTGTAATAATACATAGTAGTACTTGTCATACCAAATGTTACTGAAAATACAATTCTTTCATGTTTATATCATATATATTTTTTTCAACCCAGTTTCCCCCTGTCAGTGATGCAGGTAAGAGGAACTGCCATTAAAAAAGCGTCTTGTCTTTTGGATGGGACAAAAAACCAAGGCCCTGTGTGCTTAAGACTTTGCATGTTAGAGAATCCTCGAAAGTTGGAAATTGACAAGAGCAGGCTAATGCCGCTGTCCTGACAAAATTTTCCCCAATGCACACTGCACATGGCGTTGGCCTTTTTCATTAGCCCACATTTGTAAATTTGCCAAATTCACTGTATGTTTCACAGTTGAGTATTTGGGTCTCATTAATAATATAGATGTACAATAGCTAATTATATATCATTATTAATTAAGATTTAACACCTTCTGTTTGTTATTTAATCATTATGTCCTTTATAGCAAGTTCCATGATTTTTTTCTGCCTCGGTGCAGACATCGAATAAGCTTAAATTATGTACCAGTAAATGTAAATGCTATTCAAAGACACATTTTGCTAAATGGATACATCCCAAATGTTCAGCTTGTTTAACATCAGTAGTCATATTTTGGAATCTGAATAGGATGACAAAAAATGCTGGGATTAATAATGAAAATACTTTTACTTACTGACACACAGAATAATGAGAAACACAAAGTAGATGATCAATTCTCTTAAAGTGGTCTTCACATACAATTCTCTGTTCTCCTTTGTTTCTTCTGTATGTCTGGTGGCCCATAATGCTGTTAAAATAAAAAGCAGTTTCTTACTTGGTGAAGCAATGATATTTTTACTATTTGAACTGAGTTGACTAAAATGGCATTAGGTGTTACAGAAGAATAAGTATGACATAAGCTTATGCCTTATGTTCAGTTTTTTTTTAAATAGCCTAAGACTGAATTATCAAGAAACTTTTCTCATTGTACTGGTACCAATATCTAAAATTGTATAGTGTACTCTCAGTCAAAACTATATAGAAGATTTCATGATTGTATATAACTGTGATTGTATAATTAAACTTTCAGGACAGAGCTAATACTGGCGTACTAATTAATTTAACTCGATTGATTGATAAATTATGTTTATAAGGGCACTGAATATAAAAAAGCATAAGTGTGCTGTATACACCAAATATCTGATTGATTGCATTAATGCATTATTTTAGCAAAAGAAAATTTAAACATGTTTAGAGCAAGCAAGAACAGGTGAATTAGAATCAAATGCTGCAAGCTACATTGGATATCTAAGTCTATTTAAATATTTAAAACAAAAATCAATAGATCAATCAATGCAGCAAATATTTAAAGGAATGGGATCTTGGTATCTTATACAAATTGCTATGGGTACCATGTAAACATTGTCAGGAATCAATACCTATTGTTCTAATATTGTCTTATTTAAGCTTAACGCATTCGGATAAAAACAATATGCTTATAGAAATATTAATATTGATTTATGAGAAAATAACTCAAAAGGAAACAGCATTCCGATCAAAGTGTTTTCAATATTTTATTGTTTTTATCGATTTTCACTTCCATAGTTCTATACCCTATGTAAACTGTTGTCATGACTTCATCCAAACATTACCGCTCAAACCTGTTCTACAAGTTGTTTAAATGGCTAAAAGTCAGTCAACCTCCTGCCTAGGGAATAAAACTACATCAATAATGTATAATCCCCTGGCAGAACTATAGATCTAGATCCTAAGATTGATATTAATTTCTTTTTCAAGGGCCGCACTTACAGTCATAGACTCACTTTTGATTTCTTGATCATAAACTTCTAGTTTTGTTACGATAAGAAACCATAATAGAACCCAATTCCATCTCGCACTTCCTTAATACTTATATCATTTCCAAAATCAAATTTACCCTTTATATCTGTAGCCTACACGTACCACAGACTACAGAAATATAGACTGTAGTCAGTTCCAGGGAAAAAATTAACAAAATAATGCATCAATCTAGACTTGGAAATTTGAATATCTGATAAGGCCTAGGCTACTGTCAAAATAATACTACAATACTTACATCTGATTCCACCCAAGATCTTGTAACAGCAGCCTCTTGATTGTGGTTTGGAACTTTTCTGTAGAGCTCTGGAATCATTTCCACTCATGTAAACTGGACTATCCATTCCGTTGGTTGAAGTATTGTCTTGAATTTCAGATCCGTAGTTGTCCACTCCGTCTCCCCAAGCTGTACGTGACTGAGCACTTGCAGGTCTGCGAGTAGCCGACATCCTGCTGGATTATAAACAGGTGTGGTAACCTAATTAACAAGTTTCTTTAATTGAATTTCCCAATTAAGATAATTGTAGAGACGCAACTTTTAACGTCTGTCCTTTATTACATCTACCTGCGCTAATAAGAACACGCAGAAAGTTTCAGGGTCCCGTGAAAAGTTTCAATCAATACTTCTTCGCCATTCCGACGATCAATCAATCATGGCTGAAAGTCTTCAACTATGACGTCACGATATAAACAGGAATGGTCGGTGCGTGCTCCTTTGTTCTAAAGCGTGATAAATATTGATCTATGTTCACCTTTAAAGGGACGAAAACAACTTTAATATTCTAATCAAATATATTATTCATAGCTATCGTCATATGTTGCTATTAGATACTTAGAAATTCTTATTAAAAGTTAATCAAAAGTTTCTTTGATTTGAGTTCTAGAATCCCGCAAGATGGCGCAGTTTACATTCGGTGCCAACTGAAAACGGTTTAAGCAACCGGTTTGTGAATAGCTACTTTTCAAACCATATACAGTGGTTCACCTAGATGAATGTGGAACTGTGGACGTCGGTGGGTTCGGATCCCTCCAACGGGAAAAATATGCTGTCCTGCATTCTTAGACCATTCTGTGAGTCAATGGTTATGCTTGATAATGAAAGATTTAAAGATTCTCGGTCTGTAGTGCCCTTGGTAGGGCCCCATCATACGTTGTGAACCATTGTAGGCTATATTGTGTGTTTTAAAAATTTAGCCAACTTTTGTAGACCTACATATTTTTTTATATTTTGTACTTTTTTCTGGGAGAGGACCAGTCCCGTGGCAGTAGCTTTAGCCCACTTATATCGACTTAATAGGCTTAATTATATATCGAACCAGGCGTTACCAGGGTTTTATTTTGTCGATTGCAAATCTCAGTGTATTGTGTTGTTGTGGAGACCCGCGTCCAAATTTGATATGCCTTTTTTAAGCCTACTGTGAATATCCAGATCATTCTAAAATACGCTTTACCCATCCTGCCTATTCTCAAAATCTCCTAACCAAGAAGAATATTAGTCCTTCAGCAGATTTATAGTCCAGTCTATTTAATTTATTAAACTTCCAATGGCGTTTTTATAAAGCATAAGGGGGTATCACCAGGCTTACACCGGGCCAGTCAAATTTCTCGAGGGGAAAGGGGGTATAAAAACAGATAGTTCATTCTACAGACTGTATTTTACAGAGATAAAGAAATGCCTGTGAGCCCTGATTGAAAATTAAGTAGCCCCTACTCTCCCATAATCAACTATATGATTCTGTTTGTGGAACTGAAAGTGTTCTGTGCGCACCAATACTGTCAAGAGTTGCGAATTGCATCAGAACAAACCTGTCTTTAAAGGAATACTACGTCTTAGAGTGGATATAAAATTTAAAGTCTCCAACATGATCAATAAAAGTATACATATATTCATTAGTTGGACTTACCAGGCGCCATGACTGAAGAAAAGATCTCTATTTATTACGATATCCATTAAATAAGCAATTATAGAAAAACGCTTTTAAGCGTGTTTCAAAAGTACTTATTTAATGGATTTTTACTTAGTTATATGCATTTATTGGATTTGAGGGATTCTGTCGTATAGTTTAGACACTGATGAACACAGGCTCATTTTGACCAGTTTAAAATTTCAATTATTTTCGTCATCCTATACCATTGAAAATTTACCAATAAAGATGTTTTAATTTCACGTTAATTTAGGTAAAACTGAGTTTTTACAAGGAATATCTTCGACTAAAATTCTTTACATGAAATATCACAGAAAGTATAATGTGAGAAATATGATATTATAAAAGTATAATGAAAAAGTATAACATAACAAAAAGTATAACGGAAAGTTATTATAATTATAAGAATTATAATGCAAACATATAATACCGTAAAAAGTATAACGTAAAGTTATGATAATTATATGAATTATAATGCAAACATATAATATTGTAAAAAGTATAATGTAAAGTTATGATAATTATAAGAATTATAATGCAAACATATAATACTGTAAAAAGTATAATGTAAAGTTATGATAATTATAAGAATTATAATGCAAACATATAATATTGTAAAAAGTATAATGTAAAGTTATGATAATTATAAGAATTATAATGCAAACATATAATACTGTAAAAAGTATAATGTAAAGTTTTGATAATTATAAGAATTATAATGCAAACATATAATATTGTAAAAAGTATAATGTAAAGTTTTGATAATTATAAGAATTATATTGCAAACATATAATACTGTAAAAAGTATAATGTAAAGTTATGATAATTATAAGAATTATAATGCAAACATATAATACTGTAAAAAGTATAACGTAAAGTTATGATAATTATAAGAATTATAATGCAAACATATAATATTGTAAAAAGTATAATGTAAAGTTATGATAATTATAAGAATTATAATGCAAACATATAATACTGTAAAAAGTATAACGTAAAGTTATGATAATTATAAGAATTATAATGCAAACATATAATACTGTAAAAAGTATAATGTAAAGTTATGATAATTATAAGAATTATAATGCAAATATATGATACTGTAAAAAGTATAATGTAAAGTTATGATAATTATAAGAATTATAATGCAAATATATGATACTGTAAAAAGTATAATGTAAAGTTATGATAATTATAAGAATTATAATGCAAACATATAATATTGTAAAAAGTATAATGTAAAGTTATGATAATTATAAGAATTATAATGCAAACATATAATATTGTAAAAAGTATAATGTAAAGTTATGATAATTATAAGAATTATAATGCAAACATATAATATAATAGAAAGTATAACGTAAAGTTATGATAATTATAAGAATTATAATGCAAACATATAATATTGTAAAAAGTATAATGTAAAGTTATGATAATTATATGAATTATAATGCAAACATATAATACTGTAAAAAGTATAATGTAAAGTTATGATAATTATAAGAATTATATTGAAAACATATAATATAATAGAAAGTATAACGTAAAGTTATGATAATTATAAGAATTATAATGCAAACATATAATATTGTAAAAAGTATAATGTAAAGTTATGATAATTATATGAATTATAATGCAAACATATAATACTGTAAAAAGTATAATGTAAAGTTATGATAATTATAAGAATTATAATGCAAACATATAATATTGTAAAAAGTATAATGTAAAGTTATGATAATTATATGAATTATAATGCAAACATATAATACTGTAAAAAGTATAATGTAAAGTTATGATAATTATAAGAATTATATTGAAAACATATAATATAATAGAAAGTATAACGTAAAGTTATGATAATTATAAGAATTATAATGCAAACATATAATATTGTAAAAAGTATAACGTAAAGTTATGATAATTATAAGAATTATAATGCAAACATATAATATTGTAAAAAGTATAATGTAAAATTATGATAATTATAAGAATTATAATGCAAACATATAATATTGTAAAAAGTATAATGTAAAGTTATGAAAGAAAACATGTAATATTGTAAAATGTATAATGTAAAGTTATGATAATTATAAGAATTATAATGCAAACATATAATATTATAAAATGCATAATGTAAAGTTATGAAAGAAAACATGTAATATTGTAGAAAAGTATAACGTAAAGTTATGATAATTTCAAGAATTATATTGAAAATATGTAATATTATAGATAAAGTAAAGTTATGATAATGATAAGAAATATAATGAAAAAATATATTATTACAAAAAGTATATTGAAAAAGCATCGTATATAATCATAAAAAGTATAATAAAAAAAATATTCTTAAAACTATAATGAAAAAAAAAGTATAATTATGAAAAAAAGAATTATGAAAATATAATAGTTAACATATTAAATAAGAAATATATAAATATTTAATATTATTAAAAGTATAATGTCAAAATATAATGTAAAAAAGTATAATGAAAAATGATATGAAAATATAAAAAAAGATATAAGTTATAAGAAATTGGGCATTAAAACTAAACTTTATAGAATATCTCGGAAATGTCATAACTGTCGGCATGCTTTACAGGGGAAAGATGTTTGTAATGTGTTTCATTCATTCAAGAGATGACAATCTGGACAAAAATGATAAGGTAATCTCACCTGAGTTATAGGTCCCATTTGTCACACACCTTACAGAAACAAAGGTCATTGGAGAGATCTCTAAGAAAAGAAAAATATATATATAGTATATATTATATTCTATTGCACACCAGGAATACAAAGATAAAGGGACAGACCAATCATACTTAAAGATGGTTTCCCTTATTTTCATAACCAGCAGAATTCCAATGAGTGTCCGATCAAGAAAGGGCAAAAAGTTTTTTTTTGTTTATCCAGACTGCGCATACATTGGCATTTATTATTGATTAAAATTCTTAATTATAACATAGAACATAATGATATAATTAAGAATACATGATAATTCATTAGAAACACCAATTAATCAAATAGTTTGCTTAATTTGACACTAAAAAAAGGAAACCCATCTTTAAGTCTGAGAAACGGGAATATATTCAGTAATAAAGTTCACAGCTCATCAATTTGAGCCTTCAAAAGCATGTGTGTCCAGAATTATCTTCTTTTGAATGTTATCACAGAGTATCTTAAACTGACGAGTCGTCATTTTAAGACACTGATATATAGAAGAGACATATATAGAAATAGTGAGTAAATTTCCCAGTTTGAAGTCTTTTTGAAGGAATTTTGTGATTTTCATACATTTCTAGTACTTCTGAAGACTATTTTCATAAATATGGCACACCTGCCTCTTTAACAAAACAATTAAGTATCTATTTTATGCACATCGAAAGAGTCTGGAAAACCTTATGACTGTTTTTTTCTTCACAAGAGCCTAACTTAACATGATGACTGCTTTGAAGAAAAGGCTTCTATCAGGACAATTATAAGTTAAAACTCACCTTTAAATATTTGACATGGGGTTAACATATTAAGATTGAAAACTGTTTACAAGAAACCCTTCAATAGCAGAATTTAACTTTCAAACTATGTAAATTGTTTACACTTAAATTTGATAGAAACATGATATTTGACATAAATAAACGAGACCAGAAACAAGTTTCACTGGTTAAAATGTACCTCATCAAGTAGGATTAGTTAACCAAATTATTTGATTATTTTACTGGTGTGGTAGAGTGAACATTGTCCACATGTAGGTTGAAAGGTAAATAAGGCATTTCGTCACGTTAAACAAAGTCTTAGTTTATACTGAATCAAACATTTTAATTGGCCACATGAAAGGTCAGAATTTGCATTTGGAATACATCATTGTCTATTTCCTTAAAATTGTATTAATTACAAAACAAAATGTAATAGTTTAATCTAAGGAATAAATGTAACAACATTTTGACAGTCTTTGATATTATGGTAAGTAATAGTTTTATTTTGCTCTGTTTGTTATAATTTAACTTTGAATTGGTTAGGATGCTGTGTTTCTAATATCCAAAGCCAATTGTATTATACAGTAGGCCTATATAGCTACCCTGAATCTTCTTTCGCTGTTTTCTTGTACCTATAACATTTCAATAACAGACCTATGTCGTTAAAGATTTTCATCGATTAAAACTATGAAATTTGAAACACTTTACAAAAGATTTCAATTGACTATCGCTATTATACAGTAATACCGTTTTAGATCTCCCTGAAAAGCTCCGAATCTCTAGGTTGGGTTTTCGGTACTTAGAACTAGAGCTAAGATGGTGGGTGTTAATTAATATTAATGTAATTCATCAATAATTTACAGGATACTCAAACACTGCGGGTTATTCAGGTCCCATTCATTTCAAAACAATAATAACTGGTGACAAAGTGGGGGTAAATTGTTTTTAATAACTATTGTTAAATTAATGGCTTTATCAGATAATTATATGATTTATTATATTCAAACGGAAATATCTTTATATTGATGTTAATGGTACTATGACCAATTAAATACATTATATACTTCTATAATATCATATTTTCATCACGTAACTGTAGGACACTTGGACGTCATACGAAATATCGTGTCCAATTGGTTAGTCAACATAATGAAAGTTCCTGTGGTCAGAATGACTTCGACGTTATATAATCGTTACATTAGGATTTAACACAATTATAGATCATATGCAAAAAATATACTTTTATAAGTGATTTATTTTAAGTAAGTAAGTATTTCATCTGAGTCCTACCATTCCCCATTTTCACAATGTCAAGTTATTACGAACTTTGCCTCCATCTTCACAATGTCAAAATATATTACGAACTTCGCCTTATACCAAGTTCGTAATAGCTTGACGTTGTGAAAAAGTTCATTCCGAGAATCAGTTTTGATTTACAGAATTAAATGCAATTAATTTCAGTGAAAAACCTTTCATTATTGACTTTTAATATCATTTGTATTTCTGTTTTCAGGAAAAGATTGAGATTCCGACAAAATCAACTGTCAAAATGGTATGATCTGAGTAAGTCACATCAGTATGAAAATGGGGAAGTATAACAGAAGGCCTGCATGGTATCTCTTATTGGTAGTACTTCTTCAAGCAGCTATTACTTATGGACAGAACGTCGTTGATGATACAGTTTTTGAACAGCTTGCAAATTTTTCATGTGGTATGAAATGGGAATGTCCATCAGTAGAAGGGCTTTATTTACCATGTGCTTGTGATAATCTGTGCCAGATTGCTGGTGACTGTTGCCAGGGACATTTTGAGACCGTTAACTTACCAGAAATAAATCCAGAAAGTTTTGAGTGTGCTTTCAGTCCATTAGTTGACGATAGCATTCTTATGATTACAAAATGTCCATCTAGTTGGGATGGAGACAGAGTCGAGGAATTATGTGAATCAGGTCCAATGTGTCTGGAACTGAAAATGGTTTCATATATAAAAACCAATACTGTGCAAAGTGTCACTCCGAACCATACCAGTTCTGGCGACCAACCATTGGTTGTAATGACTCGTTCATTTTCCCAAACAATCCAGAGAAAAACTTAAAAATGTCTGAACTGCTAAAAAGCAAAAGCCACTGTACAATCGCTAAGTTGACCCCACCTGATGGAGCATTTATTCGGAAGTGCCATAAATCCAACAGCCTAGTTGATACATGCCCGCAATCATGGCTCGATGTAAAGATTAGAGATTTGTGTGAAAATCCGAAAGGAATTCAACCGGTTTATTATATTGGAGAAATTCGAATCAAAAATATCTATTGTGGTTTTTGTGGAATTCCAGACATTTCCAAATTCCAGTGCCCAGATTTACATCCACAGAGACGAACAGTCGATTTTTATCCTTTCTCAATTCTCTTTGATATCAATAAAATAGAGAAAGGCGAAGAAAAAGTTATTGTATGTTCCCAGAATCAAGTCTACGATCCGTTTGTTAATATTTGTCGAGATGCTTTGTGCAGTAGAAACATGGTCTTCAAGAATGGGCAGTGTGTTTTTTCTGGAAGCTCATCAGATCCAGTGACTAGCTTGGATTGTCCTCACATATTACTGAATAAATCTGAATTCGAAATTTCTGATGAAGGGAGACTGGTCATATTGAGCTCTAAATACGTTTATGATCCCGAGTTATATGAACTTTTGAAAGACAGCAACCAAGTTGCCGTCTGCAGTAACTTTACTCAAAACTATACTTCGTCTGAACTTGAATATAATTTTGATGATGTTCAGGCCATATTATCTGTGATAGGAATAACGTTATCTATAATAGGATGTGTTCTAACTATTTGTGTATATTTAAGTTTTAAATCATTGAGGAATATTCCTGGGAAAATTGTGATATCTTTATGTATTTCTCTAATACTAGCTTACCTTACCATGTTGATAGGTCCTGCAATGCGAGAGAATTTCGCTGGATGCAAGTCTTTTGCCATTATGATGCATTATTTTTTCTTAGTTGCGTTTTTCTGGATGAACGTTATGGCTATAGACGTATGGTATACTTTTGCTTATCACCAAGCTGGTGGAAGTAGTGAACGGTCAACAAGATTCCGCTTTTATGTTCTTTACGTTTTCATCATGGCCTCCATACCTGTTATTTTATCCACCATCTTGAATGAAACTGAAATCGCAGACGACTTCTCTCCACATTACGGAGAAGGAATTTGTTGGTTTACCAGAAGAAATGCTCTATTGGTTTTCTTTGGATTACCCTCGCTATTGGTCTTAATCGCTAATGTCATTTTATTTCTGATCGCAGCCAATACCATCTACTCGGCCCAGAAAAATTCTGTTCGTCTGTTGGGAAAAGAAGATAAAAGCATGCTCTCTATTTACGTTAGATTGACTATTGTGATGGGGGTGGCCTATTTGTTTGGATTTCTGGTGCCTTTGTACAACCATCCGGCTATCTTGTATATCTTTATAATCCTGAATACACTGCAAGGGTTGTTTATCTTTGTATCCTTTGTATGTACACGCAAAGTTCTTGGTCTGATACGTGAAAGAGCCAATAATTGGAGTCAGAGTCGATCTGACGGTTCGTATTCTGGTAGCAGATCAACCACTAAATCATCAGCAGTTTCTTTTCGACCGACAACAGGAAAGTTCTAGTAGCTTAATGCCTTGTAAAAGATCATTTCGCCTAATGATAATTTAACCGGTGCAATAGATTCTATTATTTAGTCGTGTCATGAGTGTAGTTTATTCTTGTTGTACCTTCCAGAATGGAGGAATAAAGCATTGCCATTTTAAGGGGTTCTTGGGCTTAGGATTGGGTAGTTTACAGATCGATATTTTGCGCCCCCTGAAAAAAATGAAACGCATATTATTTTTAGTGCTTTTGAATTTTTGACTTCTTTCAGACATTCTGAACTATATCTCCACAATATCAAGCTATCACAAACTCCGTACTTATACCTTGACTGCAATAACCACTGTTCTTGTATCTCGGATTGAACGCCAGCATCCCTCGACGTGCGTCCACAGACGTTCTGTTGAGGCCTCTGATTGACTGTATTCGCTAGTCTATAATGCATTCTAATCGCTCCATTATCAAGCTTCCGTGATACAAGAAAGGTGACTATTGCAGACAAGGTAGAAGTACGAAGTTCGTAATAGCTTGACATTGTGAATATGTTGTGACTATGTACATTAATTATTTATGCATGTAAAATGATTTAATTGTGCAATAGCCCTATTTTCAAATTTCATATAAATAAAGGTGCTTTTTACTACTTATCTGAAAATATCTAGGCTAACCAACAAAGTTAAGAAGATTTGAAACAACAGAAATAGTGCTGAAAGCCGATTTGTAGGAAGGGTTTAGGAATAAGAATGAATGATTGAGTTGTCATTATGTTGAAGAGGATTAAATATCAAAACAACACAATTATAAGGGAAGCTTATACGAAAATATCGTGCCAAACAACAAACAGATTTTTACACAACAAAACCATTGATGTTGTGGTTTTGTGCTAAACAGGTCTAAAGATAAATAGGTATAATTTTATGGACAGATGTGGTTCTCAAAAGACAATGTTGATAATAATAAAAATACTAGAATTATCCATCCATAAAATTTTCTTACATGCAATAACGTGTGCTTCTAATATGCCATGGTAGAATTAATAGGTCTAAAGATAACAGTAATAGTCCCAAACTATTAAAGAACGCCTGTTGAACAGAACACATCTCGGTGTTCATAGAAAATTCTTAATGCAGCGATTGTTTTGTAGTTCGATTTGTAAGTTAGTAAACATAACTATTCAGAGAACTCGACAATTGCAGTTATATCGATACGTGTTTTTCTGTAGAGGGCTCTGATTAGCTGTAGGTCAATTTGTTTGCGTACAATTCAATCAAATTGCTGATATGTATTGTCAGTACACCAAGTTTTCTACCTCTATAAACCTTGAAAGGAGAATTACTTGCGATCTAAATGAAACTCACCGAGGTCAAAAAATTTCAGTCTGGGTGATTACGATAAATGTATTTCGAACCCGTGCTTTACCTTTGTTGATCGAAACATTCTTGACTTTTCGGTACAATACTGACATTTTCGCTTGTAAATTGCAAAGTCAGGGGTTTTAGCTTAGATTTTCGGAGGCGATCTCACAATCCCTAAACAAACGAGACAACAAAACCTCGATTCTCAAGTCAGTAAATTTTTGGGGCAGAATCCATGATTTTTGTCCAGTGAGATACGAGTAATTCCGAACAATCTGTGACTGTAATGTTCAGATTGTGCTGCATGATTAGATTAATTATCACCAATCAGTGTCATTCGGGATGAATTTTAACTCAGTAGAACAAAAATAAATTAAAAATAGTTGATTGGATAGTGAGATTTTAAACCAATTATAGCTCAGTGTGAATATTCAGGTTATAGTTTAGAGAACTATTCATTTTATTTAAATAATTCGAAAAATAACAGGGACGATCTTTTCAAGTGAACATGACCAAAGGCCTATATCGCGTTTCAAATTAAATTTACCCGATTTTACCCGATTTTTTGAATACAATATTTTATTGATGCGTTAAAGGGATCGAGGAACAGGTTTATGCCCATGTTACCCCTATCCATGATATATTACAATATATAGTGTACATAAACTAGTGTCCAAAAGAAACGATACCAACTTATTTTCAAAATTGTTTTTTACTAAGTGAATTGTCTAATTTAAAAACATGCCAATTCGTATTGCACATCCCAAACACAGCATAGTCGATAAAAATACCGGGAACACGTGATCACTTCCGGGAAAAAACGTAAATTTCGTGAAAGTGACATTTCCCTGTCTAGCATGTTCTGCACGTGCATAAAAACTGTATAAAACGGCTCATCAGACACGTTGATATCACAGCAACAAAAAGAACACAAGATATGCCACTTTTGACAGCCATCGACAGAGAGAGAGCCGTTGGAATGGTCCAACAAGGAGCGACACACGTCGACGTCGCCAGAAGGTTGGGCTGCACACGCATCACTATCACCAGGTTGATGTAGCGGTTACGTCAGACAGGTCAGACGTCAGACAGGCCCAGGAGTGGAAGACCACGAGTAACCGCGCCCCATGAAGATCGGTACATCCGGGTATTACACCTGAGGAACCGCACCGTAACAGCGACGTCCACGGCGGCTACAGCACTGGGACACAGGATCAGTCGACAGACCGTCTACAGGAGACTACGGCAGTATGGTATCCGGCCACGTCATCCTTGACACGCCTCGACACCAGAACAACAGACTGATCTGGACCAGGCGAGTTCGACGTTGGCAACGGCGGGACTGGGCACGTGTTATGTTCTCTGATGAGAGCAGATTCCTCATCTTCAAAAACGATGGATGACAGCTTGTATACTGACGATTTGTTGAACGTTTGGCGCCTAACTTTATCCAACAGGTCCGGTCGTTCGTATGTGGTGACGTCAACACGAGGCTTGTCGTAATTCGTGGAAACCTGAATGCACAGCGTTATATTGATGACATCCTACGGCCTGTTGTGGTGCCCTTTATTCAGCAACAGCCTCGTGGACTCCTTTTCCAACATGACAATGCAAGGCCACACGCAGCAAGATTGACACAGAACTTCCTTGCCAACGCCAACGTACAGGTTTTGCCATGGCCCGCATGTTCACCGGACATGAATCCCATCGAGCACTTATGGGACCACCTCGATCGGCAAATCCGACTTTGCCGTGTGCCTCCAGTCAACGTCCAGGACTTGGAACGATGTCTCCTCGAGGAATGGCAACGAATCACTCCCAACGTCATCAGACGTTTGACGGCATCAGTCCGTAGGCGTGTTCTGGCATGTATTGATGCTCACGGTGGACATACCCGCTACTGACTTGACTTTGTGACGTGTGGTGTGACATTTCCCGTTGTTTCTGTGATCAGTGCTCTAACGAAATGTTCTTTTTTTTGACCCCACCCATCTTTAAAGGCTTGTCATATTGGTTGTACAGATTTTATTGAAATGAAATTTTTGTACAGATGTTGTGAAAGGATTTCTCAAAAGCATAACACCAATCCTAAACTTCTGCATTGTTTACTTTCTTTTATGTCGTTGCAAACAGGTGGTATCGTTTCTTTTGGACACTAGTTTATTATAAATTGGAGAATTGATCAAGACATAGCCCAAGATATAGCCTATATTTTTGTTCGGGTGCAAAATCCATTTACAGTTGAAATTTGAAAAAAAAGATGCTTCTTCTAATAGGCTAATAAGGTGGAAAGGGCGTAAAACTCCATTTTATCCATAGAGCGTCGTCAATCATTCAGGAATTAATCAAAGTGGTATATATTTCTTGTCTATGTTTAGATATATAATGTATGTGATCGATGAAGAAAAGTTATAGGCTAATATTCCTACGTTGTATGGATAGAGTTATTATTGATTAATGTAGTGGAAAATTTTGACGTGCAGGTGTTTTAAAAACTTGATAATGTTGCGTAAGTATAAAAATGTCCCTCTCTCTGTTCAGTTTAAAGATAGCCTGAAGTTTTGCCAACCTTATGACCAATCGTATCATAATCTTAGAGAAGAGAATTTTCATAGCTAATCAGTGATAGTGTTTACAGCTCACCGTCGAAAATTGAGCTTTTGATTCCATGTAAGTCGAGAATTATCCGCAATTGAAAGTTAAAATGGCCACTCGTCTTTTCTTGAGGCTCCACCAAATATAAAAAGACATAAGTATGGGCATATATGTAAAGGGATTATGCGATTTTCGTATAGTTTTAGTACGTTTGAAAGTCAACCACAAATATGGCGAACTATATTAGGCTATGGCCTTGAAAGAAAACATAATTGCAATTGCCAAAAGGCAATTCTGAATTAAAAGCAATATTAATTTTCAAATGCTTTTTGATACCTTTTCTATCGCTATCCCACTCTAGCCATTGAAAACTGTCAATATCATTTCATTCTAAAGGCTTGGATGACAACGAACTTTCAATAATTCAACAAATTTCATATTCACACTTCAACCGATCTAAACATAGAACATAGTAATTGGAATTGTTTACATGATGTTCATTTAAATAAGACAATAAAGGTAGCTGTGTTTATTTTATTCAAATTTCAACGTGTTCAGAATGTACCATTATTATCAACTTAAAATTCTGTTTGTATAAGTCTGGTTATTATTTATATTCAAAAACTATTTAACGCCCCTCGAGTGGGTCACAGCGACACCCATAAAAAAGATATTTTATATCTGGCTCTAAGCATACTAGGAGTATCCCATGCATAGGCAGGCCATATCAAGTCCAAGGATATGGGCAGATTTGGGACAAATTTTAGCCTCTTGGTTGCCTATTTGTTTAAATATTAATAAAGAATCAAGGAGTTCATAAAAACCTTCCTTTTAATAATTGAACTTTGACACATGCTTTCTTTGTGGTCTGAAATCGAAGAGAAGGTAACTCTTCATCCGGGGATTTCAAGTTTTAAGAAAAAAATCCCCTAGTTTAGAAGAGGTAAGGATATCAGCAGGTGATGAAAGTGTCATTATCCAAAAGCTTCATTCCATGCAATTTCAAATATTATGTACTGAATGTCTTAACTGATGCTCTACTCAAAGCTAATCGCAGTTCTATGTGCGTTTTCAAACTCCTATCATTGTCAAAGGAAAAACTGATATGGCAAACGATGAAGTAATAATGGATGGATGACTGTCGTTGGCATGGATTCGATTCATAGCATGTGCTTGTTGGCGCATAAATGGAAAGCCCGGGAAAATTGCAATATGTCAAGCAATGCTTGAAAATTAAAAAAAATTCTTTAGTTTATATGTTTGTCATGGCAAACATTTTAATGTACACTGATTTTTCTTGCTCAATCTGGAATCCAGAACAGAAGATTAAAAATTTACATAACTCCATATCAATGAGAGATGAAAAATCCTCAGGAAAAAAGGTTATTGACTTAACTTATTCTCATTCATTTTCGTTACAGAAATTAACTAAAAGTACCAGAAAAAAGAAAGTAATGGCATCAGGAGGGTTAGGAAGGGGTGGTCGTGGCCAGGCTTTATTAAAAGCGTTGAGTCAACCAGCCAGAAAACCAGGACAAATAGAAGAGGAGGTGAGCCACTCATAGTGGGACTGCCTGTGTTTTTTATTGATTTGAATACATCTAAAGTCATTTTCAACATAGACCAATGTGATGGCTTACAATTTAATATCACAATATTTCTGACAATCTAATCTGAATAACAGTTGTAATTTAGCACTTAAATCATTTGCTGTCCTTTCAGAAATCAAAACAAGACATATCAGAAACAAATACTGCCTCAGGAACACAAGCAGCAACTGCTCAACCAGCATTCCGTCCTATGGGAAGGGGTAGTTTTCTACTCAAAAATTTAAAGGAAGCCTTACCTCAAACAGGGTCTACACCAGTATTACCAAACCCACAACAATCTTTAACATCATTACAAACAGGTGAGTTGATATACTGCACAGGTAGCAAAGGTTTTTTAAATAAGGTAGTGAAAGTAGTTATTGGCATCCACCTAATCAAAGTTTTCAATGCATTTTATCCTTGCATTACAGATAAATCAGATAAAAAGATGGTTTACTTACTCTTGTTGGTATAAACCACCAATTAAGTTAATGCATATATTTATCAAGCAATTTGGACACCAATTATAGCACATGTCATTGTGCAACTCTGGCGATTTTGAAGTTATCTAGTTTGCAATTTGTTGATATGCAATTTAAGGTGTACCCACAGCTCAGCCACCTATCAGATTAGGAAGGGGATTAGCAGACTTTCAGTCACTGTTAAGAGGGTAAGTTGACTACTTTCTGAATTAATTATTGTCATTTTGTTTGGGTTTAATTACTGCACAGATTTAGATAGCTTCTAGTAACATTAAAGGGATGACATGAAAATAACTCCAGACTTTGAATGGGACAATATATCCCCTAACAGTGGGTTATGTTGATTTGGTAGCTCTTTGCAAGATTGACTCATTGAACTCGTTTGGAAAGCTAAATTTCATTTCAATTTGTATATTTATAATGTTATTCTTGTCATTGTATAGCAAAGCTCCCGTTTTACCAGTTGGACGAAGTACATTTCTACCTCCATCACCTCAAGGTAGTACATCACCTCCAGCACCTGGTACACCCGTTAGTTCAGGATCTAAAATTAGTCAAGGTTCTCCTGGATCAGGATCTAGTGAGGGTTCATTACCAAGATCACCACCTCCCTCTACAGCACCTAGATCACGACTTGATGTTGGAGAAAGATCTGCTACTGTCCATAAGTCAGGTTCTGATGGCAAAGTGTAAGTAGAGAGCTTAATTGTGATATATATTAGAGGTTGAAAGCAAGGCTATGGCAACTTTCTGATATACTTATATTGGCATCAGAATTTGTCTCACCCTTAGGGGGATTTTAGTCAATGGCACCTAATCACCTTGCAGATGACAATCCAAACCTCTATTACCAGAGCTTTCCAGAACTTAGATGACTATATGAATTGAATTATTTCAGGTTGCCTATGTCAGCTAACTATATTCGTGTTAAATGTAAAAATGAAGGTGTATATCAATACCATGTATCATATAATCCACAAATAGACAGTAAATTTATTAGATGTCGTATGATCAATGAACATAAAGCTGTTATAGGAGAAACTAAAGCTTTTGATGGTGCCTTATTATTCCTGCCTAAGAAACTTCCTCAAGAGGTATACCCGGTTTATTTTTGGTGCTTATCTTGTTTTTATCATAGCTTTACACATTATGTTGATTGCATTGAATGTCAATGTTGCTTGTTTGAGTGAGTCTTATGTTGTTTGACATTTGTCCAGGTATGAAAGGCTTTATTGTTAGAAGAGAGTTGCATTTGACTCTAGTTAATGAAGCAAGAGCCGAGTTTTCCTAGAATATTCTTGTTGTTGACCTATAGCTCCTGTTCAGTGACATCGCTGGCATTGCTAATACCCTCGAAGTCCTATATTGAAAACTTATTTTCGTGACTGGCCACAGGAGGATTTTTATTTGAACTATTTGTCAATTGTGTTGTCTTTCTGTGGGTACACTCTGAAGTGTTACTATGGGGTTGTCTCCCTTCCATAATAGACTTCATGTTTGGTATATTGTATTTGTAGAACACTATATTGGTATCTAAGAGAAGAAGTGATGGTGCAGATATTACACTCACAATAAAACTGATTAAAGTAGTCCCTCCAGAATTTTGTACTCAGGTTTATAATATTTTACTTAGAAGGTAAGGTCCCACTCATATGAATCATTAAACTTATTGACTTAATTGTAATGCATGTTTGTATCACGATACGACCTGTATCAACACTTGTATTGTATCGCCATTACATATTCATGTTGAAAATACTCTTGTAGCTTCTATTTTTTATCTGCAGCTTTTGTGTACTCTATATTGTTACATTGGGTATTGACTCTTCCTGTGTTGTTTAAGGAGGTAAGATTAGTCTATTAGATAGAAGATTTTAATAACTAACATGTTTGATTTCTGTTGTAGAGTAATGAGTATATTAGAATTATGTCAAGTTGGTAGATATTATTATAATCCACATACACCATCATCAGTACCTCAACACAAGTAAGTTATTTACTAGTATTTTTCATCCCAGTCTTGCTTCATCGTAAAAGTAGTATTCAAATACTAATCCAATTTAGTTCATGCACTGAATATTGACTATTTATAATTTATATAATTCAGATTAGAAGTATGGCCAGGATATATTACTGCTATTCAAGAACAAGAAGGTGGATTAATGTTATTATTAGATGCTTCACACAGAGTGTTACGTACAGAAACAGTTCTTGATGTCATGTAAGTATGCCTTGAAAATATCATTTCTATATCTTGTTTAGGGAATCACGTTATGTTTTTATATGGGCATAGAATAAAAATGTCCATCCACTTAATGATTATAACTTTAATTCATTGAATCTGTATAATGGAAGTAAATTTTTGGAATGAACGCGATCTTTTGCAAAGTGTTCCCCCATTGCACACTGCATGGCATTGCCTGTCTTCATTAACACAATCAGGTCTGAAAACTGGGATTTTCAACTCTATTTGATTCCTTTCAAGCATATTACCAGTACATCAATTTATGGACTAGTATTAACTCTCTTTCAGGCAAGCTGTAGTACGTAATAATCCTAAAGGTTTTAAAGATGAGATAACTAAATTAGTATTGGGTAATATAGTGTTAACAAGGTACAACAATAAAACATATAAAATAGATGATCTATTGTGGGATAAATCACCACAAAGTACATTCCCAGCTAGTAAAACAGGACAAGAAATCTCATTTGTTGATTATTACAAGTAAGTGTGTTTAATTTGTTCTTTGAAAGAACTGTTTTTGGGGAAATTTATATATTATAATCCATGAGAAAATTCCTAAAATGATACTTTAAAGGATGCTGTCACTTCTTATAGACACAAAAGATATGAATAACAATTTCTCTTATACATGATTTGCAACTATTTAGCAGAAATTATTTTGCTAAAAAAGACAAGAAGGCCATTGTTGAAATACCACAATTTGCAATTTCTATAACTATGTTCACTTGTAATATGTTTTCACAAAAAAAATTGTTATTTTATTTTTTAGAACAAATTACAATGTGACTATAACAGATGTAGAACAACCATTGTTATTACATAGACCTAGAGCTAAACGTATGCCAGGGGTAAGTTTATTTTCCGACTTCATTTTGCATGGCTTCCACTTTTATTCAGTATAATATTTTATTTGCTTCTAAAAAAATTCTTCATATCAAAGACTTCATGACAGATCTGTTAGCTTTTTTTCGGACTTGAAAATTCAGTGTCCCTTGTATCCTGTAAGCATAATAGCAAATTTTATATTAACTTGTACAGTTATATTTTTCTTGCTTTTTCTGTGCATAAATTGACATTCACTGAATTTTTGTTACAGGAATCAGAAGCTAAACAAGAGTTCATATGTTTAGTACCAGAGTTATGTTATATGACAGGTTTATCAGATGCCATGAGATCAGACTTTAGACTGATGAAGGTAAGTGAAACACTTTCAAATAAAAATCAACAGAACTTTCTAAAATCGTTATACAGATCAAACTTTAAAAATGACATGATCAAGACGATACATATTTATCTTCTTTTATCTATAGTTAACTGCTGAACATTGAGTGTGAATGAATTAAAAGAGTCAAATACCCTGATCTGGAGTAATATGTCTTAAGTGTATGCTTCATTATAACATAATGTGACATTATTTGGTAATGGCTGCTTCTTCTAAGGTCTCTGCATATATCACATTTAAAAGGGTTAAGTATTTCTATTTTAATTTCATAGGATATTGCCTCACACACAAGAGTGACCCCAGCCCAAAGACAAATGGCTATGAAGAAGTTTTTAGATGCTGTTAGAAATAATAAAGAAGCTAATTCACAGTTTGTTAACTGGGGTCTAGAATTAGACTGTAATACAATAGATGTAAGTTTTTTTCATATTGCAAGCAAATTTGTTAAAAGTTCTAATTAATGATAAAATGAAATCCAATAAATGAAATTTTTGAAAGAAAAAAACTAATTCATCTTGCAATTTAAATAATTTATTGCCAAAATTTGTCACATTTCATTAATTGTATTTTTTAGATGCAAGGAAGATTGTTACCAGTAGAAAATATTCATTTTGATAGATATGTAGCTAGAGATGTACAGAATGCTGATTGGGGAAGGGAATCCTCTAATAATAGATGTCTAGTGTCTGTAGAACTAAAAGATTGGGTTGTATTAGCTACTGCTAGAGATATATCTAAAGCTTCAGGTTTTATTGAAATGATGAGTAAAGTTTGTCCTAAGATGGGTATTATGATACATTCACCTAAAGAACGTAAACTGGTAGATGACCGAACAGAAACTTTTATTAGAACTTTGAGAGAGGTCATTACACCAACGGTAAGTAATATGATTGGTTTTTTTTTTAAACTTGGTGACCAAGCAATATAACGTTTTTGAAAAACGCATCGGAGTGATTAATCTAACCTTAGGATTTCTCTTGGTTTTAAATCCTTCACAAGGCTTTAGAGATTTAGTCAAAACCTTGTACACCAATTTCACCAGCCCAAATACTATTTTACCATCTCTTTTAAGGGTTAACAAAGTTTAATCTGATTATGCTTCAATTTTTTTTATTATTTATCTGTAGAATGGTATATATAGTGTGTTTGATTCTCATCTGCTTGGCTATTGTTTCTGGCGTTTCCAATAAATAGTAAAATAACAATGTCATTTAACCCCAATATGATATATTTAATATATATATATATATATATATATATATATATATTGTAAAAGCTATCTTAATTGTTATTCATTAAGGTTAAGTGTTTTAGGCAATGAAGTTTTTTTTTCTCCAGAATTCTTAAGCATGTCTTGATATTTTTATTCTTCCAGACACAAATGGTAGTAATAATATGTCCTACTAGTAGAGATGATAGATATTCAGCTATCAAGAAATTATGTTGCTGTGAACAACCAGTAGCATCTCAGGTAAGGTATATACATATATTATTTAAATTTGACATTTGATGTGAAACATATTTGACATTTGTTTAATCCTTTATAAGTTTATAAGTTATGAAATATATTAAATATTCTTACATGTGTCTGGGTAGAATTAAAAATTGGAATATATTTTTTGATTATTTATAAAGGTTAGAATGAGTAGGTGATCTATCTTGAGACAACTAAATCTATTGACACTTTATTTTAAGGTTATCAATGCTAAAACTATTTCCCAACCACAGAAGATGCGTAGTGTAACAACTAAAATAGCTCTTCAGATTAACTGTAAATTAGGTGGTGAACTGTGGGCTGTTGAAATACCAATGGTAAATATAACATATTTCTATTTTAAAATACTGACACAGTCCGAGATGTCATTGACTGAACTCCAAGATGAATTCCCGAACATCTATAGGAAATTTTTAGTAACTGCTTACAAAAGAAGTAAAAATCTAAGTCATATTCTTGTCCAAGGCAATTAGATCCCCTTTCATTAACTATCAATGTCTCTACTTGTGATCTAGGCCGGTGCTTCTATAGTGGAGTGCCTCTTTTAAAACATAATTATGAATCTCAAAATAGGCCCCTACCACAATTGATATTCCCTGGACCCATAGAAGACAACTTCCATATTTAGCCTCAATTTTGAATGAGAAAATTCAATGGACATCAAAAAGTAATTTCTGAGAAATGCTTGCTCACTTTCCTGTGATAATGAAGTCTGTTTTAGTCCATAAATCCATTAAACCATAAATTCAATATGGAGGTTGATAGCTACAGTGATCTGTGCTTGGAACAAAGAAAGTTACCTGAGTTCAGAATGATCAGTACATTAATTAAGAAATGAAAATGTTGTGTTTTATAGAAAAATGTAATGATTATTGGTATTGATGTGTACCATGATGTAGCTAAAGGTAAAAGATCTATTGCTGGATTTGTAGCTAGTATGAACAAAGCTTGTACCAGATATTACAGTCGGTGTTATTTTCAAGGACAGAACCAGGAGATTATTGATGGATTAAAGATATGTTTGATCAGTGCCTTACGTAAATATCATGAGGTAATTATACTACACTGATTTATTATATTTGATTATTAGATGAACGAGTTTTTCTAGATTAACCTATATGTTGTGATAAACAGTTCAATAACAACACTAAAAGGGATTGTAAAGAGGTTTTCTAAAAAAAATTTGTGTGTATCGGGGAAACTGATAATAAAAACTAAAACTAAGTGTTTGATGTTGTCACTGATCACAAAATAAGCTTCACATAAGGCAATAAGTGTCCCTGATATACATAAAAAATTTAGAAAACTTCTTTACAATACCTAAAAACATGAAAGGGAAGTTGACCTTTGATCAACGGACAAGTTAGCCTAGGACAGAATCCTCCAAAGATTTTTTCCTGTTGCACAAAAGATCTTGGTTTACTGTCCCATCCTTACAACTAGTTGATTCTAACCCCAACAACATATTTGGAAGTATTTCTTAATGACACACAATTTTGTTTGTGCCTGTGCCTTTGTAACATTGTTTTCAATGCAATGTTACAACCATTATTTATAAGTTAGACTGAAACCCTGAACCGTTTCAGAAATCTTGTATTTGAAATACAGGTATATTAATTGTATTATAGGTCAATCATTGTTTACCTGATAAGATTGTGATATATAGAGATGGTGTTGGTGATGGACAGTTACGAGCTGTAGCAGACTATGAAGTCAAACAATTACATACATGTTTTGCTCATTTTCCCAATTACAATCCAAACATGGCATTAGTTATAGTACAGAAGAGAATTAACACTAGACTATTTTTAAAGGTAGGTTCCCCACTGAGAATTATACCTTCTAATTCTCTATAATTAACTCTGTATAGTATTAAAAGTAAGACAATTTATCTGTGTTTGATTGGCTCAGATTAAGTCGATCAAACTACAACTTGCTCTCAGGAAAGTTAAAACTGTATCAGGATTGTTGACCGTATTTGCCAGTATTGTCTGATTAAAGCTTCAAAATATAAAGTATTTCTATTTGTGGAATTCATTTCATAGGTGATGAAACCTAAATTAATATTATGCATTAGCATAAGCTTATATCTGGCCATTTCGGTTCCTCAAATTATGTGATCTACAGATGTAATTATGTCTAGGTTTGGGTTAGCATAGAATGTTACTTTTATGGAAATTAAGTGCGATTTATTTTCCTGTGTGGCCATATTTGTTGGATTAGCATAAACGCAGTTACGGTTATTGCACAAAATCTGCATTTAAGAACTTCAGATCTCAACTTAATCCCTTTCTTTCTAGGGCCGTAATGAAATGGAGAATCCCCCACCAGGCTCTGTAATGGATCATTCTATAACTAGAAGAGATTGGTACGTATTTTTATTTATATAGAACTCGAACTCATACTGCTGACAAGTGATTCTAATATATGTAATCCTTAGCAAGATAGCCTGTTTAGAAATGTGGGTTAATTTATGAGGACTTACATGTGCATCAGCAAAGTTAGCAACTCGTTGATCAGGAGCCAGATAGAATAAACTAGAATATTGTACAGTAGGAGGACTCTTTGTGTAGTAGAATTTTATTGAAAGTTATGAGACCAATCTTGACCAAAAATTAAAGATATCGAAATAAATGCATTCAGGAAAAAACTCAAAATAGCTAGCGTTTCATTATAAAGATTAACAAACGAGGGTTTAATATTTAGTGTGTTCTCTTGACATATACCAGTTCTTTAAAGGTGATGGTAAAGAGGTTTTCTAAATTTTTTATGTGTATCAGGACACTGATATCATCAATTTGCACCATTCCAATTTTCAATCAGATGTCTGTAGTTCCTGCAATTTCACTAAAACTAAGTGTTCGATGATGTCACTAATTGCAAAATATTATGCCTTATCACTTAAGACCCCTTGTGATTAGTAACATCATCAAACACATAGATTTAGTAAAATATCAAAATTCTAGAAAATATCTTATATATTTACAATAAAATACAAATTTATAAATCATATATAAATGAACAGGAGAGAACTCTCTCTATAAGGTTTATAGAAAAATATCAAAATTCTAGGAAATATAATCTTATAATCTTTGTAAGACATACAGAAGCAGTGTTCTTGAATATAATCTTATATAGAACAGAGATATTTATAATAGTATACAAATGATAACTAATTTAGAAACTAACACTAGTTGTCGGTCAAATGTCATATGATTGATATACTCTTCATGCAATTTTCACTCAATAGAATGTTGATTGCATGAAAAAGTAGATTAGGTTTTAAATTATGATACTGACAAAACTCTAGATATTTCTCTGTTCTGTATAATATCAGATTGCGGCATTTTGGGGTTTGACTTGAGTCTTGAAAATATATAAATAGTCTTCAGGAGTACTAGAAAGGTACGAAAATCATAAAATACCCTTCAAAAATATCTCAAACTAAGAGTTTAGACCAGAGAATATGATATGACTAAATTAACACTATTTCAATGATATTTCTCTGATCTGTATAATATCACATTGAGCTACAAACTGATTGTCAGAATTTAAATAGCCATTGTTTTTATCAGTGAATGAGGCCAGGTGATAGGATACATATAACCACAATAGCTTCCATCTGTATCAAATCTCTTGTTACTATCTGTATATGTTAAAGTTTTACTGTCATCATCAATATTCAATAAACTGAGTTGATAATCAATAATACAATATTTTAGTTTAGAATTGTTAACTGATAATGGTTTAATACCACAATACATACCACCATAAAACCTTCCTGCACTACAACTCCATATCAGGTTGTTGATTCTTTAGAAATAACCGACCCTAACTGATCCATATCTAAACTAGAATCCTTTTCCTCCCACTGTAAATACTGTATATATAGATTATAATAGTTCTTACTTTCACCCTGTTTTTCTATTTCTTTCAAACGAGGCAATGTTTGTAAAATGTTTAATGTTGTTTTAGTTGAAGGTGAAATATTTGATTGCATTTTACTTTGTAATCTATTTATTTTACTTGTAATTTCCTTTTCTCTATCTTCTACTTTACTCCTATTTTCTTCCAAATTTTTCCTGATGTCTTTTCTAATCAGTTCACAACTTTGTCGTAAATCTGAAACAATTTGCTCAGTTTTTTCAGTCACGCAAGAATCCTCACACAAAGATTTCATTTGTTCAAATGATTTTAGTAATGAAGATCGAGTTTTCTCCAAGTTTTTGATTCTGTTTTGGATGATTTTTGTGAATGTTGAAGTTTTTCTATGGCTTTATTCCGTGTTTTGTCACTTTCTAAATCCAGTGTTTCATGTTTTTGTGTAGTCCTAATATACACTTGGAACACAGTACTATATTACAATTAGTACAGTAATAATCCATCCCCCTATGATTATGGGTGTGTTGTTGAGGAAGGTTCAGGTTTTTCTGTTTGTTGGTGACATTTTGGGTGTGTTGTTGAGGAAGGTTCAGGTTTTTCTGTCTGTTGGTGACATTTTGGGTGTGTTGTTGAAAGAGGTTTACATTTTTCTGTTTGTTGGTTGACCATCTGTACCATAAGTATAAAGTTGGTAGGAAACTCCTTTGCACCACCGTTTGGAATATATCCTTCTTACACAATGGACAGGGGAATATCTTTATCTTAGTACCAATATGTTTCTCTATATTACTGATATGTTCTTCAATGCACCTTAAACAAAAGGTATGTCCACATGGTGAAAATTAGTTCACACAGTATTGAGTAAAACTTTTATAAAAATTCTAGTCACTATATAATTGTTTAAAATTAAAGGAATAGTGTATCAATGATGATTAAATAAAAGCATTCTACAAGTTTTTGTGGTTGTGTGCCTCTCTATTTGTCTTGAAGATCATATTGATTTTTGTAGATAGATGATTATAAAATGGCTACTTTAACTGTGGGTGCACATCATTACGGGAGGAAAAACCAATGATCTAACATCCTTCACAATTTATTTAATTTTAAACCAAGCAAAAGATCATAAATCTGTGCATGGATAACACTTTTTTAAACTCAACACACTTTTTCAGAAATGAAACTCTTGCATATGATTTCGATAGGGTTCATCCTTGGTTGATTACAAACACTAGTATATCGTGGGTGACCGTCTGAAACCTTATATATAACAGTATAAGACACAAAATTACTTTCGATAAAAAAGCTAAAAATCATTTGTTAAAATCTTTTTATATTTTCATCATCCATGCCTGTCCACAATTGCTCGTAAACACTCTACAAGGCACAATTCTTGACAAACTTAGTATGGTTGTTTGTTACTCCCAAGGATGAAAACCAGAAAAATTGAAAAATATATAGTATGAGTTATTGCCCTTGATCTTGAAACGCTTGTAAACACTCTAAAAGGGGCATTTCTTGACAGATTTTTACGAAACTTGGTGCGAATGTTTGTTATCACCCAACGATGATCCCTATCGAAAATCAGAAAAATCGAAAAAATATTTAGTACGAGTTATGGCTGACTTTCTTGAAAAAGCGTTCAATTTTTAGCTTGTAAACACTGTAGAAGGCATAATTCTTGACAAATTTAGATGAAACTTGGTATGAATGTTAGTAAAGTTCAACTCATGGCTTGTGTTTTTATCCTGTTTAAAATTGAGGTCCATCAACATCATTGTGAATATCAAGTTTAGATATATAACTTGTATTACTGATATATCAAAGTAACTGATATGCAAAGTGCTTACTGTCAATATATGTATTTTTGTTAGCATGTTTAAAAAAACCTGTATAAAAACATCAATCAATCACTTCAGTGGTGACATTTTATGGCCAATGGATGCACTATTTTTATACCCACATGAGAAAAAATTTGATATGATTTCTTGCCCTTGTTGTTGAAAACTCATTAAGTTTTTAGCTGGCAAACATTCTAGAAGGGACAATTTTTGGTGGATTTTGAAGAAATTTGGATTGAGTGTTTTAATGAACCTATTAAAAATAAAAAAACAATATTGATATATGTTAATGCCCTTGTTCTTAAAAACGCATTAAATTTTTAGCTCGTAAACACTATAGAAGGCTCAATTCTTGACAGATTTTGTCTAAACTTTATAAATTGTTCAGTATCATTAATAGATAAAAAAGGGAGTAAAATTCCTAGTTTGAGATATTTTTGAAGGAATTATGCAATTTTCGTACATTTCTAGTATAGAAGTCTATATACATGGGCTAAAATGGTACAACTGTCCCTGTAAGTCAAAGCTTACTGTGCTTGTTGTTGGTATTAATAACCTATAAAGAGAGGATCCATCTAGTTGTCATTTCAGTAATTATAAGTGTCAATTGTAATTGTAGATCAAAGATTAGTGCCTCTATATCTGTTGACTGACAAGACATATAATCAGACATAATTTAACTAACTTACTAGGACATTGTTATACATCAAAGATTATCTTAGTTTTGTTTCCGGTAGAGTATATGTCTGAAATAAAAGTTCACATAGTATAGATCTAGTTTGAGTAGGTGTTATTTTTTCAGTTCAGACCAGCAGGTTGTTGATTAAAAATTTTCCTAGAAATTTCCGATATTGGTATAAGTAGATCAAATCATCTTAAATTGTGGGTTTCAATATTTTTGTACAGGGAAATGAAATTTGAGCTTCAAATCCCTTTAAGTTTCAACGTATGTAAGCTTACACATAGTTTGTGAGAACCTTTCATGGAACACAAGAAGTGTTAATGCTTTCACTTTAGATATTCTTGACTTATCTGATTTTTAGCGTGTGCGACCTTAATTTAGGTTCATTGTGTCATGGGTCTAGCTAGATTTAACAAAAAGAATTTGAATGGATTTCGTGTTATTTAACATTTACTCAAATTAATATTTATATAAACAAATTACAAAAGATTTCTGCCTTGAGCCAAAAAGTGTTTCAAAACAGAGTTTATTATTTTTTCTTTTGATCTGATGTCATGCCAATAAATATGATGGGAAATACAAAGATGTGAATTTAATTAATAGAAGCTAAAGGCATTATATATTATTTAGACAATAATTGTATTGTTTCTATTTATTAATAATCCTAATAGAAATGCTAAATAAACACGAAAGACTGATTTAAAAGTCTATTTCATTCATATATTAATTGCAATATGGCTCATAAACTTAATATTTAGGCTTGAAGGGATTGTAAAGAGGTTTTCTATATATTTTATTTGTATTGCGGACACTGAAAGCATCCATCGGCAACATTCCATTTTTCAGTCAGATGTCTGTTATTCCTGCATTTCCATTTAAAAAGTGTCTGATGATGTCACTAATTGTGAAGGGCCTTAAGAGATATAAGTGATGTCATCAAATTCTTATTTTTTGAGGAATTACAGGAACCACAGATGTTTGAAAAATTTAGAAAGACCTCTTTAAAATTCTTTCAAGTTCAGATTTTGAGTCCAATAAAAAAAGCATTTAACTCAAACTATTTGATAATGCTCATCTGATCTGACCTGTTTTGAAATGGTTATCTGGACAGCTTGGATAGATTGTTGAAATATCATTTTCTATGTTTCAGGTATGATTTCTTCTTAGTAAGTCAACATGTAAGACAAGGAACAGTGTCTCCTACACATTATATAGTGGTACATGATGGTACCGGTTTAACTGTTGATAGAATGCAGAGATTAACCTATAAGATGACACATCTGTATTATAATTGGCCAGGAACTGTTCGAGTACCAGCTCCATGTCAGGTAATATCTCAATTACAGGTTACTCAATGAATTCTAGTCACATCTGATAGGAACATAGTCACTGACTAATTTACTTTTTCAACTCCCAATTCCTCGTCCCAAATAGAAAATGTGCAAATTCAGAGATATGATATTAACCCTTTCAATCCTAGCAGCCGGTTTACAGGCCACACACTAACGCAATATATACCCGAGCAGCTGTTACGTCATACAAAACGTCATATGCTTTTACTGTTATTACTTAGAGTTCAGGATATATGATAGTATATGATATTTACACTCAGGGTTCAAAGGGTTAACAATGAAATTCTACATTGCTCACAAAAAGAGATCATTTATTGAACAGAGTATTTGCTGAAAAATGAAATGAAGCATCCATATTTGTATTTTAATCTGTTTTTTTTAGTTATAAATTAATTTTATCTTTTCAGTATGCTCATAAATTGGCATATTTAGTTGGACAGAGTATCCATAAAGATTTCTCAGAAGCTCTATCAGATAGACTCTTCTTCTTATAACCTGGAACAGTCACAGACAAACTGCAATATATGATGGTGCTATGATTTTGGTGCTGTCTGTGTGTTAACACTGCCTGTTTTTGATACTACTGTGCAAGAACAAATAACAGCAAATCTTAGAAACTATTATTCTATTTAAGCTCAGGGAATATCTGCAATTCCATCTGTTATACTCTCAATTTTGTGAATATTGATCATAAAGTCTTCACATAGACTTACCAATTATCTTCTGTAAAGTACTGAATTTGTCGGTGCTAACCATTGAAATTTGACTATACTATATACATTCTAATCACATCATTTCTTATTTTGCTTATGTAGTCAATATCAAAATAACCCTTCCTACTCTAATTTCGAACCATGCTTTTATTTTTTACAATTTGATAATTTATATTTTGTATATCTATGTTGTATTAAACCTTATTTGTAGAACACTAGTTGTGTTTATAAGTTTTTTGTTTTTTTTTAAGATTTTCAAACATTAACTGCCTTATCCAAATAATAACTTTTAAGACAAATTACTGTTTTTCTTGGAATGGGAATTAAATTAATGCCAACCAATTTTTTAACTAATCAAATTACAAATTCAATTTCTAATTGTAGTGTTTAGTTAGAATAGAATTATTTAGTATTAGTGGTTAAATTTGATAGAAATTTTAACAAGTTAGTTTTATTAGTAGTTTGTTACTGTTTTAATTACTGTTAATATTTTATAATTAATTAGAATGATTATTTAATATTAATTTGCTTAGATGGGTATTTTATAAATTCAGTTTGTTACACATCCCACAACTTCTGTTAAGTTGCTTTATTTTTCAAGCTTGGCATATCTTAAGTGATCTCAAAACATTTTTTAGGTCTTTACAGTGATCATGTAATATTCTACACCCATGCCACCTTATAGTCTTTCTTATTAAATTTAAATCATTATTAAAATTGGAAATTTAAGTTTCATTAGTTGACTGTATAATAATGAAAGATATCAATTTTAGACTGTTTAATAACTTGGATTTCAGCAAAGGAGAAAAGGATGATCATGACCTATAAAGGAATTATAAAGAGGCTTTCTAAATTTTGTATGTGTATCGGGGACATTGATAGCATCTATTTGCAACATTCCAATTTTCAATCAGACATCTGTGGTTCCTGCAATTCCACTAAAAATTGCAAAGTCCTTATGTGATAAAGAATATATTTTGAAATTAGTGATGTCATCAAACATTTAGTCTTAGTAGAATTGCAGGAACTTATTATGAACCAATAATATTCATTGATTTACATTCTACAATTCAAATTCAAGCTTTATTAATTTAGTATATTCTCAACATGTCAATTTCTTTATTGTTATGTTGGTCATTTAAAAATAATTCATAAGAAGTATCAGTAATCAAAAGCAATTATTATGGACATTTATTCATTCTTATAAGAGTTTTTGACATAAAGTTTTTGCCAGTATTGTCAAAGTAGAAATGAAAGGTTTTCATTATCATTTCATGTTTTTAAGTCAAGTTTGTAAAACTACATGAAGATAACATGTTCATAGTTTATATATTTTTGTTAAATTTTTTTATTAAAATTTCTAAAACTATTCTACTCGTTTGTTTGAAAAAAAACTGTGGCACTGGCACATTTTACATTTCTAAAAAAGGATTTCCTTTTACTTTTGAAAGGATTGAATTCTAACTACATATAGAATGGGCTCTACTAGGTAGATGTTTGCTTTTCTTGGGGTTCAGACTTTGATACATTTATAATCAAGATGACATAGTAAGATTCTGTGCCCAGTTTCCACTTTCGCTGATTTTATTGTGTTGGTAAAATTAGGGGCTGCAGGATGTGCTTCCGAACTCAAATAATGACCACCAAATGATAAATTGTGATAGCTTCAAATCTAGTAGTTATTTTAAATTTTCGTCTTTAGTAAAACAGATGTCCTATTTCTATTTCTATACGCCCACATGGAAATGTGGACGTATATTGCCGTCCGTCCGTTCACATTTCTTGTAGGCGCGATAGAGGCTACAGTTTTTCTCCGATCTTGATGAAACTTGGTATACATGTATATATTGATGAGATCTCGGTCAAGTTCGAAATTAGTAATAATCGGATGAACGGTTTCAGAGTTATTGCCCTTTACTTAGTAAAAACTCGTCAAATTTGACTTGTAGGCATGATAGAGACTACAGTTTTTATCCGATCTTGATGAAACTTTGTATGCATCTATATATTGATGAAATGTTGGTCAAGTTCGGAATTGGTAATAATCAGATGAACAGTTTCAGAGTTATTGCCCTTGACTCAGTAAAAACGAATCTAATTTCGATTTTCGATCGGCACAATAGAAACTACAGTTTTTATCCATGTTTATATTGATGAGATCTCACTCGAGATCGTTATTGGTAACAATCGGATGAAGGGTTTCGGAGTTATTGCCCTTGACTTAGTAAAAACTTGTCAAATTCGGCTTGCAGGCACGACAGAGACTACAGATTTTAACCAATCTTGATGAAACTAGATATGCATGATGAGATCTCGGTCAAGTTAGAAATTGGTAATAATCGAACCAACAGTTTCCGAGTTATTGCCCTTGTGTGTACAGCGATGAGACATTGTTCATGTTTGAATTTCATGTTAACTTGATGAACTGTTTCAGGTTTTTGCCTTGGCTGAAGGATGATTTAAAGATTATTTGAAAATTCATTATTAAGCCACTAAAGATTTTGTTATCATTCTGACAGCTGGTAGTTGGCGTATATTACCTTGCCTGGCAAGCTATCTTAAAACTGGTAACTGACATTGGAAGTCCAGGTGATATTGAGAAGACTTGAAATCCATCGGGAAATAGAGATAACAAGTTCTAAATGCAGATTAATTCCTGCAGGATTCCATAATTCTCTCGGTATTGATTTTAATGTTTAAATATTTAAATTCAGACCATTGAAATGTAAACATGTGATAAACAACGGTTTTAAATGAGCCCTGACATAAATAATTGGTCTTAGAAGAAATTGGAGGAGCTCTGACAAAAACAATTGATAATGTTCGAAAACCTAAAAGAAGGGGTTAGGGGTTCAAGAAAAAATTGACATGCAGAATTAGTAAAAGAAAATAAGCTCTCCAAGCACTTGATTGGAAGTTATAGAAAGTACTAAGGAAGCTTGGCACTTGTGGATAACTGATAAATATGTTTTAGCCTTTTTTGATCAAAATGTTTAGCTATTTCGAATTCGTCTAATACCAAGATTCACAAGAAAAGTGCCTAATGTTGTCATGGTAATAGACGAAGTTCATAATAGCTTGAAATTGTGAAGATGTTAATGGATTGGAAATAATATGCGGGTAACCGATCTTCCTGTGACAAGGTCACTGTGCCCTGTAGAGATATCGAGTGTTAATTTGTTATGAATATGCATTTGGATTTAGATAATCATTCATCTTGAGTGATTGATAAAAATTCTAGTCTTCAACTGATGAATGGTTAAAAATCCATAATGGTTATTTTTGTCAAAGCCTTATATAATGCAGAGTTCATTAAGAACTCCCAATTTACACATTAGCGTTTTTTGTATTGAAATTTCTTTTTGAAATGCAGTTTCTTTGACAACAGATAGATTATTATCGAAAGAACTATTTAATAAGGCTGGGGGCTAATCTGGTTTTTAGGAATAATTATCATTTCTTGAAACTCCACAAAATCAGCTGATTTTAGGCATTTCAATATAAATACGCCTTAAAGCTCATTATGTGTGATTTAATTTATTTGCGCTAAAAAACTGTTATCATTTCAACAATATTAACTAGAAGTAGTTGCCACGTTAGCCGATGAACACGTTTTTGTTATCAATCCGTTGATATATAAACAAGACACTAAAGTCATGTGAACACGATGCCGTGGTAACTCCTATTCTGTACTGAGGTTAGCTTGTTAACACAATACTGTAGTCACATCCACCCCGAATCTTGTAAATATGTGAAGGAAGACTCTTATGTCTATGGTGTTGTCACACCCACCCCTGTCTTGTGTCATTATTTTAGTCACCCAAACGCGTTCTATAAGCGTGCGTCCTACTCTGTCTATACACTGACATGTAAACATGATACTATAATCACCCTACCCTGTCTATAGACAATGACTTATAAACACGATACTATAACCACCCTACCCTGTATATATACACTGACCTGTAAACACGATACTATAATCACCTCTACCCTTTCTATAGACAATGACTTATAAACACGATACTATAACCGCTCTACCCTGTCTATATACACTGACCTGTAAACACGATACTATAATTACCTCTACCCTGTCTATAGACACTGACTTGTAAACACGAAACTATAGTCACCCCTACCCTGTGTACAGGCCTGTCAACACGATACTATAATCACCCCTACCCTGTTTATAGACACTGACTTGTAAACACGATACTATAGTCACTCTACCCTGTGTACAGACCTGTCAACACGACCCCTACCCTGTCAACACGACCCCTACCCTGTCTACAGACACTGACTTGTAAACACAATACTATAATCACCTCTACTCTATCTATAGACAGTGACTTGTTAACACGATTCTATTATCAACCCTACCCTGTCTACAGACACTGATTAATAAATACGATACTATAATCACACCTACCCTGTTTATAGACACTGACTTGTAAACACGATACTATAGTCGCTCTACCCTGTGTACAGACCTGTCAACACGATACTATAATCACCTCTACCCTGTTTATAAACATTGACTTGTAAACACGATATTATCATCAAGCCTACCCTGTCTATAGACACTGACTTGTAAACCCGAAACTATAATCACCCCTATCCTGTTTATAGACACTGGCTTGTAAACACGATACTATAGTCACTCTACCCTGTCTATAGACACTGACTTATTAACACGATACTATAACCACCCTACCCTGTATATATACACTGACTTGTAAACACGATACTATAACCACCCCTACCTTGTCTATAGACACTGACTTATAAACACAATACTATAGTCACTCTACCCTGTGTACAGACCTGTCAACACGATACTGCAGCCTCTCATACCAGGAATATAGACTTTAAATTGTGAACACGATGTTCAAGTAACCCCTTTCCTGTCTATTAGACACCATGCCGAAATCAAAACAGACCCTGTCCCTCACAAGTAGTATAGGTAAAATAAAATAGGTATTTAAATCACCCTTATAATGTTCGTTAATACATATATTCATAAATGTTCACATTTTAGGAAGATGGACGCTGCACCTTATCTTCAATGAATAATACTTCAAACACAACCATTGGTTTGTGGTGATCTTTTATTGACCAATCACATACAGAAAAAGTAGGACGTAGTGAAACTCAGTCACATTTCATAACCTGAACCGCTGAAATAATAAGAAACAGGAAATTAAGGCTTGCCTCGCCCCCTGCTTAATATAGAAATGTACAACAAACAACTCAAGCCTAATTTGATTAACCATACTACACGTGCATAGGAAGACAAATAGGTGGCCGATAAAGTATAGAGTTTGGATATTTTAAGAGCAAAACTAATAAATTTTTGTGGACATTTTTATTAATCTAAAACAGACGTTATCATTCACCTTCACGTTTCAAATTAACTCGTAAACAATTTTTGCTGAAGGTCAAAAATAGATATTGACATTGAGACGATAGAAAATAAGGGGAAACTATAAAGAACAAAGTCAGACGTGAAAATATTCCTTAAATAGCTAAATAAGATCTTATCTTAAATGCGATCGATTGGTGACGCAAACATTATAGTTCATGTTATATAAGTTACATTATTACACAGTAGTGACTTGCAAGATAAGATAACGTACGCTCACTTTTTGTTACTTGATAATATATCGATTTGCTTTGAGCCAGAGACAATAATTCTGTCAAACACAGTTCACTGTAGCTATAAAGTAGCTCATAAAGTTGTTTTATCATGCACATTTGTCTTTAAGGGTTTGGCCATAAAGAATGGAGGTTGGGAATATTCTGTCATGGTCATTGGAAGAACATTGTTAGCACATTGCTGCCTTATTGAACAATTAACAAATGTGATAATTTCATGTTTTCAGCAGGAATACCATACCATTATGGCAAGGTGATTATGGTAGAACTGCTCCCAAGAATGTTAATAACGTCATAGTAATGGCGACGGTGAAGTAATTTTGAAGTATTGAAAAACGAGACTTCAGTTCTGAAAAGTGGGATGAATAGCTTTAATTGAATAACATCTTGCGTTTAAGATTTCAGTTAACTTCCACAACAACTCTTCAAGAGCTAGAAAGAAAGAAACAGCTATATTATATTTCAAGGATAACAACTTTCGACCAGAGGGGCCTTGGCTAAACCTCTTGGCTTTGATCTCTCGCTAGGTCGACTGACATTTTGAGTGAAGATGATTTATTCAATTTCATCGGACATTCAAACGCCGATCGAGATCGAAACCCACAGCCACTATTTGCTCGACGTAACGTATTTAACAGTTGTGTATTACAGTTTGTGTAGAAATGTAACGCGAGATCTTTGAGATATAAGTCAACTCCACTGCTTGACATTAAGTGTTGACGTCCAGCCTTGAGATATAGGTTACGCAAAAATGGCCTGCGTCCACTTTTCATGTGGGCATAAAGCTACTTTATAGGATATTAAATGTCGCTATTTACTAATTGATATCACTTAGGCATTTAGAATTAAGATTCGTCTGAATTTATGATCTAGAAATAGACAATAAGTTGAATGAAAATTCAGTTGATGCGACCAAAAAGGAAAGTTTTAGATCTGATAATTACATCTCGGCTTATTTTTTGTCCAAATTTAGAATTATATAAAATTACGTACATCCTTCACGGCACGGAACATTCCAGAATTAACTATTGATTATTGATGAAAATTCAAGTTCACTGTCAGGGACATGACGTCAATACAGCTTTCAATTGTAGGGCTAGAGTCTTGGTAATATCACGCCGTGATAAAGAAAGCCTCAATATTTCCATTTCTATTCATGAAACCTTCTAAATGAATACATGTACTTCAATTTCTGTCATTTCATTTATTGTTCTATATATATATATATGAGATGTCAAATTTAGTTGGGTCTTCTGTGTCTTTTTTGAACTAAAACTTAAAGGTAATGGTTCACTATTTTCGGAGGCCAATCATACCTTGGTCTCAGAAACGGGAATTGTGCAGCTAAGCTATTCAGTAATATTGCTCACAGCTTACCGTCGAAATTAGCCATGTGTAACTTTTACGAATGATTCCTTTTCATAGAAGAGTTTCATGAAATTATTTCAATGTTTTAACCTTAAACAAAAAAGTTCAAGTTCACTAAGGTGACATCTTTGATAAACTTCTGATAATTCATATATAAGATTATTTGGTTATAGTTTTCTAACCTTGCTCTTTGTGATGAAGAGTCAGGCGCTAAAAATAATAGACCACTTTCAATTTCGAACATACTAATAAATATGACAGACAAACATAGAATCAAATTAGGACTGTGAAGATGGCAACTTAACTGTTGTCATATCTATCTGGTTCGAAGTAGACCTACTATAATCCATAATATGTTCTATTAAAGGCAAACTGTCTCTTAGGATGACCAAAAATCTGAAATTTTAATATTTGTCCAAAATGAGTCTTTGTTCATCAGTGGACTTACCTGGTGTAAAAACTAAATGACGAAAGCCCTCTATAATATATAAATTCAATAATTTCTTAGTTAAATGGATATATCATCTTATATAGAGATTCTATTCTTTAGTCATGTCCAACTGATGGATATTATATACTCTTATTGACCAAGTTTGAGACCTCAAATTTATGTCCATTCTAAGAGGTACTATCATTTTAACTTAGATACACGGGTAACCAGATTATACCTTTGTTACAATCAATCCCCTTCAGATGAGAATCGTACGATTGATATCTCCTGGACGCAGATTCGATTATGAAAATTATCCTTTTCCAGTTTCATTGCAAATTAAATAACACGATTTTATAACAGACTGCTCTGGGGTTTTGTACATAAGTTTTCAGCTATTTACATTTTCAGAATTCAATACGGTATACTGTTATTGAGTTTTGTAAACAACGTTTCAACAATTTCCATTTTCTCAATATTTTATATGGTATATTAATTCTGGGTTTTAATTAACACAACTTTTCAACAATTTACATTATTTACATCATAATCATTTTATATGGATTTTATTGTTCACAACCTTTCAACAATTTACATTATCTTCATTTTAAAAGAAATACTACTTGGGTTTATTGTACGCAACGTTTCAACAATTTACATTGTCATCGTCATTGTATATGGTATACTACTCCTGGATTTTCTTCAATTTACATTGTCTGTCATCATCATTTGATTTAGTAACGTTTTATATACGTTTAACTTTAAGGGAGGGAATTCTCTGCAATTTTATTTGACCACTGAGACTCCTTATGATTTTATTTAAATCAAATTTTTGTAAGGTAATTGTATAATTAATAGAAAAAGATGTAGATCTACCCATATTAAGTCTTCGGATTACTGCGAATCGAAGCATTGCACGGAGGTACATTAAGTATCTACAAGAGAATACACAAAGGCCTTGACATTATCTCTATTTTTATAACCTGTCCACAGCCATTAGATGATTCCTACACTTTCCTCGCCCTCTAATTCGTTTTGGTCTACAGAAAATGTGTCGGCAATCATTCATTCATTTTCCTTCCTTAGTATTTCTACTTTCTCTGTACTGCCCTTGCCTAGCACTCTCCCTATAATTGCAGTACTTTCAACTACCCCTATTTCGTCATTGAATCTTACCCTTACCCCCTTTTCTTTTCATTCCAATTTGTATTTCTCTCTACTATATCTTCATCATTCCGATCGACTACTGGATCACAGTTTCCGACGATTGAAATCTACGACCATCTGTAAATCTTATTGGAATTTTTGCCTAATCTAGTAATATTATTCTAGGCGGTCTCTATATATAAACTTCAAAAGAACCATGTCTGTTTAGTTTAGAAAAAGGTAAATCCATTGTAAAAAAAAAATGTGATTATTTTATTGTTATTAGGCCCTATATCATTTTAGACGTCATTTGCAAGATCGATTTTGAATTGATATCGAATTTATATGAAATGCGAGTCAAAATTGAACTTGATTAGCCAAAACTGAAATTCGTTATGACTTTTTGCAAGTAAAACTTTAGTAAAATTTGATATTTTTAAGCAAGAGAGTAATTTTCATTTTCTATGATCTAATTTCCTAACACCCTATATATAAAAACGGATGTAATGATAGCCTTTAAATCTCATTACGACATTTTTTGCTAATATCTATTTAAACCTTATAACTCACAAATTTACGTAGGCTTTTTAGATTGACATATAAGATTTAGTTACATGTGGTAAAAAAACTTTTTTTTTAGCTTATAAACCTTTCATACATGGTTCAAAAAATAATTGGAGTAATATGAGCGTAGAATAGGAAAAATATTGTAGATTAATATAAAAACGGTTTTATTAATATATACGGTGGTTCGTATAGGACATGTTTTAGACTCTATTTTTTTTCATTATCAAAATGGCCAACACGAATTCTCAGTATAGAAATTTCTATTTATTTTAAAGATTGGGTAAAAATAGCCCGTTTTTTCAAGTTTGTCCCCCATAATGACGTACAGTTCCAAATTCTGCTTTTAATTGATTTGATTAATGTATAGATATTTCAAAATTTATAAAATAAAGCGACATATATAGGCCTACATACTGTTATTTAAAGAAGTTAAAATAGGAATTAAAAAATATTAATAAAACAAGTAGCTATAATGTCCTAAACTAACCACTGTATTTTTATACTTTATCATACATGTTATACAAAATCCTATTTATAATATACATTATGTTCTATGTATTAGGTCATTGTGATATTATGTATAAAAATAAGAGTACAGTAAAAACCTTTTAACAAATGAAGTTTCTTATTGACCCCATACTGTATATTTACATTTACTATTGTCGTTAACTTTGACAGCCGATTGTTATGCAACAGACCGTAACTAAAGAATAAAGAGAAAAATCGGAGAGGATGGGCCTAATGCCATCAGAAAACAGGAAATTTTGAGAACTTTGATGTAATTGGCGAAGTTATGGCCATTTTAGTGGAGGGGTGGGGGTCAGCAGTCTCACAATAGAGTCTAGTTGCGCTGGTTGGGGTTAAGACCAAATCTTTGACAGGCTGCCGCTCGAAGACTATCAGAGAGTTGCAATTTGGACTGAAAGTACACGCCCATCTGAAGTTATTGTGTTCCAAATTTCAGCTTCCTATCTTGCAAACTCTGCCAGTTACAGCACTTTTAGTTTCAGACTTTTCCCAAAACCATGCCATTTTCCTCTTCAAAATACGGGTGGAAGTTCAAATTCGATTTTCTCGAAAGTTTGAAAAAATTCTGAATTTCTTTTTTTGACTGAAATAGATACCTCTAGCGTCAAAATTGTCGAAGTTATGGCCATTTTAGTGAGGGGTGGGGGTCGACAGTCTGCCTATAGCGTCCAGTTGCACTTGGTGTACGGGGTAAAGACCAAAACTTTGACAGGTTGTCATTCGAAGACTATCAGCGATGGAAAGCTGAAAGTTGCACTGAAGGTGCATACCCATAGGATGTTGTTATGTTCCGATTTTCAAGTCCCTATTGTGAAAACTGTGCCTGTTACAGCGCCTCTATACCTCTAATGTAATGATTATCGCTTCAAATTCGGTCATTTTGGTACATTCCATTAAAGACTGTTATGACATTACCAAGTAGACTAACTGCATAATTCTTAATTTCCGGTTGTGGCAGTCGGTGCGTTTTCCCACGTATGTTCCGGATCTTTCTCCCATTTCAGCAATATTTAACATTAGAAAAGTAAAAATTTGTACCTTAGCAAAAAAAGAAAAAAAGTTTCCAGGACATGCGACCTTTAGAATGGAGTAGACAGCTATCGTGTGTGCCAATTAATTTTAAAAGTTTTTTTCACATGATGCCATTTAATTTTAACACTATATCCCAAATCTATTTTAAAGGTATACTACCTCTTAGAATGTACATACAATTTCAACTTGGTCAACAAGTGTATATACTCATCAGCTGGTCTTACCAGGTGTTACGACTAAATAATAGAATCTCTATATAACACGATATCTAAGTGTGTTTCAAAGTTACGTAGTGAACTAAGTATTTGTTTATGAATATTCTAGTATTTCTCGAGAGACTTTTGGTAGCAAAACGTCTATAGAAAAGCTTAATAAGTTATTTATCTTTCTCACTAATGTTGCCACGATAATCGATAGAATTAACGTCGATATTGCAAAATATTCCGACGTCTGAATGAAGTGTACTTAAAGCCATTTGGATACGGTTTTTGTATTTGGCCCATCGTTTCGTCCCTAATTTCAGAAACTGTTAAATATTTCTACCGTGTTTCACAACAGTTATTGGGGTATGAAGACATAATAAATATTCATGATGCTACTTGATTTGCAAATCGCACAATAAACGCAATTCCACATATGGATTGTTTTGTAAATATTGAACACACGTTCGAAAATTGTTAATTGTTATACCAATACTTAGTAGGGTCATCTCCTCTCGTATGAAAAATCGTATTTTTATTGGTTCAGTCACCGCCTCATACGAAGCTATTTCGATAAAGTGAACCATGATTCCATCTATTTTTAAATAATGTTATTATTCTCGATTGTTAACTACTTTGACAGCCTTGATAGTATCATTATAATATTATGTTTTGCTTTTTGTTGATCTGTTGCCAGCTTAAAAAAGTTCTAAAAGAAAAGGTTTACAAGTAGACTTACACGGTTTTATTTTAAAAGAGCGTGTTTTTTTACCAGACATTCTATAAGTAGGGGAACAACAAATATGAAATAACTTTAAACATACTAAGTGTCATTCTACTTGTCATTTTCAAACAATTTTTAAAATAATCCAAATACTCAGACTACTTATCTATATTACTCCAGCAAGTAAGTTTCTAGTTTCTCTAGAAGGGAATTAGAATCGCTTCGAGCTGAAAAGTGGAAATGCCATTTAATTTGTACCTTCACTAATCCCACTGAAGCGCACAAAGTTCACTCGATTTCGATTCTTAACGACAACTCCTGAAAAATATTGTTGTGTTTATAATAATTGTAATCGGTGAATTCCAACGCAAGACTGTCATTCTAAAGCACCTTAATCTCAGAACCATAATATTGACTTGGATCTACAGCACTAATTCACGAGGCAGACGTCATTTTAAATTAGAATCGTATACTCAGTACACTCAAGCCGCCAGACTGTCATTTTCATTGTGTAGGTTTAAACTTGAACTACAGCTTTCAGTTTTATCATTTCTGGAAACAATATAGAACAGTGCTTCTCATTATAATCTCAACCTCAACCTTCAAATATACCCCCCTCCCCCTCAAATAAAACAGCCATTTTGAAACGTATTTCACTCGGAAAATATATTCATTTATTTCGATTGCATTGAGCGGATACACAATCTTACAGATAAAACCTGTGTACACTGTATAATTCCGCGTAGCGGTTTATACATAAGTGTACACAGTTTTTTTCTGTTTATACATCAATAATCTGAACAAAAAATTCAGTTTATTCCTTATAATTAAATCAACTCGAATGCATGTTTAAATATTTATCTAAAATAGTAACAAACTAAAACACAAAATAACATAACGTTAATGAACTGATACTAACAATAGAGACGTCCAATCAGCCATAAGTAGGTTACAATATTTATGCATGAAAGTTGACGGAGCGGCTACGTTGAAAGTTCAATTATTGAAAGACGAGTTCGAAGTAAAAAAAAATCGTGATATTTGTTGATATTTGGAGGGTGCACATTTGAGGAAATTTGGAAATTATCGTAATCATTCAGTGAAGTGTCGATGTCGGCTCTGTTGACGTTCGAAGGAACGGCATCGACGTCGTGTAGTGGCCACGTCAATCAAAAAGGAGTCCGTTAAGGGGCGGAACTTATATGTACATTCCGTTTACACAGATATAAACCGAATTCACGTGATTACTGTTATCCAATCAAATTGCGTGATATCGTGTAAACGGAATCGTGATTTATAATCATTTATAATTTAATTCGTTCTATTCAGTCAGGCTATGCAAATAGAGGCTATTTTTCCTTTAAGAAATGAGTGATCATGAGATAAAAATACAACCGTTCAATTCCGTTTTCATTCAAAGTAATTCTACGCCATGGGCAAAACCCCAATCTGGCGTCAGTTTTGCGGAAAGTACCAAACTTCCACTTCCCATTGCCTTGAGCGATAAAATCAAATTATTCATTAGGCTTCATTTTTTCCCGATACGAGCCATTGGGTAAAACTATACAGTGAGAGGTGTATACAATCATCTCCGGTCAAATGTTTGAGTTACAAATGATAAAAAAAGACTTTTACGTCCTATTTTACTGCCCCTGATTGAGCATCTCTATGCAGTGTGGAATGAGCAAAATTTTGCCCGAACAGCGGTGGTGTGTGTTGCATTGTCTGATAATGGATACCAGACAACAGAATAAACAGGAGGCGCCAGTCCGGAGAGTTTTTGCCTTGTATATTGTCGATTTATCGCACAGTAAAACGCACCGGACTTAATCTGTTCTCACCTATTACCTCTTATTATTTTTTTAATAATTAGTTTAATTAATTAACATTATCTGTGAGTGTTTCATAAGAACATATTTATCAGCTTAGCGTAGTACTTACAATATTCCAAATAAAGCTATTTTTTATCTTCCGAACTATCGTTGCAGAGTGGCATCAGGTGTTCAGAAATATACTGATATTATATATTGTACAGATTGGAAAATACTACGAATTAAATATTTCCCGTAGCATTTTTCAGGATAAAAATCCCACAGCTATATAACAACAATCAAAAGAACTACTGTCACAGTCCAAAGAATTCTATTATGGATGCTGTTTATTAATTGTTTGTTCATAAACCTTGTGATGCGATTATATATTTGAGCTAAAATCGTTATACAAGTCCATCCAACAATCTCGTTTGAACTTAGTCAACCCACCAGTGACTCGACATGACAAAAATATGTGCCAATGTCATATTTTTCTCCTTCCTTTAATGGAAATATCCAGACATGTCGGGTAGTATGACCTGCTTGTAGAAATGAACCCAAACAACTTTCAGACATCTTCCCACTTGGTTTCTTACATAGTCATCCAAAGGAACTTGTGACATGAGTTCCAACTCGCTTGAATTTTAAAATTGTCCCCAAGATCTGGTGTTAAAGAAATATCTAGATAAATATGTCTACCTTTTATTTTTTAACGTCAAAACTATCTAAACGGATTCAATATAAAGTTTTTAAGTTCGTTGTGCTTTTTGGTGTTAGAGAAGTACTGTACGGATTCAGAAAAATAAACGCCTAATTGTAGAGAAATATATCTCCTACGTATTCGAAGATTTCAACTAATAATATCGAGCCATTATAATGCCAACACCAACATGGCGCATCTGTCCCTTTAAAACTAATTCAGTTTGATCAAGTAGATACGTAGATGTAAGTAGCATAATTATTTTTCCAAAGAAATATTATGTATTTCATATATACGACGGTCATTAAAACTGTAAAATCAATTTTCACGTTATCACATATTTATCAGCACCTAAATTTGACATGGAATACATTACGATGAAGTTGTCTTCTCAGTGCTTGGCAATATCTAGTTGTGTGAATACCATAGTAGGAAGTTATGACTCTGGACAAGATAAGTCTACCTTAGGTATTAGTAGTAGATTTTTTCCCCAAAGTACAGATCAAGGGTGGAACAAATACTTAATTGAGAAATTAGGTGATCTGGATAGGCCGGGTAGTATTTCATTTGATCTACAATTAGATTAAATAATAGGCAAGGGGTTATTTTTTTTCTGATATGAGTATTATTATAAGACAGATTGGAAACTGTAACTATTTTTGTTTGTTTGAAAGTTGTGATCAATTTGGAAGAAAAGTTGTTGCGCAATAAACATTCAAAGGCTTTTAAAACTAAGTCTTAGATTTTCTTTTGGTTGATGAAATTGTCATCAATTGAAAAAAAGCATTACATGCAATTGAAAAAGATATATTCAGTATATGTCAAATTACAGAAAATAATGCAACTCGGAGATGTGATCGGAGAAAAGTTAAAGAATCACGTCACCAGTGGCGGGGCAACACTGTCGAAGCAGAATTGAAAATGCGGCAGTTGAGACGTCATAGTTGCAAGCAGCTCATAGTGCTGCTAAGAGGGTGGAAAAGAAAAAGGTGGGAATATAATTGTAAAATTGGGGATTTTTGTAGGAGGGGGGGGGGGGGTGCCCTCTTGTACTCGCACTGGCGGCGCCACTGTACGTCTGTGTATTTTTTATCGGAGCAGAAAAAATGCATCTTTGTTTGTATTGCGTCTAGAAATATATTTCTTATCAATTGATTTTCCGTAGACAGACAGCATAATTACAACTTAATTACAAGCTAAGTCAAAGTTGTCATTATGACATCAATATGGTGTACATATAAAAGTACGATATATATTGTCTACATGGAAGAAAGGGTAATAACCGCGATATATAAAAATTAAAGTTTTATTGTCGTCACCATGGCAGTCACGCCGTCCACAAGTGCTCGAATCTGAAAGACGCAATTTTGACAAAAAAGAAGAAACGATTTGAAATTGTTTATTTCTGATGAAGATGCCATTGCAAATGGTGTTCAGTCACAAGTCGTTCACAGTCAAATTCTATAAGTCCATTCGAATCCGATCCTAAACGATCCTAAATTCCTAAATATAATGGAAAGTAAACTAATCCCATTATTAGAACTCAAAATATGGCGATTGAATTTATATTGGCAATTATTTTCATATGTTTTGTTTGGGAAGGGGCACTGTATGGTGTTCGTATTGCTTTTATCTATGTTTTGCAGCGTTTTCTTTTGTCAATTGATTTTATGCTATTTTAATTTTGTATATCTAAATCTAACTTGTTTAGGTGCTATGAGCCCGTTTTGGTGCTGGTGCACCTTAATGCATTATATACATTTCATTTCCGGTGGAAAATTTCGTGTCTCTATGACAGATAGTGACCAGTGTGATTCAAGAAAGGAAGTCAACAAGGACTCAAAGTTCAATGGACTATTATTGATCGATGTCAAATGATACAATATAATAAAATCTATTAAGTAGATACAAATGTTCAAATAATGACTATCTGGTTAAATATTACCGGAAGTGATAGTTTTACAGAATTCTAAGCAAGGACCCCGTTGGCAAGACGGTGTAAAACTATGAGCTGAATGAAGCACGACCAATCGCTGATATTGATCGAGTTGAATATTGGAAGGAGACGAGTGGTATATTAAGTATGAACAGGTGTATTATCAGTAATATAAACACAATGACAGTAAGTTCTTGATATTATATACAGCATGTCTAATGAAGTTGATAGTAAACCAGTATCCACTATGGACGGGGAAAAGTATCTTATATTGCGTACTAATTCCACATTGGATCTTTATGATTCTGTACTTACTGATATTGAGAGGCAATTTATAGCAGGCTATTTAATATGTATAGGTAAGTTTTTTATATTCATTATTTTTTTATTAATAACAGTCCATAATTGTATTCAATTTTTTTTTATTTATTACATTTATTAGTTTTCATTCATTACATTCATTAAATTTCATTATTACATTTAATATCTTAAATTTGAAAAGTATCAAACATGATAGTATGGAAAGTTTAGAAAGTTAAGATAAGATGACGCATTCGATGATTTGACTGTGAATAGGCATTTGTGAAATACCGTAAAGGAATCTGTTTAATAAATATTAAATTTTTTCTAACGCACCAACTGATTGTCTTGTGGTTCCTGAAAGTCTATGAATACTTAACATCACTTAAATGAAATGATTACTGTATTGCACTAAACTATGGTCTTTATTGACATTTTGATCAATGTGAGTTCTTCTCGGCTATGATTAACTACAATCTCTGTGCAATTTATGGTTATATTTCATGAAATTATGGTGGCAATAAAATCATGCATGAGTGCAATTATGCGATATACATAATATGATAGAGTTCCGTAAACAGTTGGTAAGATTTCAATCTGAAATTGCCTTCAAACCACATGGAAGAAATGTAAAGCAAACAAGCAAGGTACAGTGCTTGACACTCTGCAGGTATTTTGGCGTTAGAAAAGTCAATGTACATTTTCGGGATTTGTCCCAAGGTGATGAATGTATGTAAATAGTCTTCACAAGTAATATAACTCGCATTATCTCAAACTAGAAATTTCTCTTTCCATTTCTTTATACATGTATGTCTTTTCTGTATCAGGCGAAGTTTCAACAAAGACGAGTCGTCATTTTAACATTCAAACACGGATAATTCTTAAAACACATGGATTTGAAGACCCAAATTATATAGCTGTGAACGCTATTACCGTTACTGAGGTACGATTGGCCAAACTGTCGCTTTTATTAGGATATAGTCATCTTTATAATGTGATTGTCACAATATTATTTAAGGATATTTGTCTATAATGCCCATAACAGCGCAATTTGGAATGACAGATCAGAAAAATGACTTCTCCAACCCAAGGTTAATACGATGTGCAAACTCACCAATCGAGCAAGTTTTTTTCTGTTGTTTTATATTCTTGGATTATTTTGTTATTATTACTGTGTCATAACATTTCCTTCTGTTATTTTGTTCTTTTAGAAAACAAGGAAGAACGGGTGGGATCATTTTGTGATGTTTATAACGGCGTCGCCCACATGGAATTCGCCATTGTTGTCGTATAGTACATTAGACATTGGTAAAGACGTTATCAATACCACAATTTATTTCCCTATAAATGTGACAGTAAAATGCAATAGAATCATTAGTTAAATATCATCTTTTCAGTGATTTTCCTACTATCCTACTTGTACTATAAAACTTACAGTGTAATTGATCTGTTTGTCTTCTTTTATGGATCGCCGGCACATTTAGATTACATTTAGACTTCCATTAGCCCCATGTGGGAGAAAAATAGGACTTACACCTCCATTCATTTCATTTCATTTTCAATTTACTTGGCTTGGATTTGAATTTCGTGAACAACCATGAAACTAATTTGCGATTGACATTATCTGAGAGTAACTGGTTTGTTTACATCTGATGGCATCTGATAGAAATTGATAAACCGCAATATTAAATCCACATGACAGAACCGACGAACGAATGGAAATTCCCAGATCTCTTGCTCTAAGCTTCCTTTCATACAAAACAAAAGACATAGCTTTAATCTCAGGGGTTGAAATTCGCGACAATCAAAACGTTAGTTCTCTGTTAGTTTGTGGCATGCAGTGGCGTGGATGAATTTGCCTTCTTGTTCTTTCTTTTATGCTGTCTGCCTTTGTATCATAGTAAGGTATCATATTTTGTAACTAATGGAAAGGAGGAGATGGGTGACGATGAGTTGACAAATCGGCATGAAACCTCAAGATAATAACTTCTATTTATCAAATACTATTGATGAGACATTAGATCTGAACTTTCAGATACTACTTATCAATATCACGAAAATAATAACCTTAGGGTTATAACCTTGATTAAGTAAGTCTTAATTAAACAAGTAAGTCTTAATTAAACTGGCTGACAATCTACTCAGAAATACTAACAATGGACCAAGAAGTACCATAAAAAGATAACAAATGACCATATCCGTAAACAATAAGTAGTATTTAGGAAAAAACCAAAATTGATCAGTAAAGATTTTCTCGGTTCTTGTTTTCATTTCCTGATGAAAATAGCAAGGTATATTACCATATAATTACTGTGTCATAACATTTCCTTCTGTTATTTTGTTCTTCTAGAAAACAAGGAAGAACGGATGGGATCATATTGTGATGTTTATAACTGCATCGCAAACATTGAATTCGCCATTGTTGACATTATGATTTTTATTTAAGTAGTTTGGCTGTATTGAAAGAAAGGAGCAAACCCCTTTTACAGTAAGGAAAAACTTAGCAGTCCTTAATACCAGCTGATAATTGACTTTGGATTGATTCTGTTGGTAATTATTGGCAGTTTGGTCGAGCGCGTGTACGTATCCAGCGTACCTAATCGATTGTTGATCTATATGTCCGGTTAATCGATTCATGCTGAAATAATGTGCTATTAACCAAGTCTCAAGAGAACTATTACTGATGCTGAGTTGAGGACGTTGACAATTTGATGAAATGTCACCAATTCTCATGGAAATAGACGTGGAAATTAAATTATAACACATACATAAGACTGTTATTACAGACACTTAAATAATCATTCAAACTATTCAGTCTACATGAACTATGAATTAATACTGTTTCCGGCATTTCTCAACATCAGCTGCGATCAGTGTAACTTTTGTTGACAAATACACAAGTCATAATAAACATGGTCAAGAAGGACAGAATCAAAACATGTCGTTACCCTGCAAATAAAGTTCCATGGACTGCTAAACAATGTCAGTTACGAAAATAACATCTTTTAAATTTAAACGGCAGCTTAAGAACCCCAAAATATTGGTTTTAGACCTAGGTTTAGTTCGACTTGTTTAAAATGTTTATTTGCTCCCATTTCATCTGCTTTTCTCGGCGACTTTTACGTTCATCACAGTAAAATATCTTTTATTGTCAAACTACTAGACCATAATATTTTTTTTCTATCTATTATCAAAAATGAGACGTTATCTTTAAGCAATCAAAGAAAAGAATAAATGAAGGGAAATAATTGTAATTTAATTGATACCAACCTGTTTGACGATTAACTTTTTTAAAAAATGGAAATGATAATATTTAATTATTATGTTAAATATTTCACGGTCATCCACAGTATATATCTGAGTCGCATTTTGCAGATCATTTCCATTTGTTTCGGACCAATCGTCGATAGTTTCAGAAACGGGAATTTTTTTAATCAGTAAGCCAATCAGTAACAGTGTTCGTACTGACAATGAGATGTTATATGCACTGACAAATGACATATATAGAGATAGTGAGTAAAATTCCTAGTTTGAGATATTTTTGAAGGAATTGTGCGATTTTCGTACATTTCTAGTACTTCTAAAGACTATTTACATATATTCAACACCCAAATCAACGCTGGAAATGTACATTAAAATGTACAGATTTTAACACTTTTCTATTATTGCTTGCTTGTTTCACCTGATACTTCTTGGAAAGACAATTTTATGTGGAAATCTTACGAATTGTTCATGGAACTCTAGCAATTGTATACCGCAAAACTGCACTCATGATGTTTTTTTTCCTTTCGTCGGTGCTGTTAAACCTTTATCAATTTGTCCAAAGTAAGAATCCACATAGAAAAAGTTTATTTTATTGCCATCATAATTTCAAGAAATAGAACCATAAATTGCAGAGAGATTGGCGCACTATCCCTTTAATAAATATCAACATTATACTTAGAATAATGACATTGAGTAAGTGACCAATGATTTATGTTTCGGGAGTCCATTAATCAATTACCATAACCGGAAGAAGGCATAGAAATATTGTCCAGTCTGACGTTATAAACATCATGTTCAGGAAATGACAAATAAGTAAAATATTCACGAATATTTTGCACTTCCGGTGCTTTTTAACCTAAGAAAGTTCCCGTATACATTTTGTTTTGGATTTAATGATTTTTGGTACGTTTAAGATCATATGTATTGATTTAATCATTTTAAATATTAGTTAAATATTACGCTTAGAAAATGTACTTGATCAACTTTTAATATGATAAAACCAAACTAGCTGTTTACTAAAATTACTTGATATAGATTATATTGGATGAAGAATCGTTAATTATATTTTATTTTAAGAAAATTAAATTCAACTTTTGATCGAAAATTCGCGGAAATCATATACAAGTTTAATGTAGATTTATCTAGAGTAACATTAACGGCCATTGTGTTCCTTCCCAAATGTAAAATCAATGAACGGTTGCTCACAGGTATCCTTCCGTTCGGAAACAACTCTCTGCTATATTTGTTGATCAGTGGTGTTTATTTAATCTCATAATTTCCGTAATTCAATCTGTTGATTATTAAAGGGACACTTTAAACTAGGAATTTTATTCTCTTTCTGTATATGTCTTTTATATATTTCACAGAGTATCTTAAAATGACGAGTCGTCCTTTTAACTTTTAAACGTGGATAAATTTGGACACACATCGTTTGAAAGCTCAAATTTCGATGGTGAGCCGTGAACTCTATTACTGATAAGCTGAGCAGCTCTGTCCTGCTCAATTGATCATCTAAATATGGGCTGTTGTCCAGAAGAATACTTCCGCCAGGAAAGACAACAATCTGCCATATTTGATGATAAAAGCTGTAGTGGTCATCACTCACTTCTGATTATTAGTCTATATTGGGTTATTTAGTTAATCTTGTGTCTTCATGGGCGAGTCTCGTTATTTGCGGCATTTTACGATGATTTGTCATGTGCTTCTCACATGAATATAATCCCTAGCTTTATAGCTTTTGAGGCGCTTCTGACGCTTGGAAATTGCTATATTATATTATCAATATCGGAGCATTTTGGAACCATATTTATCGAAGGTTTTGGTTTTATTGACTTTGTTTAACAACCCCTTTAGTCCTGAACGACCAGCATCTGATGTTCGAATTACCAGAATTATGTGATCCTATAGTCATCTGGACATAGTTCAGGTAAATAATGGTAACCATTCATTACCGTGATATGTTGCAAAGCGCTAGCAGAACAAGGAGCTTAAAGGGAATTATCTGCATTTGAGAGTCGTATTTTCTTGATACACTGACATATATAGAAAAGACATTTACAGAATGAGGAAATTCATAATTCGAGATATTTTTAAAGGAATTATTTGATTTACGTATATTTCTAGTACTTCTAAAGACTATTTACATATATTCAAGAATGAAATCAACCCCCTAATGGCACACTGTCCCTTTAATACCCTTTTGAAATATATATCAATATTTGTATAAAACATAATTATATAATAATTGTTAATTCAATTGAAGGAGATCTTGAGACCAAGTAATTGTTTTTTATAGACAGACATACCGAATCCATTAAATTAAAGTTCGAAATGTCACCTACGGCGGGGTACAGTGACCTATGTTACAAGGAGGTTTCTTCCTTGTACAGGTCATGAAGGACTGCCAATGATAAGTGTCTATTCGTATGGTCAACCTATAATTGCCCGAAAGACCTCATATGTTTTAAATAAATAGATTAACGGGAATATTAATAGTCAGAATTAGTGAATTAGCTCCTCGTTTCCCCATTTGTCAATGTTAACTAGCCTCATCTAGTGCGAGAACAAGACTTTGAACGTAATTTAATGTGAATTTGTAATTCGATCCAAAACCATATTTGTAGAATTAATAACGAATACCTAATTATTTTTCATTTTCAGACAAAACAACCTTAACACAATTCTTTTCAAATAATAAATTCAGTCAGTGGCAAATTTCGTAATTTCAAATTTTAACGATCTTAAACATTATGTTTCTAAAGTCTTTTTTTGTGTCAACGCAAGAATCCAAACATGTATATATGTTTATATTGTCTCTATGTCTTTATCATCCGGTTGAGGATGATTGCGAACTAGAATGGCGATCTCACGTTTCGAATGCAACTGAGTTGTGCGTTGCGTGACTCATGACCACTTTCATTATTCACAAATACGCAACTGATAATCGCCATTGTGTGAGGCACCCCAAGCATACTATATTTCAAACACATCAGATGACTACTTCATTTGTTATACAAGTTACCACAAATCCAATAGACAAGAGTCAATATTTCAGTGACCCATGAACAAATAATCGGATTATTTCATCATCCGAATTTGATTTATCAATAAAATCTTCCCGAATAATTACTATCTGTAAAGGATTAAACATTGAAGCATAGTCGGTCTGAAAATCGAATGAGATATAGTAGATACAGTTTTGATGTTGTGTTTATCAGAATGATATCTATTTACAGTGTCTGACAGAGTTAATTTTAGTTAGTGCTCGGCACAATGGCAATTTTGTAACGTCATACGTAACGACATAAGTCAATGTATCTGATGCGCTGTACAATAAAATTGATAAAACCATCATCATATATATATTAAAATGGACATGTAAAATGTATAAAATATAAATAAATAAAATCAAAGTAAAAAAGGAAAAAAAAACTATAATCTAAATTAAAATCTTTCTTAAACAAAAACGTCTTAAGAAGAGATTTGAAAATTGCTAAAGAAGAACAGCATCTTAAATCAAAAGGTAGAATAATCCAAACTTTAGGTGTCTGGGCGGTAAAAGAACCATCATCAAAAGTTAAAAGTCTGGATGATTTGTTAACGAGTAAATAAGTGTCCGAAGAAGATTTGGTGTGTATATTTCTAATAGTGCAGATAATTAAGTTGGTGCAATATCATTAAGACACTTAAATGTTAAATGTAGGATCTTAAATACATACTGACTTTCATCTGACATCACGTTTACGTTCAAATTTTTTTCAAACGACCCCCATACTGATGAAATATGTCACGATTCTCCATAAACATAATATTCCCCATTGACAGTGGCAGCATCACAATATGTTATTAAAATGTGCTTGAAATTATAATGATTCTTATTAGAATTGAATATTTCATTTCATGCTGTCAGAAACAGAATTTCAACGTGATTTTACCATATAAAAAGTTCAAATCAAACTCTTATTAAAAAGAGCATCATGAACAAAAATGGAATTTTTTATTTCTATATTATGTCTTTTTATATAAGACAGAGTCTCGAGTCGTCATTTTAATTTTCAAACGCAGAAAGCGGAAAATTCTCCAACGTCATGGTCGATTTGAAGGTTTAAATTTTGACGGTGAGCTGTTTCTGAGACTAAGGTACGATTGCTCAAACGGATGGTGAACCTGTCTATTTAATAATAATTACTGGATAGATTTCTTTTAATAAATGGTAGCAATACGGCAAACTAATCTTTTCCGGAAAGACTTATTGAAGACTTGATGGACCCCTAAGGTAAGAATGACAAACTAACGTGACAAAATAAAATTATTAGACTAATCATAATAATATTTCAGGAAGTCTGAAATTGTCAAGATTCCACCCTCAAAATACTTTTATGTGTACGGCAAGCAAAGCTTACAACGACCAAAGTGCCCTTTACTATGAAATGCAGGACAATCTTTGATATGCTGTAAAGTTCCATATTGAAAGAATATTTTTTAAACAATCACATGTATTCATCTTGCATTTGTTTGAAATTAATGTGGCCTAACTTAGAGTAAATCTAAACCTATTCAAATTAATTCTATTCTAAGATTTCACCGGGGACTTTAGGAAAGATAATTAATTAACTTCCTAAACAGCTTGATTTCTGTTGGTGTTTTAAATTGTGGGGAAGGAAGGATGATTCTCCCAAGTGTACAGTCTTAAACCGGATGTCAACTTCACGAGAAACTCGCAACAGAACTGACTGTGCCCCTTCCATTTGAGAAAAAAATTGATCGTGGGTTACTCTCAGAGAATTCTTGCGAAACTCTAAAGTGTCCATAAATTGTATTCGCGAGCAGCTCGTGGGATTAGGAGTTGCACGACATCTTACCAGTTTGCTTGTCAACTTCCGATTCAAAAATGACTCCCTTCCAATTGAGAGAAAATCGCTCCTGACGGTTCTATCGAGAGTTGGTTGCGACTTAACAAAAGTTTCTCGCAGAATACCTTCCACATGCAAGTGACTCTCGGAGAGCCAACTCGCGCTACAAAACTCTCAAGCGGCGTTAGGATGAAAAAATATACCTTTAAATGGTCAAAAGACTGCCACACGCGAATTTAAGCACCAAATAATTATACTATTGGTCAACTGTAAGTCATTTTGTTATTGATAATAACATTCATTTAACGTTCAATGAATAATTACCTTGTTTTATGGATTTATTGGGTTATACAGGGATTCTATTGAATAGTTATGACACCAGGTAAATCCACAGCTGAAAAATGCTCATTTTGGTCAAATTTAATTTCTTTAGTCTTCCTTTGGAGTAGTATATGTTTGGGTTTAAAAGCACTCGACTAGGAAATCGAAAATAAGTCACATTCTAAACTGAATTATATTTTCTTCACCGCATTTCAAAGGTGTACAGAGAAGACAACTTCTTACATAAAGAGTTCCAAAAAGGGAGATAATTCATGTCAAGAGTTAACATTTCACAACAGTATATCTTATTCATACTTTTGGCGCCCATGTCCACTAACATTTCCAGTAAGCAAGCCCAATGTTGTCAGTCGTAAAGAACTTACACAAGACTATGATTGTGATAAGACATTCTTACTGAATCTCTAACTATGTAATTTTCCAGCTATCCCTTTTAGTTTGATCATCTGGTATGCTATAATTTGAATGAAATGTATATGTTCGAAAGCTGAAATAACGGTTTAAGGCCTGACCAAATGCAAAAATATATAAATGGCTGAATTTTTATTATCAACTTAATCTCATTATTTATCTATTCTAGATGTTAAAAGAGTTCTTCGCAAGACGAATCAACTTGACACAAGATCACAATAGCAATTTGTATGAAATTTGTTGTACAATCTGATCTCTAATGGAGCTGTGTTATTCTTGTTCATATTTCTTAAATGGATAGGTTTGCCATCCGTTTGACTAATCGTATCTAAGTCTCAGAATTGGCTATGCTAATCAGTCGAAATTTGATCATTCAAATCATGTGTGTCCACAATTTTTGCGTTTTTCGAAAGTTAAAAACGACTCGTCTTTTCTGAGACTGCCTTATAGAAAGTAAAATTCCTAGTTTGAGGGAGGTATTATTGGAGGAAATATTCTTACATCTCTAGTACTTCTGAAGACTATTTATATATATTATTCAAGATCCAAATAAATCCCCGAAAATGGCGAATCTGTCCCTTTAATATCGGACTTTAAGGTAACACTCACCAAAGCCTGTTTACATTTTATCTGCAGGTTCGGACATAATATATAATAACCACGAAGTTCCTGAATGGCCTGAATAATGAATAATGAAATAAGTTTTATCGCCTTGCTCCATCAAATTTTTGGAAATGACGAAGTTCTGTTTTATCAACTAATTTGGTATATTAATGCATTGATGTCCTGGATTTTCATGATTTCCAGGATATTTTGAGGTGACAGTTCAGCATTTTCTAGGTACAAACCACTCAAGTTCTCATCTAGGCTGTTTCTTTGTACATGTTCTTTGTTTGTATTATTTTACACTTTATTTTAAGTAGCAAAACAGTTCTTGATTGTATGGGTGCCGATATAGAGTAGGACTGAAGGAAGGGCTGGCGTGAAAAAAGCTTCTTGTCATTCGACTAGAACACGTACAGGCTGAGACTGCACGTTAAAGATCCCTCGACAGTTGGAAAAGTATTGGTTTGATATATTAGTGTATTGTATATAGGCAAGGAAATCTATTCCAGATAAATATATTCCACATCATTAACTAAATGTCACTTTGTACAGAAACAACTTAATGGAAAATTGATTATTGATCAATCTTATTTGATGGCCTCGTTACCTTTATAATAGTGTTTTTTTTCTGAATGTGGCAGAGCCAGTGACAGAATAACACCAACCTTTCGTTCATTTAACAAAACGTTTTGCTGCATCAATTGTTAATGAAAACATGTTCAATGTGCCAGCGAAAGGTCTCACAGCTATGGTTACAAATGATGATGCGATAACTCAAATTATTCAATGCTTATCGTGCGACTATATATGTGAAGTAAGTAGAAATGTCCTATCAGCAATTGAAGCCAATGAAAAAGACAATGAACGTATAACGAGTGATTGCTTTACTTCTAATAAGAAGTGTAGATTATGTTTAACAAAAGATAACCTTCATATTACTTTCCAAAACGAAAACAGACCCCTAGTTTACATACAATTAAAGAAAATGAATATCAGAGAAAGTGACGAATTTGTCAGCAACTATGTTAATAACGACCTATCACTTCCACTAGCAATTTTAATTTTGATTGCAGGCGAACGAGATTTGCATTCTGGAACGTATTGTTGGGAATTAACATGAACTGAATGTAATGAAATTTGAAAACGCTAAATTATTCTCATGAGACAGGATTAAGCAAACAAACCTCAGGCAAACTTAATCTTACAAAAACAGGCATACTTTTAAATTTTTACAAGTAAATAAACTATTTGATGCGAAAAGAATCTTAAAACTAGAATTGCCTCGCGGTCTATCATTAGAAAAACGTCATTTCTATGGCATATGTCACAGATAGACATGACAAATTTAACATACACGTAAAAATATAAATTGTGAGTAAAAAACAAGTAATCGATATCTTTCAAATCGAATAGAACCAATTGGTACTTTCTATGTAATTTCATGGAATTTGCGTCTTTATTATGTGGTTCAGTGAGTTTAGTTCTCTTATTTACAATGCTTAGAACATGTTCTCAGAGCCCCCATAGAAAGATTGTAGACATTATGAATTCCAAACAAATCGCCTCATTTACAAACTTCCGTGATACAAGAAAGGTGACTATTGCAGCAAAGGTCGCAATATCTTGACATTTTGAAGATGCCTATTTACGGGTCCGGAACTTATTCACCTAGATGAGGCTGAAAACAAACGTTTAATGACACGTAAAGATAATATTTTACAATCAGGAATTATTTTCTCATTAGATCCAATCTATTGGAAGAAAAGTAATTTTCCAAATGTATATTTGAATTTTCTGTCTCTTATAACAAATTAGATGGCTATATAGTTTTATCAGTCTCTAATGTCAAATTAATACATTTAGAATATACATGTTATTATATATGGAAAACTTTTTTTTCTATTGAATTATCATTTCTTCTTTTTTGTCTATTGGACAATTTCAAAATTGTCTTTTAATTGAAAACAGTCCTTACGATTTAATCTTATTTAAGGAATAATAAGTTTTAAGAATTTGTGATCTCTAATGAATATATACAAACATTCCTTCATTGCAGGTTTTTGTTGTTGTTTCTCTCTTAGTTTGCCTTGAAACAATATCAACGTCACTTGCCAGTGCCGTCAACGCATGGAAGCCGCCATTTTCTTTCATGACGTTATGTCACGTTTGTTGACATATAACCAGAAAACAATCGCTAATCTTTGCAACAATGATACTCTTTTAAACAGAACGTAGTCTCCTTTTCCAAAAATAAACGACCATTTCGGCTAAAAACTTGCATATTTCTTAAAAATGGCATATTTCAACCAAATAGCATTATTACCAGCTATTCAAAAATCGAACGTTTTTCTATGATGTTTCATAAGGGCGTTGACTGGTCTATTTCATGTTATGAAAGTATGGAATAATTATATGAAAAACGGATTTCTTGAGAACGGTTGTGCATTTTATGAAGATTTCTTCCTTTCAGTTCAAAGCTGATTTTATGTCCTTCAGATTTTTTTTAATGTTTTGAAAGCCCTTCAAACATGTCATGAAAATTGGATATTTCAAACCTCGACATAAGATAGTTGAATGAATCAATCTCCGTCAAACTTGACATCTCAGAAGACAATTATAATGCAAAAAATCTAATGTTTTGATTTTTTCATTTTTGTTTATTCGTTTTGGTGGTAACCATGGAAAAGTGAAACATAAAAATTTTTTTTTTAAATTTATTTAAAAAAATTCTTCCAAAAACCGTCAAAACCTGTGCCATCTAATGAGCCCAATAATGAACACGTTTCAAACAGCAATTCCGAACAATGTAATACAATTCTGTTTGACCTGATTTTGTTATTTCCTTTGGGGTGGTAAATTGAGTATATTTCATTATGCAATAATAAGGTAATTATTTTCTTTACAGGAATATTGGGATTAATAGGAAACCTTATAGTATGGGTTGTGTTTTGTCGGTTTAAATCGTTACGGATAAAAAGCAGTATCTTGATTCTCAATTTGTCGTTAGCAGACCTTGGAATGTGTGCTTTTGGTTTTCCATTTGTGACTATAGCAGCACTTGAGGGAAGGTAAGCTTAACATTTCGTATTTATTAAGTTCTAGCGTTTCATGCCTCAAAACCAACTTGTTGTGTCTGTAGCTTTGTGACAGAAAACATTGAATCTACTTTCGCAGCTTTTTACCATTTACATGTAGCTTGGTGCCAAAGAATATCGAATCTACTTAATCGGCTGTTTGCCAATGAATATTGAATCTACTTACGAAGCTTGGTGCCAATTAACATTGAATCTATTTACGTAGCTTTGAACCAAAGTATATTGAATCTATATGTACTTATGTAGCTGTGTGTCAAAGAGCATCACATCTTCTTACGTAACTGTGTGCCAAATATATTTGCACCTTCCATGTAGCTTGTGTTAAAAAAAATTACACCTTACAGCTTTGTGCCAAGAAAATTCATCGTCCTACATAACTTTGTAACATAACATGACATTGCATCTTCTTACGTATCTTTGAAAATTGAGTTCGTTACATAACGGTGTACCAAAGAACATAGTATCTACTTACGTAGCTTGCTACCAAAGAAAATGGCACCTTCTTACTATCTTATGTTTTTATGTGCCAAAGAACATTGCATCTACTTACGTCGATATTACTTTCTCTATCAGGATCACAGAAATGAAGGTAATAATATAGACTACCACACAAAGGAATACGTGTCTACTTATCTATGTATGTCTATGTATATGACTTGACTGTACTGGAGATAAGGCGTCATTGTCACGGGCTCGAGTTTTATCAAAACATTCAGTTCTCCCCAAGAGTTCATACAGACAGAAATTTTGACATTATGTAAAACAGTCACATATTATAACTAGTCTGAAGAATACATCAATTTCATTTACAATGTCTTATGTTAAAACGATTTTCTTCCATATGAATTTTTATCCCATTATCTTAAGGTACACATTACAGTTTCCTTTTGCCACGAATAATAATAACAAATATAATTGAGCACAATTACATCTTTAGGCATTGTCGGTAAAAAGGCTTGAATCTGAATGCAGCACTTGGCATTTGACTGCAGTGACATCGTAAAATAGAGTTGCGTCTGTTAGAAAGAAAAAGTTACTTGGCTAATTTAAGTTTGTAATTTTGCAAAAAAAAAAAACCAAGAAAACATATTATTAAAATATGGTGGCTTTATCGCAAATTACATTTCATTCATTAACGTGATAATTCGGCATATAACAATTTCCAAAAATGGAAAGGAACCATAGAATACGACTACGACTGAAGATCGTACTGAAACGACATATACTCTTTAGTTCTCTTTAGTAAAGCCTTCACAGCAAATCTTTTTCTTACTACATTCTTAATGACAAATATGCAATGACTATCATTACCATAATTATCTCACTGTAGGCATAATTGTATCATTAGCGGTGATTTTTACTTATCTAAGGAAATCATATAAATTCCCGTTCCTTATGGCTTCGATTAAAGGAAATCTTCTATCCAGAAAAAAACGCAATATTGCAATTAATATACCACAATTAAAGGTATTGGTCATGTACAATAACATCATTATAAAGGTATGCCCAGTTGGTGGCATATCGTTCTCCGAAAGTAGACGCATGTCGCGCCATGTTGGCGTCTTTAGTCTCAGGAAATTTTAAAATGGATTGTAATTCAAGAAAGATTTTCGACACGGACTTTAAGGTAACAGATTGAGGAATGAGATCAGAGAAAATCCTGTCCACCAACAGAGTCATCGGTCTATTGGATTACTAACAAAAGCCATTCTATATAGGCTGTTTCAGATTCTATAAAAAGGGAGTAGTTGTTCTCTTGGCAGCATTAATCAACCGCTTCACCTTCTTTATTTTAGAATTGTTCAGAATTAGTTCATTGGCAAGAGGATCTCAATTAGAGTTTCTCGCATTACAATTCTTCATTTATTTGTTTCTTCGAAATTGATTGATCCATAATGATGAATAGTTCAGCCTCATTTAGAGCTCAACTTGAGAGTGTCACGTAAAGTAGGAGACTCCAATAAATAAGCCAAGTCAAGTAGACAAACTTAAACAAATATCAATTTGTGTCAAAAAGTATTTCACGACTTACGCCGACTCATTTCTAAAACAATATATTTATAACATTATTAATGCCACATCTTTAAACAATCATTCCGAACTGGAAATATGGACATGAGAATAAGTTCTACTTGTCTAACCTCAGTAGGAATGTAGACTGAAAATAAGTCATTTGGCTGATGATCGCATCGCGTGAAACTCCTGAGCAGCAACATGATTCAGGTTCTGTTTTAATATTTCTATATCGCTCATCAATTGATGTATTGTATCACTATGTTAACAATGAAAATATTTTATTATTGTATTTATGACATTTATGGATTCCATTTTCTAGGCATTGGAAATTGTGTATCTTCTACTTGCACCATTCTGACTTTAAGGCACTAGCCACGTCGGAATGATGAAAATAGAAGCTATCAGTAATTCAATGAGCATACAACGGATAGAAATCATCGAAACTATGAAATAAATTGCATCCACCGACTTGACAAATTAAACAGATAAACTTGCTTGTACTGGATTCAATTCTTTCATAGAAGTGAAATCACTCTATTTCCGTTTATGGTTGTCAGAGATAATGTCATGGTAACGACGTGATTTTTATGATCAAACTGTTTCTGTGGTGTTTCAATGATAATCGTAGTTTAAAAGGTAAATCGAAACATCTGCCTCAATTCCAATCTTTGTTGGCTGTGTAGATTTCAGCCGATAACTGTCAAAATATTTATCAGAGGATGGAAGCTGGAATAGAGGCAGTTGTTTCGGACTATTTAAAAGGAAATCATACAACTGCGAGGTCAAATTCAAATCTAAGGCTGGTAATTTGCTTAGAAAAAGATTTGACCTATTATGCAAATAATAACTCGATCAAAGAAACCTAAAATTATCGTTGGCGAAGCTGTATAATCATAGGAAATTGAAACGAATTCTGTTCTCAAAAAGACATTTACAATGATGTCATTAAACGCCTTTGAGGGTAATATGACAAAACGATTCAATTACCATGAAACAACTTGATTTAGACGGGCTTAATTCGTATTGCACTCTGTAGCGGGGGTCCTGTAAAGGAGCTCTCACACCATGACGATTATCATTTCAAAACGCAACTCACAACTCAGTTGCATGAGAGGTGCGTTCGAATTTATTCTTATTCACAAACATACGCAACTGGTGTGAGGGTCTCTGAACATTCAACGCCTGATCAATGGCAAGATATTTAATGGTCTTATCGGACTAATCCAAGTGACCATCCCCAATCTTTGTGTCCACCAGATATACAAACTTTTTTTTTTCTTTTTTACTCTCTATCTTGATCTGAAGGAGTTATTATTTAAATAGAGGTTCAATCGTCAGATGATTGAATATATCCATACCAATCAAATGTACTGTATTATACTGTATATAAGTTGACTGATATAATATTTAGTCGACAATGCTTGTAGTGAAAAGAGCCCTTGATTGGTCGAATGCTTTGATGATAGTTTGCCAGGCAAGGTAACACACGTTCGCTGGCATCTGTCAAAACCTTAAGGAGTAAATAGCGTGAGTTGCGATTTGTACTTTTGACCACTTTCATTATTCGCAACAATACGCCACTGCTAATCGCAATGGTGTGAGGGAACCTTCAAATAAAATACAATATATCATATTTAAGAACTTTATTGTAAATTTTACTTCAAAAACATTTTTTCTACAAAATTTTTTAAAATCAATAGCCGCACGGATATACATTCACATTTCCATGTTGGCGTATAAAAATTACCACCATACAATTTATTTCCTGGGATCACGGATTGCATGTGGAGTCTACCACATTAAATATCTAGGTCTGAAGTTACCCAGGTTGTTCTATATTAAAACAATAATGTAGTGTAGGGCGTATCTTAGACTAATTCTGATCATTCGATCGAAGACTATGTCTATAGGGAGTAAACTTGAGACAGATTTATTCCTGTACTATAGTAGTATATCCGATTTTAGATACAGCGGAACATATAAAGTCTCGACAAGATATTTCTATACATCTGATAATTTAAATGCTAGTCGACAATATCCAGTTACAAATTAATCCAGTCTAATACTATTGAGTACTCAAATTTTGTTTACGTAACTTTTCTACTATACCAAGTTATTTCAGACTAAGCAAGGTACACGCAATGTCTAATTTCATACGGAGACGAGACTTCCAAACTAATAAAAATGATAACGGATAAGTAATCTTGATATCCCCTTTAACTGGACACAACAAAGCCGTCATCTTCACTCTGTCTGGCTATTAATTACTTCATCTTATACCTTGACTGCAGTAGCCGCCATTTCTTATTGTAAATACAGCGTTTGGAGTCCTTGGCAGAAAGTCTGTGAACACAAAGTCATGATGTTTACTCTCTGTCTGTTGTGGCCTCTGATTGGCTGTATTCGCTGGCGTACAATCCAAACAAATGGCTGCATTCATGAAAATTTTCAAATAAAAATCATATAATCGTAGGATAATATTTGAAACTAGAACTGTTTGCAAATGAATTGCCGAAAGCTTTTTTTAAAAACTCATTCTTTGGCGCCATGGTCATCATTATTTCAAGAAATATGATAAAAAGTAATTCTCTTCAGACAAAAAGGCAAATTAAATCAATAAAGTTTTTTTAAAGTTTGATCTTGATCTAGTTCAGGTTGTCAATTACATTCATCTTTTATTAACTAAATCTTCGGAAAGAAACTATACATAAACATGTTATTGCATTATTCTTGTATTTTGTGATCTATTGTCCATTATTGAGTTTCAAAGAGAGGAACAACGGTGAATAAGTTGATTCTTACTGAACATATGTCAATCCGGTACTCTTTCTATAAGTTTTTTTTTGAAAAATTAAGTAGATTTTCTAGTCCAGCAGTACTATGATAAATAGACTGGATATTGATTTTTCAACTTTAATGTCCATATTCTATAACATTCTATATTTATTCAATATCTATACCTACTTTCTGAACCAAGACATATTTTTCTATTCTGCATTTTATCAGTGCTCACTTATTGACCAGAATACAATTATTGAAAAAATCGTAGACTCAGTCTAAGTTATAGACCCATTTCACCAAACTGTGACCATCTGGAATTGTACTAGGCCGTTGTCAGTAATCGTGGGGAAAACTAGAAAAAAAATCTCAAATTGCAAACTTAAAAACAGACGACCTTATACCTCGAGATATGCGACCATATTGCGTACTTACGTGTTTGCTGCGTTTTTGTCACGTTTGTACTGCGCTTTTCGACCACACAAGGAGATGTTACAGCGCTCGACTGTTGACATTCTCGATCACTCGATATTACCTGAGTTTTTATCCTAAAAGTGGGAATCATGGGGAGAAAAGTGCATTTCACTATTTATTTTAACATTGATTAGGATAATGAAGACGGGCAACTATGCATTAGGAAAATTATGCTGCGACAGCAGCATTAGCTGCCGAAAGTCTTTCACGTACAAGACCTGTTGTAGCATACGGGGCTTCGAGTTATTGTCCCATCCAAACGCTAATATTCTTTTTCCATGTTCGACCTACATCACTGACAAGGTACGAAGGCATGTCGAATTATTACGGGATTGAAACCTTGAATAAATAGCGAGCTAACATTAACTCGCAGAGCCATTTTTATTTTAATGCCAAAATCTAAAATATATTTGATTGAGATTTCCCACAAATATCATAATATATCTCATTAATTACAGATGGAACATTTGAAGCTGCCTTAAATAGCAGAAAATATTACCTTAATGCGCTATTACAGATTCAAGCTTATAAGATCAATATGAATTTGTGAAAGTCAACCTGTCTTAGCACATTTTTGTCATGCTAGTTCAACTATATATATGTCACGTCTTAGTTAACTATATACCCACTAGGATAAGAAAAGCGACACTTTTTAATACTTATTTAAACGAAATTTCTATTGTAATTTGAAATGAAATAACTAATATTCTTAGACAATAAGACAATCTTCTGTCAACTAACATGGATATATCAGCACATTTACACAAGAAATAACAGTTTTGTTCACCTTGATGTCTACAAGAATAATTATTAAGGTTGCTTATTAAAACATTATTATATGCCAATATAGTGTCATTTTATATGATATTTGCCGAATTGTTTCTCGGCGTATTGACGTGTCCGGCCTGTTTACTGACGTGTGTGACGTGTATACTGACGGGTGTGGCGTGTTTACCGACGTGTGACGGAGATCTTACTCCATTTGCCAGCAAACAATATGAATACAAGCAGTCGTAACAAAGTACATTGCCAGCAGTGTGCCAATATTAAGCCTTCAGACGTAATGTTCTGGCATGGAAAAAGCGCCTAGCAAATATAATAATAATATTTATTCAAGTACTATGGGTATGGAATGTCAAGAAAACTGGCAACTGTCCACACAGTGAAACATGTCTTCTATCCTCTTTTCTTCAGCATTAAAATTTAACAAAACCCAGAACAAAGTTACATTTTCAGCTTGAAGATGAGATATAAAATACGTTGCATTAAATGTAACAATAATTGTCAACAAATGTGCAAGGATAGGGGATTTAAAACAATTTTTTATTCTATACCTCACTTTGGAATTGCATTCTTTTCACAGATTGGCTAGTTAATTATGTAAATTTCTTTTGGATGACAATAGCAAATGAGATACAAGCTGAGCTGGAAAATCATGAACAATCGAACTTCCTCGATCTTTGTTGATGGTCTCCTTCCATGATTAAAGACACTTACAGCATGTTTTATGAGAATTTAATGGCTCAAGGACGACCTGTTGTTGACGTGTATTTAATGATGCAAGATATCCATATCATATCATTTCAACCTAGCGACTAGAAATGTAGAATCAATCAATTTATATAATAAATGCTATTCTTAGATTAACATTACATTTGAAGCTGAAATTTTAAAGTACACTACCTCCCAAAATGGACATGCAAATTTGAAGTCCCAAATTTGATCAAGTGTGTGTATTCACCAGAAGGACTTACCAGGTACTATGACTAAAGAATAAAATCTCAATATAAGACGATATATCTATTAAACTAAGAAATTACTGAAACACAATTCTAAGCATGTTTCCAAATTACTTAGTTTAATGCAATATTACTTACTTTGGATGGATGCACTATATTATAGAGTGATTCTGTGATACAATTTTGACACCAGGTAAGTCTGCTGATGAACTAATTTTAACCACGTTTAAAAATTTGAATATTTTGTCATCCTAAGATGTAGCATACCTATACAGCAACATATGTAATACACAAAAATATCATCTATGAGTAGTATCATGTCGCAACTGAAACGACGCCCGTTAATTGAACGCCTTTCTGCGGTCAATTCGATGGATGTATCAAAGCAGTGACTTTTTGTGACCAATGAGGGAAATTCTGCCAGGACAGGCAGTAGCCTAATATTGTTCAAATTCCATAGCATAATATGCTGCAGTGAAGTGTAGCACCCGAACGACTTTTTCTTGTCAGACCCTACTAGCATGCCGATATTTGGTTGAAAAAGGAAAATAATTTCTTAGCTTTTGTTAAGTCGAAGCATGTATATATAGAAGCTAGTGCAGCCCAGTAGGTTCTGTCTAGTTGGGTAACTTTGACACGTCATCAAGTTTCTGTGCGAACAGTTCACACCAAATATCAAGCAGAAATCTAATTAAAAGAGGAAACTAATTTGGACAATTATACATGCAACATGTTAACTGTAAATAATTGGTGTTAAATAATTAGTTAAACAATATAACATAACACCAAAACCAATAATTACTTCTTCATTATCCTAAAGAGTAATACATTCGATCTCGACATGAAACACTCGAACTTTTCAACCCCTCCTCTCTCTATACTCATGATGCATGGCCTGACACGACAGACGCGTAACATGTTATTTAAACCAAGGTTTGTGCACCTTCATTATCCCTCAACAATTAGACATTGTCTATCTTCATTACTCCAAAATGGAGTAGAAGAATAAGGTGTAAAACGTTGTTTCATTTTATTTTCTAACCCAAGGTTGACGAATATATCAGCCGATATATTAGACTGAATTGATGTTATATTGATAAAAGGTTGTCAAGTTAGTGTTGGAGTTGTCAGGGGTATTACATTTATTATTAATGTTCCACAAGGCAATAGTGTCACTTATTACAATAACTGTTCATGTGTTATGAGATACCGAAAGTTGAAACAGCATTTTGTAAGTGCATATAAGTACAAATCAATCAGTGATCATTGCTATCTTGACACATATAAAAATCACTTTAAATCAAGCCGAAATACTCGAGTGATCGCTGTCCAAATTCAACAAGTTACACCAGAACCATTTGAGTTTTCGCACTTTGCTGTGAAAGTGGCATTTTCTTCTCATAAAAAGGAACAATGTTTCCATAACATATTGTACTCCATTTCTTACGATCCTATATGTGATATTTTCACACATTTTCGTCATAAATAGAAGTAAGAAACTACAAAATATGTATTTATTCGAAAGCTACATTCAAACGACCCGAGTAAAGCCACTGAAGCAATCTGGTGTTTACTAATCACGGAGGAAAAGGGTTAAAACGTTACAGAAATATTTAGGATTCATTGTACCCTTTTTAAATTTTCTAAATCCCCTCATCCATCAGCATGATATTATAAAAATCTTTTAATTTTTAATTCCCACAAGGTCTATCAGGTACCCTTTAGGTGTTGGGAAAAGGCCGCTATAGGGTTTGGGGTTTATAATAAGTGCTCTTGTGCATTATAACTCAGCTGCGCCAAGCCAACCAGCATTTTCAATATGAGAGATGATTCAACGATATCCATAATAACATTATTTCTATTATAAATTTAGATGGCGGTTTGGTGAAGTCACTTGCAGATGGTACGCATTCAATGGTATGTTCTTCGGATTAGCAAGTATCGGATGTTTAGCTTCCATTGGTTTAGACAGATACATGCTGACTTGTCGCTATCATAAATGTAAGTTCCAACTTTTCTTCGCAGTTTAGGTGTACTTTGTAGTATATTTGGGTCACTGATAGGAGTCTGTGATTCTTTCAATTCCTCTTAAACTAAACTTTATTACGTGACTATCGCAAATGCCTGCGGATATGTGAGGACGACATAAATCTTAGTTTTAGTGGAATAGCAATAACTGATACACATTAACAGTTCAGAAAATCGCTTTACAATCCATTTAATTCGCAGCTACATTCTGTCCATAAATACCACGAATAATCGCATGGTTAAAATTGGTTACAGGTTTAGTGGTTAACTTCAATTGCATAATGTCAGCATGAATAATACTCTCTAATTTGAGGTGCAAAAAACTTACATTTCAAGTTTTTTAAAGAAACGTGTGACGAATTCTATTATTGTGTATCTGTTTTTTCATCATCAAAGATTCTAATGAATGCTATTTTTTGGTTCTTTTCGTTTATTTAGCGAAGCCCACGTAGTTAATGAGATTTTATATTAAAATTTGAAACATTATTTGCTTTTCATATGTTTTGTATGTATTGTGATTACCCATTGTCATAAACAATACAAGTTCAGAACTGTAAAGACTACATGACAAATGAAAGTCTGGCCATTCAGTCATTCAGCTAACTAATATTGACAAACTAACGCTTGGAGGCACCTGGGTACCATTGACGGTGCCATTTAAACCGTCTCTGAAATATGGGATGACCTTAATAGATATTCCACGGTTTGTACAATCTTGGGCTATAAAAGGGTTTGCAAAGAGGTTGTATAAGTTACATGTGTTTTGGGGACAATTTGCACCATTCCAATTTCCATTTTAATCTTTGGTTCCCGTAATTCCACGACAACTAAGTGTTAAACGAAACATCACAATTCTCAAGGGCCTTAAGTGAAAATCGTCTTTTCTGATAAGAAACAGAAACAACAAACGTCTGATTGAAAATGGGAATGGTGCAACTTGGTGCTATCAGTGTCCACATTTTTAAAAATTCTTACCGATACGTATAATTTCTTTAGAAAACCTCTTTACAATCCCTTTAAGCTTGGGTTACCTGCATTTCGTGTTACTTGTAAGGATTGAAATATTTTGTCATTCCAGTCACAGGCTTTTTATATAGCTGATGCATTAGAAACCATTCTGGCACCATCCGACAAGAGGAAAATGCTTATGAAGAAACGATAGACATTATAGATTGATAGATATTATCAGCTCACATCAGATTACCTTAGTTTAACCATATTCGAACTTGTTTATTATTGTCTATTTCAGATTTAGAGTTGGAAACTAAACATTATGTGGGTTTATCTCTTGCGGTGTGGCTCAATGCCTTATTTTGGGCTGTAATGCCATTATTAGGCTGGTCACAGTAAGTATCATACGACATTGTCAGAGTAAGATCATACTTAACTACGTGTCTGATATATTAGCCAGAATCAGATCACAAACTCTGTTGACCGACATGTAAAAGGCGGAGTCAACCGAATTCTTTTTTCAAACGTCTCATATCTTTCCTAACAGTTTGCATCGAAAGAATGTTTTCAACGCTTAAGAAAGTTGCAAATTGTGCTTGTGAATTGACAGATAGTCATGGCCAATGGAACGGAGTGGAAATCGATTGTTGGCGATTTTCTTTCCATAGGCATCACCATCTTGTATAGAGATTTAATTTTTTTTTAGATTTTTGTTTCGCAACCAATGAGAATTACATGTATTTGAGGAAGGCTTAGTTCAAATATTTATAATTCGCCCGATATTTTTGGCTTAGATATTTAGATGTCTGTCAACATGAACTATTTTTTGGTATCTGTTATTTTCTTCGTAAGAACGACACGTAGTTTCGTATGAATAAGTGATGTTTTTATGTTCTTACGCACTAGTGTCATGACAAACGCCTTATCCTAAAGGAGATTTTTTTCTGAATCTTAATAACGAGACTGTCCCTTGATACTCTGTTTCTTAATCATTGACTCATATTACGAAGTCTCTTTATTCCCTCGTTAAATATTATTTTTAAAGCTGTACTGGAAGTCTTAAGTACACAAAAATATGTTTTTACGCTAACAAGTATTTAACTTCTAATAACATTGATATTGGCTTCGAGATAGAATTGTTATTACAATATTAAAACTGTCAATAATACAATTTTAATCAGATATTAACAACGCTTCACAAGAATTGTATTTAACTCATCGAAAGATAAGCTACCACGTAGACTGAAATCTTGACATTAACCACGTGTTTGACTCATCGGATGTGAGCTACGACGTAGGCTGAAATCGTGGTAGGTGCACGATGATCTGATGTCATTAAGTTTTATTAACTGAAACAGTTGGCGTTTTGAACTTAATGGTAAAAAATTGTCACCAGTGGAAAACAAAAAAATATGTTTAAGAGGAGTTCCTGTTACAGTTTTTTTTTAATTTCTTTTCATTGGCATCACAATTATATTTTTTTTTATGTCTATATCACATAATTGGCTGTTTTAAAATATATAAGATTCTTGAAAGATAATTATAGAAATTCTGGTTTCTCGGAATATTTTAAGAAGTATTTCTGTATGGTTTCATTGTTAGGTAGCGACAATGACGCAAGGTTATTATTATGACCTATAACTTTCCGATGTTTGCTAATAAGGACAAAGATAGAATAGATTCGTTGTCACCTTTTTAGCGTTCATTCATTTATAATTAAATCACGATTCCGTTTACACGGTATCACGCAATTTGATTGGATAACAGCGGTCACGTGAATTCGGTTTATATCTGTGTAAACGGAATGTAAATATAAGCTCCGCCGGACTGCTTTTATCAGTGATTTGATTGACGTGGCCACTACACAGCGTCGATGTCTTTTCTTCGAACGTCACCAGAGCCGAAATCTGCACTTCACTGAATGATTACGGTATTTTCCAAATTCCCTCCATTCTCCAAATATCAACAAAATTATGATTTTTGGATTTATTTCGAACTCGGCTGTCAATAATTGAACTTAAAATGTGGCCGCTAATTCAACTTTCAAGCAGTAGCAATAAATAGGTGACCCACTTATTGCTGATTGGCTGTTCTCTTGGACGTCTCTATTGTTAGTATGGTGCAGAAAGTATGACGTAAAACTCCATTCATTTCATTTCATTTCTATTGTTAGTATCAGTTCAGCTATGCGGATTTATACAGTGTACACAGGTTTTTTCTGTTTATACATCGATAAACTGAAAAAATGTTCAGGTCATTCCTTAAGTATATGAACCTGTATACGGATGATTAAGATGACAATGCAATTCGAAATCACCTTCATCCATCATTTTTGGCATATATTATAACTAAAGAGAACGCATTGCCACCATACAAACGATTCACGATCTGAAATACTCGATGGTACTACTCTTTGGAGGAGTCCACTACTATGCTACCTTTACTTCCGATTTTGCTATTCCTTTTGACAAGACTTTTGATTGACGGAATTGTTTTGCTTGTAAGGAAATTTATCACCAGTTTCTAACTACCACATCTAAATCAAGACAGTATCTAAAATTTTTTTAGTTCTATTAAAGTTTTCTTGAAACATTCAAATGATTTTTTTAATTTTTCAGATACACGATAGATTCCTCAGCAATAGCATGTTTACTAGATTTATCCAGACCGGAAATTGGATTAATTCTATATATATTAGCTATTTTCATATTTTGTTTTGTTATACCATTGACAATAGTTGGTATCACATATTATAAAGCCTGGATGAAGATTCTAGAAATTGGCGATGGCGGAGCACAAGAAAATATAGAATGGACCAACCATAAACAAATAACCAAGGTGAGAATCTAGTGTCTGTATAACTAGAACCGCTTCAAGTATTTGTTTTCAATATGAATATGAACTTGAATCGCTCCGTTTAGTGACTTTCTTGCTGTCCTGATGGGAGCGGCGGTGTCTCAATGCGTTAACGTTGACAGCGTAAAGTGGTCTCTTGCAACTATTAAAACTAAACCTGATTTAACAAAATGTCGCCTGGTATTAACATTTCAAGATTCTCGACTAGACTGAAATTATGTGTTCGTAATGTTAAGAGATATTCGTCACAACCATTAAACCAAGACTCCTTTTGTCTGCTATGCGCTGGCGTATACGCAGCCGTATGCCAGCGAACTTTTCTGGAAATAACCTGACAACATACTTGCTAATTTAAGATCCGAGCGATTTTTTCATGCTTATAGATACGTACTACGCAAGTGCAACAGACAATAGTCTCGGCCTAACGGAATGAATTTGTGTGCATTCTGTTGTCAAAAATCACTTCACCTTTGTAGGAACGTAGTTGACAAAAAAAATAATTTAGACATTCATGCATACTTAAATGTATAATATTCTAGACATTCCGACTTGTAAATTGCCAAGAACGCCGATAACTACATTCAATAAATCAAAAACCATTAGCACATATAATCTTCAAAAATCACATTTCAAATTTATTACCATATATGCCAGATATACCCGCTTTAACATGATTTAATTGCAACTAAAAGCTTATCAACAATCAATCTGTGAATGATATACCACGTATTGCCATGGGAAGGTGATTACGATGTCTGGTTATTTTTAATCAGCGTTTCTGCTTACTGTTGATATTTTTATACTCGATATTTCTGTTTATCATACCCAAGGATAGATGTAACCCTAGGGACAACCAAACCAAAGGAAAATTTATTTTGAATAAAATAACCGACATCATTAAACATGTTTTTGTATCACGGAAGTTTGTATATGCAAGAATGCAAATAGTCTAATGGTGTCAAGGTAATAAACGGAGTTCGTTATAAAGTTGACATTGTGAAGATGGTCATATCCTTGATCTTTTTAAATGCCAGACAGCTTAATGAAAATATTTGATTTAAGGACGGCCTTTTCTTCAGAAGAATCAATTGTTGAATTTACGGTGATCATGTTATCTAATAATTGCTTTCCCAATCACACAGTATTATTTACGTCTGAGAACATGTGTCAGACATGATATATAACCCATTGACACGATTTGTCAATCGAATTGGCTCATGTTACCACCAGAGTAGTTCTATGCCGTTTTAATTAGGGTTAAAAATAAATACCAGGTTGTTTTGAAATTCAAAGAGACCACGTCTTTATGCGACAATTTCAATCGACTTTCAATCAGTAGAGCTTATAGCAGATCATTTTACATATACACAGAAACGGTTATATTCATCTTCACGATGGTCAAGGTATAGGTGAAATTGTAGTAACTTGATCGTAGTGAAGATGGAACAATGTAAGACAGCTCATAGTTCTTATCGACGTCTTCGAATACAAAAATTACACAAACTTATTCAATTCAAAAACGGGAAACAAGTATCTTTTCCTGAAAGAGCAAGAAGAAGCTCGTGCAACTGAAAGACCTATGTTTATTTGAATCACAAGGTAAATTCTTCTAAATATTACATTGTATATTTTCAGATGTCTGTGGTAGTTGTTGTAATGTTTTGTTTTACGTGGTCACCTTATGCCATGGTACATCTATATTGTATATTTCGAACAACTCGTCACATACCTCCAGCGTTAAGTATTGTGCCAGCATTATTAGCTAAATCGTCAGCTGTATATAACCCTTACATTTATGCCATAGTTAACAAACGATTTCGACTTGCCTTAAAGAAAATGTGTGGTTGTATTTGTACCAGAAATGACAGACAGGCCCTTCAGATTCACAATCTGTGTTGATGGATCAAACTTATGCATTCAAATGGAACTGGTTGTGCTTTTTTTGCGGTGCCTATGGATACAGTGTCTTCACTATGTGACAAACTTTGTTCATCGAAAAGTGTTAGGTTGTGATTTTATTACAGGAATATACTGAATGTACCATGCCGTCAGTGTTTATAAAGATGAATGACATCGAGTGCAAGAAATTAAAATAAAAGTAACGTTTTATTTATAAATGTATTTATACAATCATCTGCACTCTTACAGTCGTATTCCATTCAAATATCAAAAATGAAATGATTTTTTATTGTAACAATCTATTTTCATTTTCATCTACTTATATTTGTCCATATTTGACATTCCTTGTTCTTGGTTTTTCAAAAAGCTCAAGCTTTCGTGTGGAAATAATGAATTTCTTGACAGACACCTCCCGCATACAGCGAAACTTCAGATTCCGAAAACCCAAGTATAACAAACAGTATAACATAAGGAAGTGACATCAACTACGAATTTTTTATCAGATTCTACTAGATCCAGGTAACCCACATTCTGTCGCAAGATACATCCATCCATGCTAGTGTATCAGTCTTTTCTAAAGGGACCTGTAAAAAAACCGCCGAGCACCATATACCATCAACGCCACTTTGACAATTTCTGCTTAAAGTAGGTTGTCATTAATTATCATCTGGCTTTAAAAAATATCAAGGGAAGTTTCTTTCAATAATATTTGAATATAAGAACATAGTCCTTGAAGCTGATCATTTTTACAAGTTTAATGTAGCACAAATCAAACTACAAGACCAACATGAAAGTTTCCTTTCTAAATCTTAATGTCAAAAACTCTTGACCTAATCATTGCGGATCATGTTTTAAGGAGCTTTTGCTAGATTGAATTTGAAATACCAATTATCTTGAGAAGGTTTTTTCAGTTTTCTGATGATATCAGCTTAGATTATCATACAGCAATGTACTTTCTCGAAGTAAATTTAAATCAATATGACCTACTAGTGACATTCCCGTCATTTTGCCCTAGTAAAGTAATGAACAGTAAGACATTTCATATGCTTTCTGCTACTGACACAAGCAAGCGGAAACATTCTGTAATATTCAACTCACACTGAATAGCAACCCAGACTGTTATTAATTTAGAAATCAGCTAATGTAATCATGATATTAAAGTTTTTAACATGGACGTGAATGTAAACCCAAAGCGACAATATCATTTCTAAGATAAGATGGAATGGAATATATTTGCTCTTTAACAATCGAATATTGGAATCAATAAAGTCTATGACGAATATTTACTCAACTGACGGTCCAATATCTGCAACACGGAAGTAACATTTGGGAATAGGGGTTTATAAAGCAACGTTTAAAGTGCATATCAGATGCTGCTATATACTTGATTTGAAATGTTATTAAGAGCGGAAATGGAAGAGACTGATTCCTTTGTGTTCGATATTCTAGACTCGAGATTTGAAGCTGATTATTTGCAAATTCCCTGGTGGTTTGGGGCATGGTAATTTGGTGTTTATGTGTTTTGTACAAAGTATTTAAGGCCTAGTGAATTTGCAATTAGTAACGTCGTTACACTTAAGCCAAAGTCAATTGGGAAAACCGTGTCTCATCATTTTCTTAGGCGTATTGATAAGAACACTTTACACTGATGACGTTGATGACAGAACTGATTGTCTATCAATAAAAAAGACTCTATTATCATTGTCGACACAATAAGTTAATGAGCTATTGTATCTTTAAAAGTACAATATCTGAATGTAGAACATGTTCATAATAAGGCTCATCACAGACAACAATATGAAGCCAAACTGCATTATACTGACTATGTCACAAAAGTATTACAGTCACATGAATTATGTCACAAAGATAATAGTATCACAAAGGTAACGATTTAATGAATAAGTTACAAAGATAATGGTTTGATAAATATGTTGCAAAAATAACAGTTTATTTAATATGTCATAAAGGTAATGATTTCATGAAAATGTCACAAAGGTAAAAGATGAATGAATATCTCACAAAGTCTATCAATAATTAGACTCTATTATTATTGCAGTCACAATAAGTTAATGAGCTATTATATCTAATAAAGTACAGTATCTGAATGTAAAACATAATATTATTTATAATAAGGCTACAGAGACAACAATATGTAGCCAAACTGAAAATGTCGCAAAAGTGAGGGTTAAACGACTATGTCACAAATCAAACCGTTTAATGAATAGGTCACATAGGTTTGTGTTAACTGAATATGTCACAAAGGTAATGGTTTAATTGTTCATCCTTCTCACCCCTGGAGCAATCACCTTGACCTTTCACACCCCCCAAAATTTGATTCATCCACATTTCCAGCATGTGATGATGTGGGGTGCTCTCTGATTCAAAATAAATTCTTCTCCTACACCAATTGGTCACAACTCTGACACCCTAGTCCCACATCCCCAGGGGGTGAAAACACTCTAGGTTGGTGACCGGGGAAGTAAAAATAAAGATTTGATTAATAGGTCACAAAGGGTTTAGTAAATATGTCACAATGGTAAAGGTTTAATGAACATGTCACAAAGGTAAGAGTTTAATAAATATGTTACAATGGTAAGGGCTTAAAGAATATGTCACAATGGTAAGGGCTTAAAGAATATTTCACAGTAAGGGTTTAATGAACCTGTCACAAGGGTAAAGATTAATTGAATATGTCACAAAGGCTATGGTCTAATGATTATATCCCAATGGTTTAATAGAGGTTTAATAAGCATTTCGAAAAGGTAAGGGTTTAATAAAACAGGTCACAAAGATATGGATTAAACGAACATGTCTATGTAAGGCTTTAATCAATATGTCACAAGGTAAGGGTTTATAAATATGTCATAAAGTAAGGGTTTAATGAACATATCACAATGGCTATGGCTTAATGATTATGTCAAAAAAGTAAAGGTTTACTGAATATATCACATTAATAATGATCGAAATCAAAGGTTAGAATTTCAGGGCTTGTTTGCCATTATCTCCATGATATCCTTTACAATCTTTTCATTGCATCATAGTGATTTTACGTCTTATTACGTCTGTAATCCCTATTTGCGAACGCTTTATCTGGTCAACTTTTTTGCTGGAAGAAGAGGAACCAAATACATATTGAGACATCAGCGATGAACCGGTCATCATGGTATTTCATCGTCAAGAAGCAGAAAAATAATGGGATATATTTGCTTTCCCATGTACTGAAGGTTTAACGTCAGTAATTTTAGAAAAAAAGAACCAAGGGCAGAAAGGTGACAAGAGAAAAAATTCTCAGAGTGTTAATAAAATTCTCATTTACATTTAACCCTTCAGACACATAATTTAATTACATTCACTGAAGAAGCATAAAAAATCTCAATTAATTAATTATCTCTCACAATTCAAGGAAGTAATCGTGATGTCTCGAGATCACCTCATCCTGAAAATTTAAATTATCTGGCTTACTAGCTAGGTGCTAATTGTACTTGTAACGATTTTCTTTTAGTTTAAATGACCTTGATCCTCTGCTGATGTGTGAATGTCAAGGAATCGGCCGTAAGACCATTAAGGTTCTATCTGACATACATTAACAAAAAATTGAACAGTCTCTGGTATATGTCTTTATTGACAGAAAAACTACATATTGTTTGATTGGGCGTCAGGAATCTCTATCTGGTGTAGAAATCAAAGCTAGGTTCTGATTCTACAATAAATATGTCAAGCACAAAAGATCCGAACCGCAAAAGTTGATCTGAAATCAAACAGCTTACTAGCAAAACATTGGTAACACCAAATGAACGTTTCACAGGCGAAAGTTTATTAAGTAACGATCAAGATGTCATTCGTAGTGTACAAAACTGGACTCAAGTATCTTACGCCATGAATTGCCCAAGTACATATCGAATCGGCGAGATTACGGGAAGAAGAAAATAATGTGGAATTTTATCAGATGGGATAATGATGGGTTTTCCTTTACATTTTCAGAGACTGTAGTTTGGTATTTCAAAGTTATCTCGGATGAGCGGGATTTGCCTCTCATGAAGTGTTCACTTGCTGTTGACTTGACTGTTGCCAAAACCCGATTTTTCATGCAATAGTTTTGATGCTAAGTATAGTTATGATATCGTCGATGAGTTCAAGGACAAGGACAATGGAATTAGTTCGTAGTATGCCTTTGGCATATTATTTTGTAACTGCGAAGTATTTCAAAGCATGCATGACCTGCTAATTCAAGAAAGAAGGCATTATAAACAAATAGGATTATTTCCAGATATTAAGAAGTAAATTTCTTCCATATGAAGTACTGATAACAAAAGAAATACTACGTGTCTGAGATTAGATTAAGAACTTGTTGGCGCTATCTGAAAGTATGATCAAGTCAAAACGGTCCACACAGAGTTAAATACTATGAACGGGACCTACTAATGATAATGCATGTGCTATCTCTTCAGGGATTTTTTTTACCTAGAACTTAAATACTTTATCTTTTATCAAATACATAATCCACTAGAATAGCCGTGAAATATGCTTGCTTTATGGTGAATCTCTGCTACTTGTCAATGGCTCAACTACAAAAGGGACAGGCTGAAAGAAGTCTACAGGCCCCTACAGGACTGGTGGGGAGCATATTTTTTTTAAAAGCTCGTCTTGCTTCATTTCCATCAAGGATATGAGTCTGCTTCTAACACAACAAACTTGTGTCGTAATGTAACTAGAAACAGTCCCCACACAAAAGGATAATACATTACTTCGGATCAAACAGAATTATCATAACAATCATCACAAATAATTTCTAATGCATCAACAGATAAACAAAATAGTATAACATAACAAAGTGATGTAGTGGTCCTTTTATAACAAATTGTGTAGATCTTTATATTCTTCATCATTTTTTCATTAGATGTTTGATTCTCTCTATTCTATCATGGACGACAAAAAAATACAATTTCTCAACTTTCATTATATTTTCAACTTCTCGCTCACCAACTGTTTTTAGGACTCTATATTTTTAACAATATATAAATTTCTCTTAATGAATATAAAATATTAAGTTCTGAAGTCAATATACACTATTGGGCGGAAAATGGACATACAGGTTGTTTAAACAACAACAAATTGTGCGCATTAAATAGATTATTTACATGTTTTCACATTTCAAATAGTTCATTGATCTCTGGTCGGATTCCGTATTGAATTATCACCCTCTGATTATTCACAGCTTCATGACGATTCTCTATCAATATCTACAATAAAGTTCAATCGTTGTACCCCGGTAGATTTCATTTGGGGATATCTGACTAATTCACAAGAAAGCGCCGCGAAATATTAGAATCGTTGTTTATATCAATTTTATGTACAATGCTGATACAGAAAGGTTGGTAATTGTCTTTTAAATGTACAATATGAACTACAGCAACAAAAAAGTAAGAAATGCCCAAAGCAATTTTTTACCAAGGGCCTTTTTGTCACAATCATTAAAATGTTACAGAAAAATACAGCTAAATCTAATTGGTATAGATATGTCTGCTCTGATCGTATTAACCAATTGTATTTTGTACAGATATTCAAATTGTAAATTAAGAAAATTGTAGGCCTATGATTTCTGAAATAGAAGACGCTCTTTTCGATATTTCTGGCATCATCATTCATAACAGATCACAGAGAAACACCGTATACTCCATAATATTAATTGTAATGATTCATCATTAAAGCAATTCATATCCTGTTGCACACGAGACGCGTATCATTACAATAGACTGCACAGTTAGATGTATATTATTCAATAGCGGTAAGATAAAATAAACATATTATGTGGTGAAATTTGATGATACCAAACATTATTCAATTAATGTCTACCAATTAGTTAATGATGTTATATGAACTGCTTGCTATTAGTGTGCGTTACATGACTCTTAGCAATAAAAAGTGGTATTAGTTGTTGAAAGCTTGATTTTAAGCTTGTGCACATCTTGTTACAAATCACTTGAGATAATAATACTTAACGATGAAGTGATTACCGCGAACATCGTACGATGGCCACACCTGGTTCGGACCTATTTTAAAAAATATATTTATAACACATCAATTAAAATCGTGTACATGCAATTGAAAATCTATTCTACAGGAGCAACTTTAGAACTAACTGTTAAGACATTAGGTTTTTGATTATTTAACGGCAGATCTTTCGGAACACGCGTGGTCATTGTAGCTGGCGCGAGATTCTGTTTCTCCGACGATACTTTATACAAAGCATATAATTTAGGTAAAAACAAGAAACATAGCGTGACTAAAGAATTGGCTAACATAGCCAAAGATAAAAACATGGCTTTATAATTAGTTTTAGTAGTTGTGAAATATGTCGGAATAAAAGCCAACCAAAGTACAATGGTAGTGTAAACGCAAAAACTTATAAATTTAGATTCGTTGAAATTATCGGGTAATTTTCTAGTTTTTATGGCATGGAAAGTACAAAGTAAGACTAATAACATATTATATGTAAGGGAACATAGGAACCCAATCTCTGGTAGTTGACAGGTGATTTCAACATAGCGCTCTGCAAAACTTGGCATCTGAGCTACGGCTTTTGGATTATCCATAATAGTGAACGTCGTTACGATGATAAGCTGAAATGAAAAGAATATAATGTTAAGATAAATCATTCTTTTACAGAGATTATTTATACTAAAACGACCCAAGAGCATTGGTAAGAATATACATTCTAAAAAACACATTTCAAAGGCTAGTTTTGGTCAGAAATTTACCAAAAAGAGTAAAATTTTCTTGCAAATTACATCGCGTTGCTTGTCATCCAAATTGAATAAGTAACGACGTAAAACTCCACCATATTTGTAAGAATTATCACAAAGAGTTCATCGTTTTCCTTGCTTTAAGATCAATGAAGATGGAAAAAGATAATTCTCCATGGATGTAATGTTTGAAGGGAGATAACTCAAATACAGACAACCTTTCAGAACGATTGGGTTCCCCTTGGTTGAACGACAGGTTTAAGATATCAATGATAACAAAGTATGCCTAGGATCAATTTCTGTTATCTTTATCTTTCTGTCATTGAATTTCACGATGTTAAACAATTATACGCAATTTACCCATGATTTTCTAGTTTGAGGCTTTAAGAAAAATGGGCAGTCGTGGAGATTCAGTGAGTTCCGTTTGGATATCAACACAGATTGAAACAGGTCGGACGAATAGACATGTAAAAGGAGTCGTAAAGAAAGTAAACCGTTAATGAAACCTCAATAGCTACAAAAAAGTCACCACTGTCCAGTAAAATTTCCTTTCGCTTATGGCGTAGTCCGTCATGATCCTAAAACGAGGAAGTAACACCAAATTTCATTTACTGCAATGTCACTGGCAAAGAACCCAGGCCCGTAGCTGCAGGGAAGAAATATAGGTCTATAAAGAAATGCTTTACCTGTACAAGAATTGTTATAATAGCAAAACTCATCTGGTACTTCGACTCAATAAATGGCGGTCGAGCTTTTGACTTCTTTCCAGATGTAAATATTCTGTATATTCTGTTAGTCTTTATCAGTAGCGGTCCATAGGAAAATGAAAAACTTAGATGAAATCCCAGATCGGTGACGGTGCATGTAAAGTCCGTAGGATAAACTACGAAGAATGTAACGAATATACTAGAAAGGAACACTCCGACAAGTATCAAATACGACAACTCCCTACTGCTTGCTTTGATAAGTTTCTCTTGGTTGTTGAGAATGTAGAACACGGTAACCAAAATGGCTAACATAATGGTCACGATATCGAACGAGACGATCAACGCTCCAGTAAAGTCTTGAACTTTTACAATCGTGGGCTCAATATTCACACACGATTCCTTTGTTTCTTCATCTGGCCAAGTATAATTACCCTGTTTAGGACAGATATCACATTTAGCTAATCCTTCCCTCATAACTGTTCTCTCGTTATCTCGACACTTCTGACAGTACCAACAACAATGAGGTTGCGTCACTACTTGCTGGTACCCAGCTTCGCATGGGTCACTACACGTGGATTTGGGAAGATTGTTCTTTTCTAAGGTTAGTAATGGGTTCCATAGTATATTTTCGGGACTAAATGTGGTAAAATTCTTGACCTCGCTATCCCATAACCCAATAGGTCTCAGAACATACTCTCCATTAACCAACTGAAAATTCTGCAACTCATAAACGGCGACACCATCTCCCTCGGAATTGAAAGCCACTTTACCATGCTCGCCATTGAAAGTGACACTGCGCAAAGCCTCAACCAAATCCGAGCCATTAAAACACAATCTTGGTGAAGTAGACCCAGTTGGACATTCTGAGAGTGTCTTGTTCATGGCTAAAGCATACGCATAAACAGCGTCCATAACTAGAGAAACGGTAACCTCCTGTTTGTAATTGGGAACAAAATTCATTGTGTCATTACATGCTGCTGTATTACCGGTAGCATCAAATTTGCAGTTATTATGAGCTTCCACAAAGTGTTTTATCCATGGATTTTCTGGCGCGGACTTAACTGATAGATGCATAAATGAGTCGTCAAATCTTTTGACAGATGGTGAGTAAAACTTAATAGTTATAGCTCCCAATGCCGCCTTTTCGATTCCATCGTAGTCTTGAATATTTCTTCCCCATGCATCACTACCTATCCATGTAAAATCTCCAGAGGCGTTCATTCGATCAACGGCCTTCATCAGTGCCCTAGTTTGAGCCAAAGGAGCAAATATCACAACCGCTTTTGCTCTTGGAGCTTTCTTGAGAGACTTGATTATGTCATCATATTCATCGTCCGAGAAGGACTGTCTCATTTCTGTTGTCACTGCTAAACACGAACCAATATCATCAATCCTTTTCTTAACGGCCTGGAATCCCAATGTACCATAACTACCTTCAGCATATATAACTGATATATACTCCCATCCAAAGTGGGCCAGCACATCAACTATTACTTTAGCTTGGAGAACATCGGACGGAACGATTCGGGAAAAATAAGGGTATACATTTTTGTCGCTGAGTATGGGACTTGTGGACAGATAACTGAGAATGGGGACTCTGAATATTGACAGCATGTCTGCCATTTGTACAGAGTTCCTACTGCTCTCAGTGCCTATAACACCAACAACATCATAAGCAACTAGACCTTCGTCATCTTCACTTCTGGTTTTATTCGCTTCTTGAATAAAATGCAACGTACGAGCTAAAGCTGTGGTGTCCTTAGAACAATCATCCATTAACGTGTATCCCAACTTAATATTTGGTAGAAGCGTTGTTTTGTTGTTTATTTCGTCAATGGCAAAGATGGCTGCTTGCACTCTTTGGAATGATCCCACTTCTCGATATTGTGAGCTGCATATGTTGTAACGGTCATATCTGTGGATAGGAATAACGATTCCAATGTTAATATCTTCTAGTTGTTCAAACGCAAGTGGTAAACCGGGTAAATCCCGAATATGAGCAAACACCATCGGTAAACCAAATATCAGGATAACAAAATCCATGATTTACTTCAGTTTGTCTCATCCATCTGAAAAAACAGAAGAGGTAAACACATAATCCATAAATAGGTGGATTTTTGTGGATTGTTCTTCCGGACTATTGCTTTGCTATCGCCAGTTTAGCTGTCGCTTTACAGACATGTTTTTTGTCATGAACACTCAGTGCACAACTTACCACATTCAAGTGTACACCAAAACTAAACAATTTTCATTATCCCAAATCATTTTCTATGTTTAGGTCAATAATTAACAATGATCAAGAAATGCTGATCTAGATATTGATCATCAAAAGTGCTAAATGACACTCAGGATATTGGTTTTACATCAGAAGGCCGGTAATTCTGTCAACATTTAAAATAAATTAAGTCAAACTGTTCAAACACTATACATTGTGAAGAATACAATTTATGAGATTAGCTCCAATCAATGAAAATCTCGTTTTTATAACTGTAAATATCAAAGTATAATTTCCTGTGATATAATGAGGTTTGATCTATATCGAATATCATAATGGTTGAAAATAAAAAAGAATAATGTCAAGTTACGACTAATGTAAAATCGAAGTCGGATGTGATTAGCAAAAGCGAGAAATATATGGCATACAATGACATTTCCATTTTAGATACACAAACGCAAACAAATGCAAAAATATGCAATGAGACCAAAAACATCACGAATCTGACAAAAAAGGATTCGAAATTTCAAACCATATGTCCATATTATGTAAGGGCAACATTTCCGATACAAGCAAAACAACCTCCTACTACATTCTGTAAGAACATCAAATTGGTGGATCCATTTGTAAATGCCCCCACAAAAGTGATTTAGCGCAACTTAACAACAACAATGTTTTAGAAACGTACTGTTGTTGGGTCTGTTAGTTTGTGGTTCGGTCCCAGTGGAAAAACTGATAATAGAAAGCCGGCGTCCGACGCTGAAGAACGTGTCAACGCGCAAGCCAATGGAAAACACAACTAAAGTCCTGAATACACTGATTTTTTATGCAATATCTGTAGATTTTGCATTTGCCCCACCAATAGCCTCTATGACACTTATCTAAACTGCAAGAACATGTGCAGGTCTCAAACACGGATTTAATAGATTCCACGAAAACTGTTCACGGAGGCGCTGACAGTGGATTGAAAACTGGCGGAGGTTTTCCATACTTCACTATATTATTACATGTAAAGTACATCACGTACTCAAATAATAATAAACTGAAAACAATGTTAAGGATAACAATAACTATGAATAATGAACGATTATTTAACCAACTTGTCTCGTTCGTATCAATTTACAATTTAACAAATTAATATAATATAGTTTATATTAATATTATGTCATACATCCAAAAAGTGAAAGAAACTTATTCCTTCTTACCTGATTAAAACAACTTGGTTAAGAAGCCTTAAATGATTTGTTTATTGTGGTATCCGGGAAAGAAACTAGCCGTTATGTAACAATTTGGAATAAAAGAATCTGGAAGCGTGTTATTTTCAATATCATATCTAATTAACAGTATTGGTATATCATAAAGACCATTTATTATCTTTTCCAATTATCTTAATTGCGATTCTCTGATTAGAGTAATTTGTTACATGACGACATTTTGATTAAATGAAATTCTATATGTAAAGTTTTTAAAACCCTTCTAAAAAATCGTGGCAATTAGCCTTTACAATGACGTAAAGTACGACAAACTTTTCAAAAATTTTAATTCTCTATGCCGAATTTTTAGATTAGATGGTTGTAATCTGGTCTTAAGCACAAGTCTCTTTTGATATATCCAAATTATTTTGCACTTAAAGACTGTATGCACTTTGCAACATCCGAATATAGAAATATCAAAATATTATCATTAGCTTAGTTAATCCTTCGATGGTATTTAAAAAGATTCTTCAATATCATAATTAAAGGTCATACCACATTCCTATCTGACCATAATATATCATAGTAAAATGCTTACTTATGTGGAAGAAAATTTTCGACCTTCAGGATTCCAAAGCACAAGATAACATTAGGATTATCTACACGTTTTATGAAATTGTCTCATATTTATTTCATAAACAAGGAAATAAAGCACCAATCAGATTTAAAATCATTATTTAATAGATGAACATTATTAGAGCAAAAACGATATCATATAACATGAATGACACTGTTTTTTTAATTTCAAGTCATGGCTCGAAATCTGAATCCGACATAATTTGTTTTCAGACAAGCATACTTAACAACGAAACTCTTTAAATTCGCGAGAGCAAAAACTTTATCATATTGCTTAAAAGTCACTGATTGTTATATCATGTAATGGCTCGATGTAATCCTACGACACAAAACACCTGATATCACCCAGTACTGGATTTGTTAATTCGATCGGAATTAAGCTGTAGCATACTTTGATCCTATTTTATAGCTTCACTTGTGGAAATCACGTTGATGTGAGGTGTCTATTTGAATTTTCTGTTGTGTCATTTGTGAGAATGACGTTAATGAAAGGTTTCTACGTAGATTTTCTGTAGTGTCAAATGCAAGATTCACGTTGATGAAAGGTTTCTATCTAGACTTTCTGTAGTGTCACAATGTAAGACTCAAAATGATGAAACGTTTCTATCTAGACTTTCTATAGCGTAACTAGTAAGACTCACGTTGATGAAAGCTGTTTACCTATACTTTCTGTAGCGTCACTTATGAGAATCATGTTGATGAAAGGCGTCTGCCAAGACAATGTAAAGTTCAATATTCTTTATATTTTTTTCAATCTATTTTAAAATAATCATTATGTTGACAATAATCATGTCCCTATTAAAATGAATCACAATAAAAATTGATATTTTATCGAAAACTAATACTATGTTCGATAATGTCTCGAAATATTTTTATATAAATTCTAAGTCATAAAGTTTGCGTTGGTGATACCAAATTAAAATAGTATTTTAAAAGTTCAAGCCATATATGGGTCAATTTGGGATTATGTTTTTAAGCGATATTTTTTTTCTCCAATTAATCACGATTTCTCACTTTAAATTCTAATGTCATAGGCCCTCTGTGGTACCAGCTGTATACCCAGATTGTTCGAAATCAAAATGGAAGTTAGTCAATACGACTGTCCTAGCACTACGGATTTCTCCCGGGCTTATTAACCTAATCAGGAGGGGAGTAATGCTTAATTCTCCATCTTACTTACTCATGATATACTTCCTCATGTGAAATGTTAATTAGCTGCTACCAAAGTTTCGCCAAAATGTTGTTTTGGATTTTGGGATTCGTTTTGCTGTTCGGATCGTTCGGACTAGGATTAAGACGTCTCGACATACTACATCAATAATACATAGTACAAATTATTGAAAACAAATCGCATATGGCAAAGAGTCGTATCCTAAGACCATACAAAAACAAAGGTAAAACCATTATTACAGAAGAAGACCATTCATCATTTTGTTTCCATGCAAAAAAGTGCCAATTTTTCAAATTTTTAAATAGTCGTTTCAGAAAGAATTCAAAGCAAAATGAACAAACCATAATAATTTATTCAAAATACCATTGAAGTATGCTTCTGTAAAGCATATGATCTGCTGATTATTCAATAATATTGAAGTTCAACAGTAACAACAAGAAGCAGTCACCAAATATGCCGTTTTGAGACGTAAAAGACGTAAAATACTCACCGTAAATGTTTGATACGAAGAATACACTTGGTTTCCTTCAGGCCACAAAATTAAGGTTGGGAAACTCATCGTCGGCTATTTATACCTAAAAAATGGTATAAAAATAATAATTACTAGGCAAATACTCAGCATTTGCATGAATTTATTTATTCAACGATACTTAAGAATATTTAAAATATTGAAGAACCATTTCCAAGGGATTTTTGTCGAGAGGAAAATCTATACGATATTTCATACCTGTGAAGAAAAAAAATAACGTAACGTGAGAATGAGATGAAATGTTGGTTTTTAATCAAATAAAAATATCTAGATCTACTTCAGTGTGGTTTTATTTAAATAATGCACTCTGAGCATGGGCATTACATGGTTCTTAAAGTATCGATTTTACTATTAAAAAACTAATTTTTGGCCATTTGCATTGTAGGTGTACAACTTAAACAACCTATCTAGCAATAGTATTTGCATTAACTGCGGGCCATACCTTGAGGAGCGGAAGTGAGCTGATCGACATAAAACAGTTTCAAAGGAAACTATATTGATGTAACTGTAAGTGAAGAGGTGTTTCAACGGAAATGTTAGTAAGTTCTATGAGAATGACTCTGTTTTAGAAATAGTGTAACCACATCGTTATCTTTATAAAAAATAAAACACGATCTAATATAGGAATTTTAATCAATATATTCTCACTATATATATTATTTGAAATACGAGTTTCAGCAATATTACGTTCTCACGCTCCTGTATGTATTTAATGCACAATGAAATGGTAAGAATAATAAGGACAAAGGTCAAGATCGTTCAACACGATACGGATATTCAAACCTCTGCAAAAGTTGATCTACATTGTGAAAATCACATAAGCTTCGACAGATTTGGGGAAATTTGTAGATGTTTGAATTTTTTCAAAATAAATTCATTTAGATTTTTTGTTTATCAAGCTACGATATAACTAAAATATATATGGTTTATTAATATTTAAAATGATGTAATATATTCCTTTATCATTATCGTTATCCAATTTATTCCTTTATCATTATCGTTATCCAATTTTTAGAATAAAAATAAAAATTCGCAAGGCATCCCATCTGATCCATTGCAGTCGAAATGATCGTAACGTTCATATACCGACTCAAAGCAATCAACTGATTTCAATGTCGAGAAGATCCGATTATGGTAAGAAGTAGAACATAATTACTGGCAAAATTGACAGTCAATGACAGCAAGTGCGTTTTTCAGTTTTCGTTGAACCAAGGTCGATTTAGTCCATCGATTTGTTATCCAGTTGATTTCAGATTCTACCAGTCTCAAGGTCGACCCGAGACAACAACAAGTCGTTTTTAGTACCCTATCATGGTTTTCAAGTCATTTTCAGAGAGTTTCTGTTTTGTTCTGTAATTACTTCGATAATATTATTTTTTGTAGATGGTATTGTCTGGAATTTATGTACTGCTCTCTATTTTAGTTTCGTGCAATTTATTATTGGTATGTTCCATCAGAATATTTTTGAAACACAGATTCCATTCGCCGATACCACGTTAAATATCTAGTTAGCCAAATAACTATGTAATTGTGTATATAGAAATTAATTTAAAAATAAAAACCTGAATGGCATTGTACACTATAATAATTAGGAATACTGGAAATATATTGATCTACTTTTTGTTAAATTACAAGAACAATATTGTCCACATTCTTGGCGATTTACTGTTAAAAAGATCAATTAAATTAACATTAATTCGATGGAAACAATACAAGATATATTTACTCTCAAATTAAACAAAGATACATTTCTAACGTACTCTTAGAAAGAAACGAGTCGTGACCAACTCGATGACTGGGATGCATGATTCAACAGTGACATTGGATTTGAAGTAATTTGAACAGAAAGGAAAGATTCAGGGAAAGATTTAGTTTGAATTTCAAAGTTTTCCCCATAATGAAAATTCCCGAAGTATCTTGAAAATATTGGAAAGTGATGTAACTATATCGCTCTACAATTGATGTATTGGGCACTATTTTAACAGTGATTTTTTTTATTAATTTTGTACATATTGACCTTCATGTTGATTCTAACTTAAAACTCCAGCAAATATAAAGTTCAAGCTTATCCCCAAAACAGGCATATCACGTATCACTGACTTGGTAACGCAGTCGCAATTACGAATTATAAACTATAGCGTTATTTGATCTAAATGTATGTTTGTAATGGCATGAATGTTGCAATTCATTATTTCGTCGAATTCAGGATTACGGATAAACCGTTTACTAATACTTGTGTTTCCTGCTGAGTCAAGCGCAACATTTCGTTAAAATGCAGAAATGATAAGGCTCTAATAAGAAACGCTTCCGGAGTTGCATTTCCCACTGAGAAGTTATAACTAAGTTCATGAAAAAAAAGGTTATTCTCTCTATTGAGATTAATGTAACTATCTAAATCCACGTTTCAATATTAATATGAATTAAATTAGGAGACAGCTGATACCCAAAGATCAAAGACTTAATACTCCCTCGTATCAATAAAACAAATACGTTTTTAAAAACCATTATTATTATGTAGTTATAGATCGAAGGTTTAAAAAATTCCATGTTTTTTTTTAAGGAAGCTGTATTACATACAACAAGAAAGGGTTTCAAGTGACTGAGGGACAATCGGAATATAGTATAAGGTTTAAGTCAAGTAAGAGGCTAAAATAATCATAGCCTTACGTCAATCTCTTGATATTTTATCTGAAGAGATGAGCTTAAAAAGGTTAAAGAGCCTGAAAAGGTTGAAAGACGATTCCAATCGTTCGAATGTGGAATGTTATCACTTTTCCAATAAAAAGTCAATAATGATTGCCTTACCTGATGCTGACCATGCGTCATCCGCGAAATGATAACCCAATTTAACCGACGCAGAATTTACTATATATCAAATAAATTATGAATGATCACTACGTATATAGATTTATTAATGAAGAGAACAACAGATTTACGACACTTCAACAAAATGGGTTAGTTGAAAAGTATCCGTATTCAAATACTTAAATACTCTTAAGGCCAGGCCAAACTAAATTTTTGTTTTCTTGATACTGTTAGCTATTACTATCGTGCCCTTTGGCTAATCCTGAATTAAGTTTTGATGTGGATTTATAGTAATATAGTGTGATGATAATCGAAAACCGAATCTGCCCCCCGATGTCTTTTTAAAAAAAGCCTAACTCTTGATACATGAAGCCAAATGGTAGGTTGTGTATATTCATTATCTTGAAGTACATTTTTCACCCTAACATCCTAGTGTAAATGAATGAATATATATTTGGAAAAAGACTGCATTGCCCATTCTTTAAGCAAACCGAAGACAAAAAGTAGGGTTGGGTAGCCAGAAATTTCAAGGCACCGACTTTTGGCGGCTACGTTTGGTCTTTCTTTGTCTTGATTTTACAATTTGTATTTATTTGTATTATAAAAGGATTAGGCATGGTACGGATGCTGTCGAGGGGTCTTGACATAATTTTGAATTCCTGCGTTGTCTTTTAACGGAAGAAGGTCTCCACTAGTGTAGAATGTAAAATTGTGTTATTCACTTGAAGTGTAAGAGAAATATAAAAATACAATATATTTATGAATTTAATAACTCGTATTGTTTTGATTATACTAATCACCTAGTTGTTACCAGGAAATATTTGAAGGTGATATTTGTTCAGCTCTTCTTAGTAACTGTCCTTACTTCTGTATACGAGTTAAGCTTAAAGTGTTACAATCTTGTAATTATAATTCTAGAAAGAAATGTTGACCATGCTTTTTGGTACATCGTCCGTATTCTTGTAGCTAATGCGCAATCTACCACAGAATAAAATTCAAACCATTTAGATACGGGCAGGATTTTAAGGAGTAGAGGTGGAGAATACCTAATATATACGGACAACGTTATTTATTTTTAAATTGACTTATCACAAGTCACTGATTACAAGAAATGCACGAATATTGTTCCAAACGCTTCAAAGAATATATACCTGAATTGGTCATGAACAAACCAGGATTTGAAACAAAAATTAATGCATGATTTCCGATCTTGATTAGCGGAAAAAAACTTAATCATCCGGAGGCTTATTAAATATTTCGATATTTAGATTTGCATCCGCTTCATCGCTTTGTTTTAATGAAGGTTGTGAGACAATATAGAAGATGGTAATCACAAAATAATTCTAAAATATACTAAACTTACCTTTGCCGACATCTTCCATCGGAAATTTGTAAAAGATATTCGTTTGAGATTTAATCTAAATTCTTGATAACGAGATGATAATGTTGTTATTGTCCAGATAAAACAACTGAGACAAAATCAATGAATCTGTTCCTTTAAGACTAATCTTGATCATTTGTTATCTAATCTAAATTAGAAAATGTTATAAAAAGAAAAACGTCCTTTTCTTGCAAATTTGTCTTGCTTTGGAAGAAGATTTTATATCTTTTAAATTATTTTAAATTATTTTGTATCAGATAATTGGATTGGTTTGTCGTTTTTTCAGATTTTGATTATACTTTGATACTATTAGTGACCATTATTATACAAGTGCTTATATTATGGATCTTTAGGTTTGTCTTTTCATTGAAAGTCCACGTCTGTCAATCTTAAGACAAATACATTAGGAATGTTTTACAGTTTAGACTATTATTCAACCTGCAAGATGTTGATGTTACTTGTGTTTCTTGTGTACGGTATTAACTGTGATATACCCCATCCAAGCGATCTACCAACAGTGTTATATTCTCAAAAAGGCGATTTGAATATTGGAATCATTGTACCAATGCATTACTCTTCTTCTACCTCCATGTGCAGTCCGAACATCCGTGGTTTAACCAACTTCCAGAAAGCGGAAGCCATGGCATTCGCAGTAAAGGAGATCAACGACCGTAATGATATTCTACCAAATACAACCCTTGGATTCTATATGCTAGATGATTGTGCCAAAGACACAACTGCAATGGCAAGAGCACTCCACTTTACCCAAACTAACAGCGGGAGACATGATGAAGACCATCTTCAAGCTTACAATGTAGTGGGAGTTATTGGTGCTGAAAGTAGTAGAAATTCCGTTCAAATAGCGGATTTGTTGTCACTCTTTCAAATTCCTGTCATCAGCTATATTTCAACAAGTCCTGCATTGAGTGACAAGGATACATATCCATATTTCTCCAGAATTGTACCATCCGATTCACTTCAAATGTCCGTTCTAATGGACATCATTATAAAATTCGACTGGAATTACGTTTCAGTAGTATATGAAGACGGTAGCTATGGGTATGGAGCTTACAAGGTGTTTGATACACTCATGGACCAGAACAAAAAGTGCATCGCCGTAGCAAAAGTATTCAAGAAAAGGGTTCCAGATGAAGATGTTGATGAGATCATTAATGGACTGATATCCAAATCTAGAGCTCGGATTGTTATCCTTATAGTCACTACCCCCGATGTTAAAAGAATCTTTCAGTCCGTAACGAGGTTAAACCGTGAGGGCTATTTCACTTGGCTCGGTACAGATGGATGGAGTTTCAAGAGCTTAACTGGTTACGAAAAGTACATGCAAGGTTCATTACTGGTTGGATTTTACGGCACGTATGTTGAGCGATTTGATCAGTACATGAAGTACCTTACTCCCAAGAATTCGACTCATAATCCATGGTTCAAAGAATTCTTTGAAAAGAGACTAGGTTGTACATATGGTGAAAATTCAAGCTGTAATTTTGACGAAAATCTACTGGAAGGCTATCTTCCGAGTGTCTTAAGTGGTTTCGCAATGGATGCCGTGTACGCTTTTGCTCGAGGACTGCACAACATGATACAAAACTGTCGACAAACCGAGAAGAGGAAATGTGTCACAGGACATCATTTGCTACAGTATGTTAGAGACTTATCTTTCGAAGGCGAACACGGTTTGGTATCATTTGACAAAAATGGCGACGGTAGTGTAACGTATTCAGTCAAAACATTGCGGAAAGAAAATGCAGGCTACTCTCAGGAAACGATTGGATTGTGGGATACGTTTTCAAGATCTTTCATTAAATTAGAAGCAAGTAGAATTACTTGGAAGTCAGAAAATAATGAGTACGGAACACTCCCACCTATCTCGGAATGTAGTGAGTTCTGCAAACCGGGTTTCCAAGCGGTTAAAACCAAACCCCAGTGTTGTTGGTACTGTAAACCATGTCGAGTAAACGAACGCTCTCTAGAGATGAACAAGTCTATGACATGTGTTGTGTGTCCCAAGTTTTATTGGCCAGATGATACCAAGACTAGCTGTAAAGTCATCCCAGTAACTGATCTATCCTACAGCCAGATTCTGGGAACAGTTTTGACGCTTATTGTCACCATTTTATGTATCGTTATCATTGCCTTACTATCCCTGTCTGTGAAGAATAGAAAAACTATAGTACATCAAAACAGAATTTTAACATATTTCATTATAATAGCAAACCTGGTATCGTGTGGAAGTATAATTGCCTTTGTTGTTCCACCATCTTTGTTTTCTTGCTCTTTGATTCAATTTGCTTTCCCAATGAACTTTGCCATTAACTATTGTCCATTCCTGGTGAAGACCTATGGTATCTTTGAAATGATTAAGAACAACAATGGTCAGAGTGGACCAGAATCTGGTAGAGTTGTACCAATGTTTGTTTTGCTGTTATTGGTTCAGGTAACTATGTTTATTACGTTAACTAGAACGCATAACATTTTTACAAAGTCAAATTTGCGTCAACGCTATAGTTTTAGAAACTACACTTTTTAGACTGCCTAATTATTATGCTATAAGTCAAATAGACTTTGCTTAGGAATTTGATATCCTATCAGTTTGTTTTGGTGAAGAGTCTTATGACAAAAATATGCAATTTCTTTTACATATTTAGACTCTCCAAAAGTGAATCGGGTGTTCTAGAGGGGCAAGCCCCGGTTCGCTTCTGCACCCAGCACGTAACTTATTATAGTGCATATTAGATAATTCAGATTCAGTTTCATTTTCTGTTGGCTTGAACACCGGCGTGTGAAAGGGTAGCTGATATTTTGCTATATCAGATTATAAATATGCGGAAAACTAGATTGGACACCTTGCACTCCGTCTAGAAGCCAAATATAATAATGATGAACACATTTATCGATAAATTTCAGGTGATTATCGTAATCGTGACGTCATCAATTAATCCACCGTCCTATGAAACAACCATGCCTGATATTTATGAAGAATATGTTGAGTCAGCCTGTAAATTAGATGAAGTCGGATTCATGGCGTCTTTGTCTTATAACTTAATCCTTTTGTTTATCTGTATCTATTTTACTGTACGATCTAAGAATGTCGATGCAAGCTTAGTTCGAGATAGCAAGTTCAATAATATTCTGGTTTATCTAAGCACCGTGTTTTGGCTGGGTTTCGTTGTTTCTTATTTCACCACAACAAAATTGGTAATCCAATCTATCATATTATGTATCATGATGCTTGCTAATTCGGCTATGTTCGTTGGATTGTTGTTTATTCCTAGAATACTGGAAAGATATTTTCCACATGAAGGTTAAAGGGACAGACAGGCCATTTTTTCACCAATCATACTTTAGTCTCAGAAACGGGAAATTTAGCTAAGCCAGTCCATTATAGTGTTCAAAGCTCACCGTCGAAATTTAAGCCTGGAAAAAAATGCGATTGAATGTAAAAATGACGACTCGTCAAGTTAAGGCTTTGATATACTAAACATGACCAGACCAAAGGCGTTTCTATGAATCCTTGTCTTAGGAGGGGGTGGGAATAACAGAATTTTCAAGACGGACGGGGTTCACAGAAGTAAGCATGTAAGAACTAAATGATAATAAATTTGAGATTTGGAGCCAAAGCTATAGAAACACCACTGCACCTAGTCCAAGTATTTGATTAGAAACACCGGTCGAGTTAGCATTCCGAGATATATTAAGATACCGCATGTATATTTCTTCATTATTTTGATTTAAGTTTGTAATTGAAGGAGGCTTTTGCAATCTTGGGGTAAGATCAATATCCACTATCAAAGGTCACCTCTGAGGTTTTTGTCTATTTTTATTGTTTTATTGTTTCAAGTTCATGTGTACTATTGAAATTTAAGCGTAATAATCAAGAAGGAAAATGAAATTATTTGAATAATCAGAATTTGGGTGTATCCATTACTGTATTATGCTGTAATTTAAGATATAAAAAATGAGTCATAACTATTATTCTTTCCCACTTCCCTGTTACTTTGATATTATTAAAATACAATAGGGAACAAATGGTGATTGCTGTAAATAATAATACTATGTTTGGCAAAAGTGTCTTCATTAAAATTTAATTCCAAAATAGAAAGATGCCAGTTCTGCTTAATTATTACCATAATTTGAATGACCAAAAATAATTATTTTGAACGTCGTAACAAATAACTGAAACCGATAGAAAGATGTCAAACCATTTGCTCTTACCCTGACAAGTGGATAACTTTTCGGAACATTGACAAATGAAAAAACAGACATTCAATATATAAATTTAGCCAATTGAACAATTAAACCAAATAATTCTGTCCATGCAATGCATTTAAATATAAGAATAGATAGACCTCCAAATTCAGAATTGTGCTAGGACCATATATGAAACGAGGTTAACATTAATGTTAATTTAGAATAACTTCCTATGTAACACAATGACTATGAAATCTGTTATTCAATCATAACACACAAAATAAGGATACTTCCTTAAATAATTAAAATAAAGCCCATTATATCCTTATTGTTATTAGATCTAATTACAGGTGAAAGGGGTTAGTTTACTGGTTGTATCCCTTTACCTTTGTTATAATAAAAATTCTTTTAAAGAGGAGGTTCAGGCATGACGGCAATTGTTATAATCAGGACGGAAAGTTACAAGAGAGGATGCGTGGTCGCTGACCTGAACGATTGGGGGTTTATAAGATTATATTCAATCAAACATGCCTTTGTGTGAAAATGCTGGGAAAACTGGAACAATTTTTACCTTTGACATTCTTTTGCGAATATTCAATATCAAGCTTTACAAATGGTATTCAGTGCAAGATCATTGACTTCTCATATCATCAGATAAGAATGCCAATACGGATTATGTTCATAACACGCGAAGATATAGCCCTATATATAAATAGGAGACCATTCCATCTTCAATTCCCCAAACGACAGTTTTTAAAACAAATATGTAACAAGAACTACATGTACAAAATAAAGGAGGGACATCGACTTCAAGTCATGTAGAAATGTTGTCTGAAGATAACTCTGAGTAACAAAAAACTTTGATTAATTATAATAAATTATCATTAATAGAAATCTGAAATTCCTCTGTAGAAAGTCCATCAATTATCAAATAAAAACATATCTCGAATTAATATTTCTTTATCAGATGGGGAAGTTTTGCTAATGAATTAACCAAAGATAACAAAAGGTTGTGACATTTCTTCACATATTGAACTTTGAAATAAAATTGGAATAGAGCAAACTGTAGATTTCAAGCAATTTAGTAATTTCCCAGAATGATAAGGCTCTATAGAAGGAAACGCTGCGACCTGAAGCACAATGTTACATATAGCCGTTTCAGTGATTCTTGTTTCTATAGTTGCAAGCATGATCTACCGTCCAACTAGTCTATCGTCAATGGTATTTTCCCAACCAGGTGATTGGAATATTGGGGTGATTATTCCTGCTCATGAATTCTCCGAGAAAAGTATGTGTAGCAGAATTCCGCGACGTCTCACTAACCTTAAAAAAATTGAAGCTATTAAATTTGCAGTCGATGAGATTAACAAGAGAAAAGATATTCTACCGAACACAACGTTGGGATTTTATATATTAGACGACTGTTCTAAGGATACGACAGCCATGGTGAGGGCTCTACAGTTTACACAGTCGTCGAAATTGAACAAAGAACAACCTAATGAGCTTAGTAGCTACGATGTTATAGGTGTTATTGGGGCAGAGAGCAGTAGGAACACTGTTCAAATAGCCGATCTATTGTCATTGTTCAAGATTCCAGTAATCAGCTACGTATCAACCAGTCCTCTACTTAGTGATAAAGATACATATCCATTCTTCTCACGAATCGTACCCTCGGATTCCCTACAAGTATCAGTTTTAATGGACATCATCATTAAGTTCAATTGGAATTATGTTTCTATAGTATATGAGGACGGAAGTTATGGGAATGAGATTTACCAAGCCTTTAAGAAGTTGATGAACCAAAATAAAAAATGTCTTGCAGTTAGTCGAGTCGTGAGAGGTGAATTAACTCCAGACAAAGCAGAACGGATCGTAAAGGATTTGAAGTCAGCAGATGGAGCTCGAGCAGTTGTCCTAGTACTGATCACAAGTGATGCTGTGAAGATCTTTAAGACTGTCAAACGTTTGGGATGCAGTAACCATTTCACGTGGTTAGGAACAGATGGTTGGGGGAGTAATATCAATGACTACAAAGACGTTGAAGATGTAGCCCTAGGTTCTTTAACAATCGGATTCCATGGAGTATTTGTTGAAAGACTTGATAACCATATCAAACATTTAACTCCGGCCAATGCCACATATAATCCATGGTTTGACGCGTTCTTTGAAAGGAATTTTGACTGCAAATTTGGTCCAATTGGAAATGAAACAAAATGTGACAGATGGAAAAACCTTTCAGAAGGATATGCCCCAAGTTTTATGCCTGGTTTCGTTATGGATGCAGTGTATGCTTTTGCTTATAGTTTAGAAAAATCTTTGCAGAACTGTAAGGATGCAGATATCAAAGATTGTATTAAAGGAAGACGTTTTTTAAATGTTATAAGGAATACATCTTTTGAAGGAGACAATGGAATGGTGGGTTTTGACGAATTTGGAGATGGTAAATCTACCTATGCGATCAGAACCTTACGTGAAACAAATGGCGGATATCAACTTGCAGTAATTGGAGTATGGGACACAGGAAAAAGATTATTTACTTATTTTAATACTAAAAACATTACGTGGAAATCAGGATTTAGTAATGGCGATAATCCACCTAGATCTCAGTGTAGCAAGGATTGTCCCCCTGGGTTCGCAGCCATTCTCACCAAACCTCAATGTTGTTGGTACTGTCAGCGATGCCGTAACAATGAAAGATCGGTTATGATTGACCAGAAACTAGTATGCGAAGTTTGTCCTGTGTTCTCATGGCCAGATAATTCTAAAACAAGATGCGCACCCATTAAGATATCGAAGATCTCTTACAACAATGCAATAGGGATTTCAATCATGATTGTTGTTATTATAATGATCACCGGAACAATGACCTGTATCGTCCTGTACAGCAAAACAAATAACTTAAAATCCCGAAATAGAGAATTAGTCTTTTTAATCGCCAGTGGGATCCTTGCGTCGAATATAGTATCTGCGACTTTCCTGATCTCTCCGTCAGAGTCATCTTGTAACTTTATACTTTTTGGATTTCATTTGAGTTTTACTTTGGTATACAGCCCTTTCCTGTTGAAAGCATATAAAATACACCACGCCGACAAGAAAGTTCCAGTGCTAGGGGAAGAAACACCACCGACTCCAGTTCGTAATGTGGTATATTATTGTTTCGTTGTCTGTATTGAAGTGAGTAGATTTCAGAATTTTAGTGGGTTTTATGGGGAGAGGAGGGGGTGCTATATACGAATGACAAGATTTTACCTAGTGTTTTTTTTTATAAACTTAAAATACCATATGATTTGCTAATATAAAAGTTTTGGTAGCGCCAAACCGTAAAAGACAAAGAGAATAAGCTCATTAGGAACTGAAATCTTTAATACTTTAGATGCTTAATTATGAACATGTACAGCTATAGACTATTCACATGAGGTGTCCGTACACTTTAACAAGGTCGAAAGTAAACGAAACAATCAATCCATAATGCATTATGAATTCTAGCGTCATTATTGTCTGTTCCAGTTGGTCATAGTAATACTGTGTGCTGTAACATATCCTGTAAGATGGGAGACAACCATGACCGACTTGAACGAAGCCTATGTTGAATCTACGTGCCAAATAGAAGAAAATGGTATTTTGATCCCGGCTGCATACAATGTCTTTATTCTACTGATAGCAACACTTCTAATCATCCGATCAAGAAACGTTCGTCCGAGTATTTGTAGCGCCAATGAATGCAAATTTAACAACATCTGCGGCTATACTTCGGTAGTTTTATGGCTCGGATTCTCTGTGTCCTATTTTACAACATGGAAATCAGTAATACTCTCTGTAATCATCTGTATAGCGATGTTGGGTAATGCCTCTGTTTTTCTTTTTCTGGTAATCCTACCCAAGCTCCATGATGTATATTTCCCAACGATTGATCATAGTCGCCATGAAGACCGACAAACAACGGCTTTAACTTTCAAGTGAACGTATTTGTATTATTTTCCTTGTTTTGTTTTGAACTATCGTCTGTACACAATACTGTTGAGTCCGACTGAGTCCTGTTCGACGACAACAGGTTATTCTCGTGGTAAAAATAACCATCAGGAGTAGGCAAGTTGGTGGCCAATTCCATCTCATTACTGGACAAACAGGCAGCGTAGTGTTTTTGTTGTTGTCTCCCTTTTCAGATATTATTCCTTACATAGTGCATACGTCCTAAGTAAATAGATAGAAATATTATCCTCCATTCCTAAACCAGTTGTCTTTAAGGATTTCGCAATCAAAAGACGCTTTATGCCTACTTACGGCATGGTAAGTACTCAATTGGAATCAAAAGGTTCACAATTTTATATATAACTATATTATGATACTAAAATGTATTAAATGTCTTCTACTAAAATAACAAGTATAACATAAAATATATAAAAAAAATTATGTACAATTCAACTTATTTTGAACATTGTAAGGTGCTCTGGGGCTCCGTGTGTTAACATATTGCTTAATATTGGTTATAGAATAAAGAATACATTATGTTAAATACATAAATATACAATATACAAAAGTTTCGCATTCAGTGTGACAGGATAGAATATGAAATTGCAATATAGAAACGATTTCGAAATTAATAATGCTGCTAATAAACGCTCATATTTGACATTGCTCTTGGATAAAACTAAAAATCATTCACTGTTTAAGTAGTTCCTTACATCCCAATAATTACTTTAATATATCAAAAATCTAAATTTGAAATACAACATGTATAAATTCTAAGGTTTCGGATATTTTTGAAAGTGGAAACGGAACTGCACCAATTGTGCTACATCCTAGTCAAAGCAGTATATACCGTTATAATATTTTCATTAAATCTAGCGTTATTACTTTCCATGATGCTTTATACAAAAATTTACTAAAAGATAAAGCCTAGATGTTAAATGCTAATTTACAAATGATGAAAAAAATATTCATATGTCAGATCTAATAATCTAATAACCATTAAAAATTACAAAAATATTAACAATTTACTTTGCGTCATTGACATTAACATAAAATGTTTGTTAGGCTGCATATTTTACCCTTTCTAAAACAAAAAAAAGTCAAAAACCATTTACATCAGTAATTTATACGCTTTCGTTTTGATTTAAATAAATTTGAATAAAACTACAGAAACCCGTCACATTTAACTAGAAACCTCTCTCCATTGCCAAGACTCATGAGGACCATAAGTGCTAGGAGCAATAGATCTTTCTAATACCGGACGTTCATAAACATATGGACCAACATAACCTCCTCGTGGATATCCGTAATAACCTTTCTGACCATAGTAAGGTTCTTCAACAGCGTAAACTGGTTCTCCAACCACCATTGGATAATCACGTCCATAATGACCTCTCTTTTCCATTATTTCTCTAGAATCTTCATAGCGATCACTGGTAATGTAACAACCAGCTAAGGAGTAAAATGTGGCAGTGAAAGCAGCAAGTATCATACCAACCCAACCTAAAGCATAGGACCATCCGTATGTTCGGGTAGTGGCTTCTTTGATGGTCTGAAAAATGAATGATATGACAATATAAAAGGAATTTTCAATTGTAAAAATACATCATTATGGTGAATGGCAGTGCATTTAGGGGCGGAAGAGAAGAAAGGCCCATCGGTGGGTACCAGAATCTGATCTTGATAATCATCATTAATATTTTAGAAATGTTTTGGCGATAAAGATATTATTATTATTATTTATGCATAAGATACAGAACAGCCCATAATTCACAATACATTGCGTTACATATTTGTAACACTTAACACCAATGAAGATTGTCTTTGTCAAGAATGCTACTGCTACTCCCAGTGCGAAAACTGCTAATTCGTGGGCTACCAATATCAGGATAAGTTTACAAAATACTTACACTTGACCAACTCTTGTAGAACTCGTTTTTATTCTCTATTTTGTTTCTTTCAATATATTCGGCACCATGGAAAAAGGCAATGGCAGCTGCTGTACTGAATGCTGAAATAAAAGTAGCAATATTGTGTTATGTAATTTATTGGTTAACTTAAAAAGATGAAGTGAGAAGAATTTAGGAAGCTTAGAATTGTGACTTCATCCGTTTCATCCGTTTACAATCATGATCAACACCGTCTTTCAAAAGGATATACTGTTATCTAAACACAAGAACAGTTATCAACTTGCTTTGAATACGTAAAACAATATCAAAATAGTTGATCTGAAAACAACGCTACCTCCAGGTAACGGACTAGATAGTTTGCGATATCGACAATCATGATTGTCATTAAGCCAACTATAGCAAATAAGTAGACCATAAGAAAGGCTATTAATTACCTGCAATGTAGGCACATAAACCAGCGATATAGGCCCATCTAGATATTCTCCAACAACATAATACCAGACCAAATATATAGGCAGCGACGAAGAACACCAAGGCAATGATGTAGAATGCGAGGAAAGATCTCAATAAATCTGAAAAACATAATCGAAATTGCTATCAAACGAGCATAGTTCTGTTCTAAGCCTTATTTGGAGTTTCATTTCATATGCTCATGCGATTCCAAAATTTACTATGACTAACAGCCGACCAAACTATCTACACAACTTAAGTTAGCAAGTCATCGAGGTAGACCAGATTAACCTATCTTGACAAGCAACTTGATTTTGAAACTTATCGTGAAACTAAATTTATCTTGATAGAGAAGACCAGCTAATTCTGACACAGCAAGAGCTGCACTGAAAGATCTGTCATGTACAAGAACCTTCAATTCATCAAACCGCTTTAAAACTACATTAGTTTAAAAGAGAATTGATTAGGGAAGCAGTTTAAAGAGACTAAAACAATAGGACTACTTACGAAGTCGAGCTGTGAAGTCTGATGACGACTCTTCATTTTGTGGAAGTTCATATTTAATGTTAAAGCAATACCCATCTACTTTATCGTCGGCTTTGTCCAAAACTGAAATAGAAAGACATAGTCAATTAATACAAACAGTTTATCTTAATAATACGGCATACGGCAATGTAGCTGCCAAAATTAGTGATGATATTCCATTTATATCATTTTGTATAATGCAATGGTGTGCTAATAAGATTTTTATGAAGGGTATGTGCGTCATTTATGTACTATCTGATGTATTGATATCTGAACAGGGCAAGCTTGTAAGTCGCACCTACAAAACAATAATAATGTTCAATGTAACGCTATAATTACTCAGTAACTAGTTATTATGGACTGGTATTTGTAATCTATCATTTAAATCAAGTTCAAATACACCTTTATAGATATTAATCAATGTTCAATGACCAGGTATAGCGATACGACCACGCATTGTATCGGTCATGTTTGACCCACAATAGAACATTATTTTAAATACGCCATATCAGCTTTCATCACTGTCAACAATGACCTGCATAAACAATACAAACACTGATATTTATGACACCTGAAGAATTTACAAAATGGCGATCTTAAAATGGCGTCTTGCTGGGCTGCGTAAGATTCAGGTCAATGAATCCTGTACGGATTTTAAAGATTACATTATACCCACATGGTACAAAATTAACCTAAATCCTTCTTTCAACTCGATATTGCCCTGTTTGATACAACGACACTCTCGTTCAGTCCATTTAATCCCATTGGACAAGAAACTAGAGTCTCGTTTGCTAAAGGACGTGCGGAGTATGTTCAGATAAGATCGTATTTTGTAAGTCGATGGCCTTATTTGCTTGCACAATCAGGTTAGATAACTTTGGACGTAAAACCAAAATTTCTATTATCGTTGGAAATTTACTACAAAAAGACAGGGAAATCGATCAATGTTATCCGCTTAAATGATATTGATTATTGATGAGATACAATCATTCATAGCAAGTTACAATTCTCAATGAATCTGTAATGGTTCCATACTTCATTCAAATGAATCTCACCTAAATGAAATTACAATAGGAATACACAGTAATTACAATAACAAAAGCATGACATAATATTACATTCAAGGATAGAATTGGACAAATAATTAGGAGACTACGTTCATGCTTAAGATCAAGGTAAACTGTGCTGATGATTCGTTCAGTGTTAATGTTAACCAGAAGCTCTTTAAAAGAGTAATTCTCATAAATTGCCCCGTTTAAGCCAGATTTCGAAATTCAATTACATGTAATAAAAAAAACACGATTTGCTCCAATGCACAAGAATGTGAAGAGAGAGTAGTAGGTGAAATTTGAGATAAGACAATATAGAAGATGAACACCGTTGTAAAACTATAACAGGTAGAAAAAGGAGTAGCCATTGATTACACATGAATGAACATGATCACGTTTCACTGTGCGATTACTCATTTCACAAACGCTTTAACCCATTTCTGATTTGATGGGATTGTGGTGAGAATGAGAAAGAGCTGTTCCGGAAATGTATTTTAGAGTAATAATGCTCGATTACCTTGTGCAATAATTAATTTCAAACCGAGATGTAAGTGGTCCATAAGAAGATAATATTCCAAGCGCATCGTATTAGCTATGTGGACTTCCTTAGTGAAGTTGCAGTGTAGCATCAAGTGTTCGGAAAAAGCGAGCACGTCCTACATCGCTATTAACATTCGACATCCACGAAATAACGAGCATCTTTCGGTTATTGTCCCCTGGTTATTATTAATCCAAGGATTGACATAGTTGGTGGAGATGATTAACCGAGCTGATACGTTAGACGTGTAAAAAGGTTCAATTGTTTGTTTAATGTCCATCTGATCCTGTCATAAGATAGTCACACTCATCTACATAACAACAGTTAAATACCAATTCTTCTATTAAAGTTTCCTCTATCAAGTTTATAGCTTAAATTTCAACTTTCTTTCATCTGCAAGTATCTAGAACAATGGCAATGTTTCATTAAGGATGCGATAGGTAGGCATATAAAAGACGTAAAAAGTTCAGAAATCAAAGGTCACAGTAGCTGTGAACACCCATAAAATTATACATGGTAGTGATTTTCTATGGACTCTTAATTCAGTCAATGTCACACCCATATGATCTGTGAACCAAAACGCAAGGAAGCTGTGTCCGCTTTTACTTGAAGCCAACGCCTCTGATTTCAAAATAAGTTTCACATTGCACATAGCAAATATATTGTTTTAAGTTTCTTTTAATGAAATGATATAAATAGCCCTTGGTAGTTACATTGACTTCAAATAGTAATTTTTCATACATTGTCAATAGACAAGGGAAATGCGGAACTTCAAAAGATTTGATCATGGTATCTGATTTTTAACAATAGAGTCCCCACCCACATTCGTTTACTATATCAGTCAAAAATCCCACCAATAAAGGTCATATCAATATTATAAATTTTGAGTATGATAAATGTTTGGTGATAAACAATAACATTGCCTCCAGGTTATTATTATGATTGTTAACAGATAGAGTATATAATATATATCAACAATCGATTCATTCACAATACATCTATTACGTTTTAATACATAATCAAAGACTTTTATCATATTATTTATAATTGTCACATAGTCTGATATGAGGTGTAAAGGCAAATTGCCTGACCCAATTATTGTTTCCATCATGATGGTTGACAAGTTTGGCTAACAGAAATATTTTGGTTATAAGAAATATGATCAGAAAATGTCAACTATCCCAACCATCCAACTTGAATATCGTTTGAATTTAATGTTCTAATGTTCAGTCTTCGACATACTGACAAAACATACACATCAACAAAAGATTGATGTGAAAACATGTTCTCTATGCTCAAGTTGTTCTGAACTATGAAGACTTCGATAGAAAGCATTCACACAGACAAATTAAGTTTTTCTTCTTTTAAATAGAATTCATGCTTTATATAATTATACTACTACTTATGCTTCAACGTTAAACTTTTTATTGATAAAACCCCCTCCCTCACTCTCTCTCGCTCTCTCTGGTTTTGAAAATATCGTGACCCAGACATTTGAGACATAATTTAAGATTTGAGACATAAAATCATGATAAAAATCTACAATATTGGGAGTCAAAGATACGTACAATAGATCGTAGAGTTCATGACCAAACTATACAAATACATCTTCAATCCAATTATACCCCTTCAGCGCCATATTTATTTTCTTATTAGTATATCAATTGGCTATATTCTATTGAAACAAGAACTGTCACTGTGTTAGCCTTCAACAAACACCAAACACTTTAAACTACATTCAATCCTACTTCAGTATATTTCATCTTGAAGCGCTTTGGGCGTTTGATATCGTTATATTCAATCTAATTGTAAATTATAACGTCATGCATGGCAACTAAATTTCAGAACACATTTAAATACGAAATAAAAACATAGAAAGTTTTTACAGGGTGGTTTCTGGTGTCTTTTTTTAGTTTATGGCAATTATTTATCTCATTATCGCACAAAATTTGATTTATACTTATCATGTGCTAACATTTAATCAACAAAGTGCACATATTTTACAAAATAAATTTTACACACCCTCTTCTTATACATTAATGTATTTAACAATGTTAGTATTTGATCTGATTTAGATGTGGTTTATAATTCTATGTTTAGGCTTTGCCATGCATGTCTATAACGAACTAAATGTTTTGTAAATTTAGTTGAATTTTATTACAACCATGTTAGTGCTCAAAAACGCAAAACCTTGTGAATTGTGGTACATTGTACATGGAGTTTTTGCAACACAGATCATTGAATAGTGTTATTGGAAACATACATGTTTCGGCTTCCATCATGGAGGCTTGTGTATACCATTTTGCCTTCGAGGGGTATTTGATCTAGTTATGAACAAAATACATCAAAGCAACCTCTTCGAAAGCAGGTTTTGGTCATTAAAATCCCACTAGAATGGACTAACGAAAACCAAATATGTCAATTAAAACTATCAATAAAGCCTACTTTTTTGACACATTTAAACTGGCAACAAGTGACTTGAACATAGGCTTAATGCGGTCATGTTTTTATAGCTATTGTCACCTTCGGCGAGGAAATAAACAACGAAATTCCTATGTACATACTGAAAGAGTTAAGCATATTGACTATGTAATTTCAGTAAGACCAAAACAACAGTGTAAAAGTAAATAAGACTAAAACATGAATAGAAATAATGAAATACTTGAGAAATGTCCAGTGAAACTTGGTGTAAATATGTCTACAAGAACCCTTACAAGCCAGGTTGAAAGTGAAATCGTCAGACTAATACAGGTCAACGACAATTGAACGAAATACCATGGAGCATAATGTCATGTTTTCTAACTTCCTTTTGGGCTAAAGAAGACAGGAAACGCCATGCAATTTGCACTTGATGATTATTTAAGGGCAATGTCATTAATCTTTGCCATTTAGCTTCCAGACAGGAAATCTTTCCTGTGTGATGTCTGTAGCATACTGAGTTCATACCGAATTCAACAACAGGTTACCGACAAGCCATTGTTACCAAATTATAAATTCTCATTACACCCACGTTAGATCATTAGTGAAACAAAAGCTACATCAAGTAGTTTCAAACACCTTCTTGAATATCTCTACATCTTAAACTTTACAAAAGAAGCTAAATTTAGCTTAGAGATAACTTGACTTGATGAATAAAGTTCGTGGTAAACTTTTGACAGATTGTTAAATGGAAAAAAGGCTCAAAACTACCATAATATATTTTTTATAACTTGCGCATCTAAAATTAGATATAACAGTTTCTGGTAGCCATGACTCTTTTCGTTGGTCTTCCTATGAATTTGACATAGTTGCGTTGAAAATAGAATGTTTTGGCATCCCAACTTTCCATTCACAAAATATTCCCACTGATGATAAAACTATGAACTGAATTAGTCCCAAAAGATACGGAATACAGTAAAGAGTAAAATATGACTAAATTTGTTCGTTACTTAAATGATAATTTGCTATATTAGCATAAATTGAAACAGAAACAGCACTGTCATCCATCACGTTTGTACATCTTTATTATATAGATATATTAAAATGAGACACATGAATAATGTATGTTTTATGAATATTTTAGGGACTCGCATTAATATCTTCAATTATTTCTTGAAGAAAACACCGAATCGCAGGGTTCAGAGCAGTGACGGCGTCTGAAGGTACAGGGGGCATTCCAGTTGTTTCCCCATTGGGCCTGTCTGTCCCCTATTTGTACCCCCAATCCCGGGAGACTGGTGCCGCCACTGGTTCAAAGAATATTCGGTATTGAAGTCGGTTGCGACCATGGCGTTTTATCACAATGGGCATACATGTATATGTCCGCTGAAAAAAGTAGCATTAGTGTAAAATAGAGATACAAGAAAATCTACTTAACCACGAATGTTTATCATACATTAAGTGGCTTTAAAAATTAACATCAACCATGTACAAGTTAGATGTACATATGAAAGCTAAATGGTCATCCGAGGTTATTGTACTTATGATCACAATGAAACAATTTTTATGAAAATACATGTAACAACCAATCATCCACTTGGTACTTTTGAGACAACTTTGTGCCATGGATGAAACTGGTACTCAACGCCCCATATCTAACAAGAGAGAGTATATAAATGTCACCCTAAAAGCACATTCAGTTCAGTGCCTTGAACGATGTAATGTCTTGCAATGTCAACCAAGTTCAAGATGTTCAGATTTTAAAGTCTTGTAATTTTAGTGAGTTATACGCTTGCTCGCTAACCTGAAGGTCCAATGTTCAATCCCGGCATAGGTCGAGATAATACGTTCGAATTTTCAACCCGGTTTCCCTCTGTCACTGATGAGCAGCTGCCATGGAAAAGACGTCTATGGTCAATCGGATGGAAAAATAAACCGAGGTCCCATGTGTTACAGGCTGTGTACGTCAGAGTTCCCTCGATATTTGGAAATCGAGAGTAGGCTAATCCCGCTGTAGTGGCAAACTTTCCCTCATTGCACACTACATTGCCGTCTTCATTAGACCACTTAGGTGAAGATAGGTAAGACGTAAAACTCCATTCATTTCATTTGTTATTGATTTTCAGTATTCAAATTACTCAGTAATATTTAGTCCAAAATGTTAACATAAAATATATTTAGGTCACCTTATATTAAGATCTTAAATAAAATACATATTCTTACTATATATATTTATATAGTTAGACTACACCTCTGTATATACATTGACATAATGTAATATATAATAGAGGCTATTTCAACCCGAGTTATACCTTTCCTGGTTTATGATATACAACATAATATCCTGGTTATAGAGACACATTGACTTTTTACTTTATGGCTTCTTTCTGTCTTAAATCAAATCCTGTGGACCCTTATCACAAAATTAACGAAAGATTATTTAGTTTTCAGGGAAAGGAGGGTTTGATTCGCACGGTTCTATTACTCAGCTAATATATCTAATTTCAAATTCATTTACTACTACCTATTTTACTGTATTTCTTAAGAACGTATCTTTGTTGATTCTGTGTGAACAAGGATTGAAATTCTAACTGAGAAAAAACCTATTTCAAAAAAAGGTTTCAATCACCAATAAGGACATATTCCCAATCCCCTAAGTGGTATGAAATAGGTCAAGTGTATCGATTGCAATCTAAGGTTGTCATTTGACAGTTAAACCAGTGTTATCAAGCCCTACATATTTTAGGTTCCAAGCCTTTAAATTCTCTAGGCATTTAATTTAAAATATTGAGTTAGGTGTTCTGTTTCTGTAATTGTCCCAAAGTATGAAGTAACCTTAATCAAAGAAAACCATAAGATTGCTGGGATGACTGCAAAACTAAAATCCTCGGGGCTTGGGGTAACCTTGTCATTTCAACAAAAAAAAACGTTAAAACGTATGACAAGTCATTATTTATGAAAAAGATGTTAGTGACATTAGGATGTGTTTTAGTGTGATAAATATATTATTGTTAACTACATTTTATGCGTTGTATGATGACATAAATGGATGAATGAATTTGAAATTACGAAATATGAAGGGCGTTGGGTGTATTGATCATGGTCGTTTAAGGCGTTGGCATATTTTTTTGTTTAATAAAATTTAAATTAAGATATAATCTGATCGGATTAAGTGCGTCATTGGGATTTTTCAAATGGGTCTATTTTCATCAGCAGAATGCTCTTTATCTTTCAATAGATAATAAGGTGAAATGATGGATTCTTGCTCGCGTTTCGTCATTAGAAATCATTTAAATGACACTTTACCTATGTTATGGAACTACGATCAATAACATTCCAAAGGTTTTGATATGATTAATGCAATGCCAATAATTACTTCAAAGATAATATCAGTCAACGTATAATAGTTTGACACAATCATTTAAATATCCAGAAACGAAACACAACCGGGGTTGTCGGTTTACATAGGAATGTGGTATGGAAGGAATTTACCGTACGTTTAAAGATATTTGATATTTTCGGGTTTTATGCAGTGACTCAATACTCAAAGACATTATTGACAAGCAATAGGCTTTTATTTCCCAGTATATATTTGCCAATATAAATTTTTCTGAGTACTTTATTGGCGAGTCAATGGAAATTACTCTACTTAAAAGTGACTAACAGTAGGGTGGCCCAAAGGTAACTTCAATACAAGCCATTTATCAAAATTGAATTGAAGACACGGTCAAATGAACTTCATAAAAGAAGCCAAGTGTATGAAAAAACGATTAATTTTCTTGGTATTTTTTGTTTATACTCCTTTTACTCCATAAGTGGAACCCACATTTTGTATTAGAGACCTTTAAGGTGGAATGACCTTAAAAACAATTGTGTTCAAAGCCCATTTTAAATTAAAGGGGCTTCTTTGCGATGTAAAAATAGTTTAGAGGGAAACTTAGTTGGTTGACTTTTGCTTTTCTGTGTAGATAAGGAAAGTTTTGAGAGACAGACGTAGCATAAGCCAGACTTGATTGTTCAGAGAGAAGTAATATATCTGAATGGTGTTTAGTTGCAGTAATAGAATTGGTCGGTTGTTAGAATTTTTCAGTTGGGTGGGGGGTGGGTGTAGATACCGACCTGAGCATAGATGTAGAAGCTGAAAATGATCAGTGAAATCAATGACTGGCTATTTACTTTGAGTTCTCTCATGATATAACATACATGTAATTCATAATGGTTGGCAACGGATGTGGAGAAATATAAAAAAAAAACATTGGAAATCAACAGTATTAGTATTCGAATTTATATTATCCAAAGATTTCAAGGCAAAGGTACTCTTCATTAATTGGTAAGGTTTGTTATACCAAAAGAAGAAAAGCATTAAGGTTTCCAATGTAGGGCATTTAAATTCATAAATAAACAATTGTAATTGCAAGTGGTTGTTTTAAATATAATATGTATTCAATAGATTATACCTTAACTAAGGCAGGGTATAGTAATCTACTGTGGTTCGACCAACCCAAATACCCTAATATCACATACATACCAATAGGGATTATCTCTATATCGCCCTATCTGAGGCGTGGTCGGGTATGACACATGTCCAAAATTTATAACAAATATATATTTTATATGCCTTTATCATATAAACGTTTGACCCATTTTAAAATAACATATGTAAATACAGAATGAAGACCCTTATCTAATTTTTTATACACGTAATTTTTTCTAGTTGAGAATAATTTAATATATTGTTTTGGAAAGATATATAGAACCTTACTATTCTTTTCTTATGGTATAACGGGGGACTGGGTTATTAATATATTGAAAAATTGTACTTACATAAGGTGTCGTTTCCTGGATAACATTCTCGGAACAATCCTCTCTGTCTTGTATGGGTATATTTGGCTAAGGCTACATTACTTTGTGAATCTGATCTTTCTGCTGCTGATAGTTTATCTCTTTTGACTGTATACACCAACCAATTGTCTGTTCCAAAGGAAACGGCTAAGAAAACTAGAGTCACTGGTCCTAGAATCGTTGCCAGGACTATTAAACCCGTCGCACAAGAACCCATGATTGTCCACAAACTGTTCCAAAGATCACGAAAATTGAAGGGTCTTACTGAAAAACTGGTGAAGGTATTTCCCTTCTTGTCGTCTTGACGTTCACTATTGTAAAGGGATATGGGTATACGACAGCGCCTTAAGCGGTCTTTACGCTCTGTTACTCTGTCATTGTTCACAAAACCCTATTAAATACGTAGAGAGTTGGTTTATAAATAGACCCGTATAGACACGTACTTCCAGTGAACAATAATATAACGGTAAATAATATGGTATTGATTTTGTAGGTGTTATACACAATGTGTACACATTTTGATTGGAATTCAACAACAGTAAAGATTTAATCCTTACAATCAATTAATGCATACATTATAAGTATTGAACTGCAATCAACGTTTCACCTAAGCTAGGTGCGTTCTTAGGTTTTTCAGATTAGATACAAGCATTAGGTACTTTAATTATTTTGAATGCTTGTTATAGATAGTACCCATTACAAAATCCTTGACCAAATTAGGCTTAAAATAGATGATGACCAATTTTTGATCCACGAATGAACATGAAACTAAATCAACTTTTCATCCTGCCTTCTATTTCTGTTATTATCTTATTTTTTTAATAGCCCTGCGTCTTAATAATGTATTTGAAAAAGACATTCAATAATAAATTGCAACTGAATTTAAATCGTAGGTCTGAAAATATGCAGTTCCCCTCAACTAGTTGCACTATCAATGGTCTTGATCGTTTGTCTGATTTTAATGTAAAATTGCACAATTCTCTCAGGTGTACAAAGTAAGGCAATATATTATTAGCGCTAGGAAATCGAGTCTATCCGAGCAAAACCTGTTTTGAGGCTAAATTTATTTAAGATGGCTAACAAATATTATATTACTATACTGACATAAAGATTATTCATTTATAAAAGGTCGCGACAAGAAAATGTCCGTGTCGAATAACAAGGCTTTGTTTTGAAGAAAATAGCACTTATTGCGAAATTTTTCATTCGTAAATTGATTGAAAAATTCCAAACTGTCCAAGACATATAAGACTGGGCTTTCTAAAAATATTCTTTTGAAAAATATAGAGCTATGAAAAAACAAGAAAAACATAATGAAATATACAACTATCCAAAAAATAAGATAGAAATTTAGAACTTATCAAAACATTAGACGGAATTTTGTGCTGCCCAAATTACATTAGTTATGTGTTGTTTATTCACTTTACATGGGAAGAAGTCAAAACTTGAACCCAGGAAACTAGACTTATTTGTTGTAAATAAACATAGGGATGTTTCCACTGCATCGATCTCCGTTTTGTCAACCCCACCCCCATCGTACACTCAAACTGTGATTTCGAAAAAAGACACACAAGTCATGAATAATATATCTTTACTGACGGATAAGTTATTTACACGATGTGCAACTTAAAGGCTTCTTAAAAGTTTAACTCTTAAAACCTAATTAGCTTATGATTCATTTAGCCTTTTTCTTACAGCTATGTACGAGCGTATGATCTCAGCGTTACAGGAGAAATTTCTCCAGACTAGACTCTCTAGGTCAGGCCATACAAAAACCCAATGATTTCCATAGCGTAAACCTATGAAACCAGTAACTGAAATCCCAATATAATAGTATTTTGTCTTCAAGACCAATGGGGTATTCTCCCCTGATATGAGTTTCTGTTGTTCATATTGTAGGATTTTCAAGTCTTACTACATTATGTATATTAACACATTTTCTGTTTCCAATTGGTGAATTAAACCGGGCGATGTCATGCCATGGGCAGTGTTGTCGAAACAGTTACATTAGGCTCGCTCACCTCATCACAAGAGAAACCCACAAAGGTATCCTATTATGCTAGGATCGAACCCATTCCTTCATTAATACAAATGTAATATCTATGTTTCAATACAAGGATATATTTTCTAATCCATGCAATCTATAGACAATCTAAAGAATTTAGACAGAGCAAGTTGCTTGGGATGATCAACTACTAGGCTTTTTCACAATCGCCATAATTAATGAACAATTAGTTTTAATACACGTTAATCCTCTTTAGTACTTAGTAAATTGTAATATTTTACTTCAGTAATTAGCTTCCAATTCATGTCACTTGCTGAAAAAGTCAATTATGTAGCTTATACTATTGATGTCTTGTCCTAATGATGTTGATTTTTTGCAACGTACTTCAAAATGGAAATTTGATTGCCATTCAGACAGAAGAGACAGGAAATCTTTTACTGATTTTTCATTAACATTAGTGATAGATCAGTAAGCTAGCAAGAGACATGATTGACATCTTTCAAAATGTGTCTTTGTTTTAATTTTTTGAAAGATTTGTTTTTTTTTTTTTGCTGGAAATATTAGATATATTCATTTAATGGTTTTTGAGAACCATTGAAATTCATCAAAAAGAAGGAATACAAATACTAATACCACACAACAGAAAAATTGCCTCCATTTGACCACATACAAGATAATGACACCAAACATTACTAAAAAAATTGTAAATCAAATTAAATGAGGAAAAATCGATTCAAAAAAAATCCTGATAACTGCAAAATTCTATACAATATTTGACTTTCGAGAAAAACCATTCACAACTTTAGAATATGGAGAGCACAGACAACAGACAACACAAGTTTGAAATTATCTCCCTTTAGCCACTTTCAATCAATGGTTGTCGGAACAATTTATTCTATGCTTATCCTAGAGATAAGAAATGCTCACTAGGATTTAGATGCAATTCAAAAGACTAAAAGAATAAACTACAACAAAATATTTCTCCGTTTGGTGTATAAGTGAGCCTTATTACAGTGGTAATAAAGACAAACTTTTCGTGATAGTTGACTTGTATTATTAGACCAAAAATAATTTTTGAATTAGAGAAACAATTGAACAATGCTAATCATTACCGTGTACTTGATCAACCTATTTTCATGGAAACTGCGCAAAAGATAAACAATATTTTAAAAACTTTAGTAAACAAACAATTTATTTCTGATTCCCAATATGACTATCTTTCAGCGAAACCCGAAGTCCGTCAACGTCACATTTATACTTTACCGAAGATTCACAAAAACCCGGAAACTGAATGGTCATTAGCCAATAGGATTCCTAAAGGCAGGCCTATTATCTCAGATTGTGCGAGCGAATCCTACCGTGTTTCTGAATACATTGACCATTTTTTACTTCCATTAGCGTGTAAGCATCCGTCATATCTTAAGGATACCACCGATTTTGTTGAAAAAATTAAAAGCTTGAATGTTCCTCCAAACGCAAGATTTATCTCATTAGATGTTACGAGTAAGTATACCAATATTGATAATAAAACCGGTTTAGACGCTGTCCGAAAGGCCTTTCTTCGAAATCCCTGCGTAGATAGACCCGACGAAGAAATATTAGAACTTTTGGAATTATGTCTAACGCGAAATGACTTTGCCTTTAATGAAAAAATTTATCTCCAGACTTCAGGCACCGCGATGGGCAAAAGATTTGCGCCGAGTTATGCAAATATCTTTATGGCTGAGTGGGAACTGGAAATTTCTTCCATTTCCCCTATTGAACCTTTCTTCTATGGAAGGTTTCTTGACGATATTTTTATTATTTGGACCGAGTCTTTAACAAATTTTTGGCAATATTTTGAAATTTTAAATAATCACCACCCTTCTGTAAAACTAACTGCGAATATTTGTGAACAAAGTATGGATTTTTTGGATACTACGGTATTCAAAGGACCAAGTTTCTCTCAAACAAATTAGACATCAAAGTATTTTTTAAACCAACGGATACTCACCAACTTTTATATAAAAACTCTTTTCACCCAAAACATACTTTTACGGGAATAATCAAATCACAAATTTTGCGTTTTTTTTAGAATTTGCACTCAAAAAGTAGATTTTGATGCAGCTTGTAGACTAGTTTTCAGTAAATTAAGAGAGAGGGGCTATTCCAAACGATTCTTGCGCAAAATTAAAAATGACACTGTTTTGGACCTTTTGAAAATTAATGACCCCCTCCTCCAATAAATACTTTGGCGCA
>NW_008710662.1:286437-366818 GCF_000327385.1 Lottia gigantea
CAACGATTACAGAGAGAAGCTACTGGATGGACCAACTCCAAACAGTGGCTCCAAATGGACTTAACATCCAGCATGATAATCAAATGATTCCATTTGTTGCCACCTTTAATCATACAGCTGCCAAAACCTCATCCATCGTCAAACAGTATTACAGTGAATTACAGAACAGATTTCCGAATGTATATACCAAACGACTTGTAATTGCCTATAAGCGCAATAAAAACCTTAGTAATTTTCTGGTCCGTGGTAGACTCGATCCCATTGAATCCAATAATACTTGACCCCCCTCTCTATTTTCTAGCTCATTAAGTATAATATATTCTAATCCTTATATATAGATATTTATCTTTTCAGAACCTATAAATACTCTTTTCTTTTAGAACTGGTAACAAGAAAACTTTCATATTATAGACTTTTGTTTATTTAGATTACTCGTGGTTGTTTTTTTTTTGTTTTTTTTTTTAACTTAATACTAACTATGCTAACTTCACCTTATCTTGTATTGAACATTTATCTCTTTATTTGTGACCTTGGCCAGTGCTTTACATAGAAGTTTTTAGGAACTTCTTCACTCTTAACACCAAAAATGCATAGCGTCTAGATCTAGAATAATAATTGACAACTATAGGTAAATGGAAAATGGACCACACAAGGTTGAAATTATCTCCCTTTGACCACAAATGCTTCGAGTGTCGACAGCAAGTCTATTTCTTCTATACACATACATTCGACAGGGAAATGTGTTCATAGTTATTAAGACAATAGGCGTATAATTCAGAGTAGCATCAATTTTCTTGCAATAACTTTCAGCTTCGACCCGGCCCGTAGCTATAACAAGCCCCACCCCGGAAAATATCATCACCGGAACTCACCACCACATTCTATTGACCCAGATATTTTACTTGCCCCACCGAACAATCCAGTCTGACTACTAATAGATTTTAGTAAGAATATCAAACAAAGATACTGTAATTTCTATACATTATAAATATGCAATATCTAGGTAGGAAATGTCAACCAGGCAATATCTTACCGTTTAACATCGTATTACTTTGTAGTACCCTGAGTTGTCTGGCAGTTGTTCTTTTACTTGTATATTGAAAGGGACAGTCTGGAGATATATGTCCCTAGACTTAGTTGAAAGTTTTCAGAACGCCAAAACTAGTCGAAATGTTTAGTAAACTCGCTATGTTTTTAGTTGTATAAGTGTTGGAAAACGTACGGATTAAAGCAAAATAAACGCCTCATTGTAGCGAAACATGTCTCATACGTATTCTGAAGACCAATCACCATCACCAAATATTTGTATACTGCTCCTTTAACATCTTTATGAATTGATGTTACACAACAGTTATTTGTGCGCATTTAAAACATAAACTCGATGTACTGGATATTACGGAAGCGTATTAGGGCCATTCATTTTTTTTTTCAAGTTACTAACTTGAAAATTCAACATACTAACTTGAAAATTCAACATACTAACTTGAAAATTCAAAAAAAAAAAAAAAAAAAAAAAGGAATGGCCCCAATACGCTTCCGTATTTATTATTATGCTTCACTAACTAAAAATATGGGATATAAATTTTGATTACAGATCACACACTATTAGTATCGACCACGTGCAAGCTTTGTTGATTCAACGTGCGTCAAGAAAGTAGGCCACGTGAGTTTATATTTCTGAGAAATGGCTTGATTTGATGTTGAAAGCGATGAAAGCTGTCTTAATAAATAGCAATTCAAAATGTTCGGATCAATCTTGCCAATGACATTATTTAATCAAGATGATAGAGTTGCCGTATTGTTTTTTTTTTTAGCTTTGGCAATTAATTTGATAAATTTTGATTTTTGGCTATTCATAAGAAAGATTGGATTAAAAAAGGAGTCATTTTGACTCGCAATATGCGATACCATACCGAATAAATTGAACCGCTAAAACTTAAACCTCATGGTGCAGAAAAGTATTTGAAATAGTAAACTGAATTGCTACTAAAGGATCTCAGATGTATTTTTCATTAAAATTATTTCTCTCAGGTAAAACTGATTGAAATGGCTTATTTTCAGTAAGACTATCTTTCACTACAGTAAGATATGTGACAGAAGATTTTATTCTATTAGCATTCATCTTTAAACGTATGCGGCAGTAAAATCTCGTGTTCGGTGACTCAAAATATGATTAAATGTACGATGCTGTGAAAACATTTTTGACTATGATTTTCTTAAAGTTTCACCATGTCTTAAAATAATGAAATTAACATATAAGTATCCTTATTTTTCCGGGAAAGAAACTGCCCCTTTAAAATTGAACTCGTATTGATTCATACGATTCCGTCTAAATGCTCTATTCCTATGTCAGATTTGGAACTTGAAGATGATTATAACGCTTACCTACTCATAAATTGATTATTCTCTCATCTCTAAAATATGTTGTCAACTTGAAAGGTACAGAATGTCTGAACGTAAAAACCCCATGGTATATCATCTTACGATAAGAGTAAACACATAGAGCTCAACAATGTTACATATTGTAAAATTTTCATTCATATTTTATGGCCAATGACAACCAACATTGATAATCCATTTTACTGGGCGCTTAACAAACCTATGTAAAGTTTTATGACGTATCCCAATGTAAAGTGAACGAAGAATTATCCATGTTCTGACCTAGAATGGCCATAAACTTTGAAGTTTTACCCGAATTTTCAAGAAGAAAATCGCATATTTTTTGGTGCGAAACTGACGAGTTTTCAAGATAAGAAGCTGAAATTTGGAACACAACAACTTCAGATGGGTGTGTACCTTCAGAAATTTCAACTTTCTATCTCCCATAGTCTTCTATCGGCAGCCTGTCAAAGTTTTGGCCTTCCCCCTAACCAGTGCCATTGGACTGCATTTGGCTGGTTTCAGACCCCACCCCTTCACTAAAATGGCCATAACTCGACCAATTTTGACCCTAGAGGTATAATTTTTGTTGCAAACGACAGTTTAACATATCCCCCATCTATTTCATTCAGAAACCGAAATTCGATTTTTTGTTAAACTTTCGAGAAAATCGACTTCACCCTAATTTTCAAGAAGAAAATCGCATATTTTTTGGTGCGGGGAAAATGTTTGAGACCAAAAGTGCTGTAACTGGCAGAGTTTCCATGATAGGAAGCTGTAATTTGTAACACAATAACTTCAGATGGGTGTGTACCTTCAGTGCAAATTTCAGCTTTACATCTCTGATAGCCTTCGATTGGCAGCCTGTCAAAGTTTTGGCCTTCACCCCATCCAGTGCCATTGGACTGCATGAGGCTTGTTTCAGACCCCACTCCTTCACTAAAATGGCCATAACTCGGCCAATTTTGACCCTAGAGGTATAATTTTTCTTGTAAACGACAGTTTAACATGTCCCCCATCTATTTCATTCAGAAACCGAAATTCGATTTTTTGTCAAACTTTCGAGAAAATCGACATTTGAAGTTTCACCCTAATTTTCAAGAAGAAAATCGCATATTTTTTGGTGCGGGGAAAAAGTTTGAGACCAAGAGTGCTGTAACTAGCAGAGTTTTCAAGATAGGAAGCTGAAATTTGGAACGCAACAAGTTCAATGGGTGTGTACCTTCAGCGCAAATTTCAAGTTTTGGTCTCCACCCCAACCAGTGCAACTAGACTCTTTAGACAGACCGCCGACCCCCACCCCCTCACTAAAATGGCCATAACTTCACCAATTTTGACCCCAGACGTATAATTGTTGCTGCAAACGAAAGTTGAACATGTCTTCTATCTATTTCAGTCGAAAACAAATTCGGATATTGAAAAAACTTTCGAGAAAATCGACTTTGAAGTTTCACCCTAATTTTCAAGAAGAAAATCGCATATTTTTTGGTGCAGGGAAAAAGTTTGAGACCAAAAGTGCTGTAACTGACAGAGTTTTCAAGATAGGAAGCTGCGCAACTTCAGATGGGTGTGTACCTTCAGTGCAAATTTCAGCTTTACATCTCTGATAGCCTTCGATTGGCAGCCTGTCAAAGTTTTGGCCTTCACCCCATCCAGTGCCATTGGACTGCATGAGGCTTGTTTCAGACCCCACTCCTTCACTAAAATGGCCATAACCCGGCCAATTCTGATCCTAGAGGTATAATTTTTGTTGTAAACGACAGTTTAACATGTCCCCCATCTATTTCATTCAGAAACCGAAATTCGATTTTTTGTCAAACTTTCGAGAAAATCGACATTTGAAGTTTCACCCTAATTTTCAAGAAGAAAATCGCATATTTTTTGGTGCGGGGAAAAAGTTTGAGACCAAGAGTGCTGTAACTAGCAGAGTTTTCAAGATAGGAAGCTGAAATTTGGAACGCAACAAGTTCAATGGGTGTGTACCTTCAGCGCAAATTTCAAGTTTTGGTCTCCACCCCAACCAGTGCAACTAGACTCTTTAGACTGACCGCCGACCCCCACCCCCTCACTAAAATGGCCATAACTTCACCAATTTTGAACCCAGACGTATAATTGTTGATAGCCTTCGATTGGCAGCCTGTCAAAGTTTTGGCCTTCACCCCAACCAGTGCCATTGGACTACATGAGACTGGTTTCAGACCCCACCCCTTCACTAAAATGGCCATAACTCGGCCAATTTTGACCCTAGAGGTATAATTTTTGTTGCAAAAGACAGTTTAACATGTCCCCCATCTATTCATTCAGAAACCGAAATTCGATTTTTTGTCAAACTTTCGAGAAAATCGACTTTGAAGTTTCATCCGAATTTTCAAGAATAAATCACATATTTTTTTGGTGCGGGGAAAAAGTTTGAGACCAAAAGTGCTGTAACTGGCAGAGTTTTCAAGTTAAGAAGTTGAAATTTAGAACACAACAAGTTCAGATGGGTGTGTACCTTCAGTGCAAATTTCAACTTTTTATCTCCCCTAATCTCCAAGCGGCAGCCTGTCAAAGTTTTGGTCTTCACCCCAACCAGTGCAACTAGACTCTAAAGGCAGACCGCCGACTCTCACCCCTCACTAAAATGGCCATGACTTCGCCAATTTTGACCCCAGACGTATACTTGTTGCTGCAAACGAAAGTTTAACATGTCTTCTATCTATTTCAGTCGAAAACAGAAATTCGGATTTTGGAAAAACTTTGGAGAAAATCGACTTTGATGTTTCATCCGTAATTTCAAGAAGAAAATCGCATATTTTTTGGTTTGGGGAAAAAGTTTGAGACTAAAAGTGCTGTAACTGGCAGAGTTTTCAAGATATGAAGCTGAAATTTGGAACACAACAACTTCAGATGGATGTGTACCTTCAGTGCAAATTTCAACTTTACATCTCTGATAGACTTCGATTGGCATCCTGTCAAAATTTTGGCCTTCACCCCAACCAGTGCCATTGGACTGCATTAGGCTGGTTTCAGACCCCACCCCTCCACTAAAATGGCCATAACTCGGCCAATTTTGACCCTAGAGGTATAATTTTTGTTGCAAACGACAGTTTAACATGTCCCCCATCTATTTCATTCAGAAACCGAAATTCGATTTTTTGTCAAACTTTCGAGAAAATCGACTTTGAAGTTTCACCCGAATTTTCAAGAAGAAAATCGCATATATTTTGGTTTAGGAAAAATTCTGAAACTAAAAGTGCTGTAACAGGCAGTTGAACATAACAACTTCTGAGGGATGTGAACCTTTGGTTCTAATTTCAACTATTCACCTCTGATAAGTCTTTGTACGACAGTAACAGGACTCTATAGGACGACTGCCGACTACCACCCTGGAACTAAAATGGCCATAACTTTGTCAATTTTGACGTTAGTTACAAGACGTTTTATTATGTCAGTTTATATGGTACAGACGAGGTCATTCAAAAAACAAACTTAGTTTTATTTTTTTAGTTATTCCATTATCACATTTCTGAAACGATGAATAAAACTACATCTGTAATACTCAGGAGACTTCCGTCACAGAAAATAAGACTGAATGAAAATTCATGATATTGACCCGTGTTGTTTGGCTATTATTGATTAAGTCACGTTAGATTTTCTAATGAGATGTTTTGAATAATCAAAATACAAGTACGTGTTTAATACTTTTAACATTCAGTTACCCAAATGAACTTGAAGCTAAAAATATTGTTGTACATGTACGAACACTTTAATTTACGAAATGAACGGAGACAAATTCGTCGGAGATTGTCACATAGTGAGTAAAACAAACACTGGCTAACCGGGAAGTTCGAGTATCGTTTTCGGCATGAATCTAGATGGCTCTGGTTCCCGGTTATCCGACTGCAGAAAATGCTTCTTGTTGGTTTTGAATGTCTTTAGTGTTATATGATGTAAATTGCTCCAACTAGTGAGGTTACACTGCCATCATGGCCCTGCACCGTCATTGCATACATAAACTATATGACAGTGCCTTTCTTAAGAGTGCTGAAGAGTAGGACGTAAGATACGATTTCATTCATTCCTTTATTCATTTATATCAAATCAGGGTATTTTTTATGTTATACCCCACAGTCTAGCATCTTCTACGGAAAGCTTCCTATAGGTAAAACAAACTCTTATCCATTGAGTTTTGTAATTGTATATTATGTAATAGACATTGTTTGAAGATAGTAATAAATATAATGCATATCAACAAATTAATAACGTTATATTAAAACTACAGGTTCAAATTTCCGTTTTGTTTTTCAATATTGTAAAATTTGATAACAATCTCCAACTCGAATCTTGAGTAAAATCTCGCCATCATAGACCGTCATCATTCAATCAGATTCCTTTTCTTTTCAATGCATGGTCTGCACGTGACAAGGTGGAAAACGACCGACCTAGTGTGCCCATACCACGTTGAAACTCAAGACAAGACTCATCGACCGACCAAGACCGCTAGTGTTCCCGCACCTTTATGTGGATTAAAAAAACAACATAATATTTGTATGTACGAAGCAATGTAGTCTTATTAAAGTAATTAAATTCCGTGTTAACCTTACCAGAAGACTTAAAATGTATCTTAGTCGCGTCCCTTAAGACCCGTGGTTCTCTCGCAACGATTGTAAACTTTCAAATCACTAAATAAGGCTTTTGATCTCACAATTCAACTTTAGGAATTAACAAGAATTACGAGACATAATTCTTTGAACGTAAATTGCATCTTCTGGACTAGGATTATACACGACTACACTATTTAATTAAGGCCAATGTTTTATTAAGCTCCCTTGACAATGTTACAGAAACAATGGGCGCAATTATATTGGCAAAGTCTTCAATTATTAGTTATATATTTACTTAATGACCGCCCCAGGGAACACTAGGGCATGTATATAATCTATCATACGACCAATATGTGAATACCCGCGATATTGTTGATCTTATGGTTAATTCAGATTATTATTAAATATTTATTGTCTGAGCAAAGTGAACAGTTCTTAAAAATTGTATCCATTATTTTTATGAGAATTTGAATAGCAGCCTCAAAATATTATAATTAGTCCTAAAATGTCTTTGATAAAAATGATTTCGAGTCAAAAATGAAATTTTCTATACTGATGATTACATACGATTGGCGAGCATAATTCCTGAACTTGCAGTGAATTCATGCACAAAGCCGTGCTACACTCTTTCTTATAAATATTGGAAATTATTAGTAGAGCTAATCAGTTAAAGTGTTCACAGCTCACAGTCGAAATGTGAGCCTTCAAATCCATGTGTGTCCAGAATTATCTGCGTTTGAATGTTTAAATGACGACTCGTCAAATTAAGATACTCTGTGACATATATAGAAATAGAAAGTAAATTTCCTAGTTTGAAGTAATTTTTTAAGGAATTATGTGATTTTCCTACACTTCTGAAGACAATTTGCATATAAACAAGACTAAAATTACTAAAAGACTAAAAATGGCATGCATGTCTCTTTAAATTATTTTTTTTAAGTTTTACGATCTACTTTCCTGTTCCCTATCTGGTTTCAGTATTCAGATACCGCCATGCAGTACACAATATGTGAAATCTTCCATTAAAGCTCATTGCTGTTCAATGTCCAACTGTGAAGGTATCTCCCTATATATGGAGGTCAATTTGCGCCATTAATCCATTCTCTACCGATTTGTCTAATTCACTGATTCAAAGACAAATGTAAAATATCTTATTACCTATTACTTATAATTCAAACAACATAATGATTGAAATGCTAAAATCAAATGTTTATATTCACATGTAACTTAACTAAAGTCCTTTCAAATAGTTTATTTAGCATCTTCCAAAAATCTTTAATGATAAATCACCGTCCTTTTTGATAAATATCAGAAGTATATTTTAAACTGTAAAGTGTCATTTCTAAATTGGAAAATGTTTGTAGTAAAATGATAAGTGCAACTTCTTTAGTGTATTATGTCTTCTGTTTTATCTCAAATGAATTATCTTTTATGCAAATTACCAAGGTCGCGAACCTATTGAATATTCAGCATTGCTACGTCATTCTTTTAAACAATGTCTGCTCCCAACAAATGTTGTCGGTCTGAAAAATAATAAAATACTGTATCTTCCTTCCAAAGAACATCCCATGACCCTTTATATATTTTCATTTCAAAAGAAATCCTTTCATCGGGGCTTTTCAGAAAAGTTGAAAACTAAACGACTTTAGTTAAGTTACATGTGAAAATAAACATTTGATTTTAGCATTTCAATCATTATGTTGTTAGAATTATAAGTAATAGGTAATAAGATATTTTACATTTGTCTTTGAATCAGTGAATTATACAAATCGGTAGAGAATGGATTAATGGCGCAAATTGACCTCCATACCTATAGTCACACTGAAGAGATTACCTGCATATTTCATCCGACCTCAATAACCCGCTTCATCTATAGTGAAATAACCGAATGTGTAAGTTCCAACTGACTGAGCCGAGCTTTTATAATACGGTAAATAAATATAATTGTGACTTTTAGATACTGCTCACTGTATAGACTAGCATTGAGCCAGGTTAAATTGAATTTATCAACTCAGGTTAACTATAATTCTTCTTAACAGTCTGGTGAAGATTGCAAAGTAAAATATTGATCGTTTTCAAATTCAATTGTTTACCAGTGTTAAAGATGTTTTCAACACGCTTTAAAATGTGTGATTACATTTACTAAAAAATTAGAAAATAATTTCTTTGAGAAAGAAACAGAATTCTACTCGGACAATAATAAATTTACATCCTTTTGCGCTTTAAATTATGTCGGATATCCTTCCTCCTAAAAACTTACACCGTTACGAGAAAAAGTTTCAATTCAAAATTCAATGTATATATCTAAAGTCTTGCATTTTGAAATTTTCGATATTTCGTCCACCTTACAACTTATCATTGTTATATCTTTTTTTTTTAGCTTTAGTCAAATTTGGTCATTGTTCTACTCATGTCTTAAATGGCACAACGTCATTGTTTTCTCGACTATTCGGACACCTAATCTCATTAAAGTCTCTTTCTCGAGTCACTTGCACTTTGGCTTTCCAATGATTAATGTCTTCGTCAACTAGCGTAAATAGTGTACTTCGTGTGCGTACTATCTGCGTACCACTTTCGTGAGCAATGCGCGAATGCTACTCAAACATAAAGTGCCATTTGGTGCCAATGTGGCATTTTTTTTTTTTTTTTGCGCGGCCGAAATTAGGAATGTGGACGTTGGCAATTAAGTAGATGCAAGGTGATAGAAGTAGGGCTATTGTTCTTCCAAAATGTGAATTAGGACAGCAGTCGAAAAATCTCAGGTTCTTGTCAACCCTATTCTATTCAATTCTATTGTTTGTTGTTTTGCTTTTTGATGTAGTGTATAGATTGAAATAGAAAAATTAAAACAGAAACTAAACTAAAAAAATATCTTTTATGATAATAAATTCTAGTTGTCCAACTTCAGAAGGGACACAGGCTGAATTATATAGGTTAGTTGTCTGAAGTTCGTATAAAGTGAAACCCTGAGTAACAACATGTTTTGATATTTCTATTTCTATATCGCTCTAAAATTGATGCATTGAGCACTATTTTAACAGTGAGAGTTTTTCGTTAATGTAGTCTATAGATTGCATAGATTACACACAACCGCATGCATTTATAATTATCTAAAAAGCTTTATGTCGTGAAATTAGAAAACGATAACTAAACAAAATTTGATTTGCAAACAGGTTTTTGTTATTGTATCGGTATCAGCCATTTTTGTTCTTTCCCAGTGGAAATATAACGAAGTAGATTTGGAGACTGAATAGCACAAGAATATTCGAGGCTAATAGGTCAATGTATGCAAACTAAGTTTACTTGTCTGAATGACTAAATTAAATAACTCGGAAAAACAGCATTTAACCAACAACACTTCAGTAGAACACGTTGTTCCAGGTTACATTATCGAGCTGCTATACTGTTCTTATAACAATTTTGGGAGCTAAGTAGCAATGCCACGCCGCTAACATCTGATGTATATCGATAAACTCTTCTTACAATAAGGTTGCCAAAGTCGAAGTGACTCCAACGAATGATTTGTTATATCCAATTTAAATAAGACAGTCAACTGATGTTAGTTGAAATTGAAAACATCTGAATTGAATAGCATTTTCATCTTTCATCAAATATAGATTACGTTTTCAAAATGGAATCGTATAATTCAGGAGACTTTGAACAATGTGCAAATTACATACATCAAACATTATATCGGAATTGGCTGACAAAAGTCTATACAATATATTCTATGAATTTAGACATCTGACTACTCCGACATTCTTAGCAATTTGATATATAATTTCTCTTATATCAGTTTAAAATACTCAGAGTACCATGACATTGTGTGTATTACGAATAATGACAGTATAATAAGTGGACCCAACAGGCAGATAAAGCTGTATATTAAGCCAACATAGCGCATTCCATTATACACGAAAGAAGCAAAATATAAAATTCTTGTCTATGATTTCTTCATAACATAGGATCTCTGATCGCTGAAAATTACGATGTATTCTGACACAAACAAAAAACGTGCCGCTACTCATTGTTTCAGCACAAATTACTGGAGTAGAAAGCCTAGGACCAAAGACAGTCAAGGCAATAACATATAAATAAAAATGAGAATAAAGCAACAGTCTAAATCGGAATGTAAAACATCGTACATTTTATTGTTACAAAATCAAAATACATAAACAGATATATCGATGGCAACTTAGTATATTATATAAAAATGTCTTCGTTCAACTGAATTGAAAATAATATTGACATTAATGGCCGGTTGAAATGTTACAATCATTAGAAGGTATTCCCCAACACTATACCGCAACAAAATATGACTCGCATATGAAGTAGGTAAAGCCTTTTCCGCAAATCTCTCGCAACTATTATGTTGCGTATTTACAACTCGAGGTCAATGCAATATAGTTTTTCTCTTCACCGAGGCGCAAGAATGTACACAGCGCGTTAATTTTTTGGCACAACACAAGGACGTCAACATTAAACATGATATACAGTTATGTGGTTCGTTCATACTGGTAAAATCCTTTAACATATAAACTCACTACATGGTTCAATACATTGAAAACTTCCGGTTTTAGTTTTTGGGATGACAAGCATGGTAATTAGTTATTTTAATACATTTCCATTTCCTCAAAGCATTCCTTTGGGATGCAAACACAACATGTCACTCATTACACAATATAAATAACGACACTTAAAAATACGTTAATCTTGTGTTTTACTGATGAATTTTGTAACCGAGGCACTGAGGAAATTAAAATCACATTTGGCAATTTTCTTACGAATTATTCCCTTGTCGTAAGATAATTTTTATGGTCATAATATCAAAGTTTGGTTTATTCCAGCGTAATAATTTTTCTTAGAAAACCGGACCTGTAATTGTAAACCCGGAATTAGATCTTCTAAATCCTGAAGTTTGGTATATTTTTGTAGGAATAAATTAACACACACAACTGCTGCCATTTCAGAAGTTATAAAGGCTATTCCCGCGGTATAAAACGACCAACCGTAATAATACACAAAATGGTCTCTTTCTTTTTTAGATATAAGTCCAACTTCATCGTTTATAGCAGAAATATATAGAACTATACCAACTGCTAATGATAAACCTGAAAAATAAAAGGCGCAATAATAAAGAACGATTGTTAAAGGACCACCTAGTCCATAGAAGATGTCTGTAGCAACCCCCGTGAACATGCAGAGAACTTTTTGTCTAAATCAACAGACACTTCTACAATTTCAGTACAAAACTTCTATAAAATTTTATGAATTTGACACAGTCTGTACATATTTCGTTTATAATCCCTCTGCGACATTTACTCGAATGATGACAACGAATGATGATGATTGTTAAACGTTGTGTACGATAAAACTAAGGAGTAGTATACCACAAAATTGTGTTCCGTTATTGAATATTTCGTTAAGCAAGTCTTTGATTGTTACTTCACTAATACCACGATTTGATGACGTGGGCGTTTCCATCAATATTCTCCCTTAATCTATGATATCTTCAATAAAATCAGCATCTCCAAATTCATTTCAAAATCATGTTTTTAGATCATAGTAACCTATTAGTAAAGTAACCCATATAAAATAATAATGTTTTGAACTGAAAACGCAATATAATTTGCATCCAAGATAAATATTTTTTTCTCTATTTTTATTTTAGTCCAATATTGTACTTTCGCTGCTTATTAGCTAGATCAAAGAATTTAAATTTCATTCTAGCGGAAACACATGTGCATAAAAGAACTCAATATGTATTCGAGATCACGTTATAATTAAAAAGAAGATTCTCTTGATAAGAATTCTTCTTAAAAATGGTTGATGAAGCGTAAAATTGATTAGAATAAAACATGCTTAAAAATTGAAATAAGAACAAAATATCGTGTCCGTAGAGAGTCGTACTGAATTTCAATAAAAGATATTTTCTATTTAAATCGATTTCAGTAGCTATAAATTTTATAGCTGCTCTGTGTTTCTGTATAATTACATAATTGCAGACTGGTTTCTTAAATCATTTATCTACTTTACATATATATCTGTATTAAAAATGTCACGTAAGCACTTGTTGTTAACATCACGAATTATCTTGGGACTGTGTTAATTAATCCGTTGCTCTTTAATTCTTGTCATCTTCGGAAAGATCTATCAATAATTATTGATCTCGGATCAAATTCAAAATCTGTCAAGTTTCCTATTATCATATCCCACTCAGACAATTAATCCAAAATAAAATTCTTTACATGATATTCCTGGAAGCTAAGAGCATCGATATAATATACAGTCTGGCTCACAGCATGAATTCATGAAAATATTCATGATTCAAGATAACAAAAAATTCCTTGATAGTCAACCATTTTTTTCAAACAACCCTTATGAAATATTGCATGCTATCTTCTGAGCAATATCTTCAAACAATTGTCCGTAATTGAGTTCATCTTTCTTAGAAGATATATCCATTCTAAATGAAACAATGATTCGAAAGTATAAAACTTCATGTATGGTTTGGTATTTCAAAAAATCACCTTGTTCTCTGTTCGATTTATTTTCAGGTTTCTGTCAGGTTTAATATGCTTTTATCTCATGTTTGTGAAATTGATATCCTGAAGCAAAAACATTATCGACTCTTCTCTATAATATGACAATCGGAAAATGTCTAGGGTTCAAACAGATGATTGCAGCTTAGGTTGTGATAAGATTATGTTTTATTGGTATAACTTGGTTATAAAGTCTTGATGATATTATTATTAACTCTGATTAAAACAAGTTTCAGACGCGATCTATACATCTTATGTTTTCCGAACATCTGACGCAAACAGTATCGAATACTATAAGCTAATGAAAACGAAGATGGCATTTCATACAGTCATATAACAGTATAGTTCATCAGTTAACAAAGCTAATTTCCCTCACTATCTTGTTAATATGTAATGATTCCTCTAATGTGGCTTCTATTATTCACTTAGGAACTTGTCAATCATATTTCAATATCTATTTGACGAAGGATATTTTCTTGTATATAGCTAGAAATATGTGTTCGTCAATGATAATTATTATAGCGTATGTCGCAAACGGTTTATTTAGTTTACAGAACACCTTATATCACTATGTGCCTGTGATAATTCGTAATTGTCAGAGAATCTACTATGCTCATATTCAAAACAAAACTATACCGGTAGTATTATTATAGAATTTAATTTGACATCTTCTTTCTTTCCCAGCCTAATTATTGGTTGATTTGAAGTCAGTTCTTGCACTTATATTTCACGTTTAAGACGACAATACGTCAGGAATAGAACTAATAATGAAAGAATCTATTTTATTAAACGTCTTGACCTGTCTTGTAGCTCTTTAATACGGTTTTATTAGCGAATTGTTTAGGAAGCAATATCTTAAACGATTTTACGTTGTTTTCATGGCAATGTTCAATAAACTGAAGTGCTTCTGAAAGATTCACCTCAAGTCACGTCTAAGCGAAGTATTACTTCGAATCTTAAAGTATTCCTTCATATACCAAAACAACTTTAAAATAAAATGGCGCAGTTCAAGTGCCGTCAATTTTTGGCATCTTCGAGTGACTTGATTCATTAGGTCTCACTCTCAGAATCTTTGGTTCCATCTTAAAAATAAATCTATGCGATATCCTTCTAAGTGTTTACTTTTACCATTTCATAAAGGATTAGGAACTGGAATGAGATATATATCAAAAGTCAAGACCATTGAGTTTAAAATGTTTTTATATCTTAACGTTTACATCCGATCCAGACAAATTTGAATTAAATCTATTCTTAAGTCACTAATTTCTAACACTTAAAATTGCTGTTTTGTTTCATTTGATAACAGGTAATGGTCATTTGGGTAGAAAGGTACCCTTGTGTCATGAGAAGATGTAGCAAGAACTATTTTACCTGATAAAATGTAAAATCCTGCAGCAAATAATATTTTTCTGTCGCCATGTATACTGCCCACAGAATGAAATATAGCGGATATAACACAAAGAATTAAAGCACATACTGGTAGAGGAGCAGCAACTCGTATAGCACCTGGATAAAGAGAATAATAAATGATCAAAATTCAATGAAACAAACAAAAAAATAGATATTTTAGTTGCTGATGCATGTCAATTAAATCCATTGATAATGAATGTCCCTAATTCCGACAATCTCGAGATACGATGCTCAATCCCTGTACATGTCCAGATACTTTTCTTAGATCTGACGCAAGGTCAGTCTGAGCCCCTTTTTAAACTCATGCTCGCTACACTAGCAATATTGGGCTCTATCCCACCAATTGTTCAGATTCTATTTGTAACCCTTTTAAACATTCATCATTTTTACAGGTAGACAAGATTCCAGGCCATGTTAGATACAGCCTCAATAATTGAGAACAGGTGGGTTAGTGTTGCTGTCTTTACAAAATGTCTCTCATTAAATTCGATAGCCCGTTTTCATTATTCCTATCTTCATTATGTTCTTCAAAATAAAAGAAGCACATCAAACCGTACTTTTTTCAATACAATATTATAGTCCAGTTAATTCAGTATAACACAGCCGATGTAACAATGTATTTTTGCCAATCCAATGTGTAACACGAGTCATTGAAAGTATTTGATGAAAAAAAATATTTTGTCGGAGCGAAGAGTGGATGAAATTCAGAAAAAAACATATGGGCGGTACCTTTATCATTCTATTATAGGCCATCACTGGGATATAAACTTAACACCAAACTAGGATTTAGAAACAATTGATCGTATTTTCTTAGGAAGAACGAAAGTGCATAGAGATCTGAACGAAACTGACTTCAAAGCTCTTTCTCTTCTGAAAGCTTCTTATAGAGTTAATTAAACAGCCTGAAACAAGCTTCAACAAAGTCCAAGTTTTTGTTACATGTATAATTGAGAAAGGAAACACCCGGAAGACAAAATACAGAGTTCATTTAACATGTTTAAGCTGATAAATCGTATTGTCGTTGTTTGTAGTTTCTGTAGCTTTCATTATAATGGAATTAATAATTCGAGTTCATCACTGTCTAAAGCTATATATTTGTGAACATATGCGGACGACTCGAACTAAAACCATGGTTCACTTGTAGGTGGGTAAAGTGGTAATAAACACAGTCTAACTTAAAAACCTCAAGTTATTTCTCATATTTAAGTATACTGTTTGTTTTCATGTTATGAATCATACCTCTATCTGTACAAATATCTTTTCCACACATGTCAACGGAAAATCTGGGAAATCAAATAGATTGAGACGTGCGTATATCTGAGAAAATTATTTTTTACATTTTTACAAAGCTATAGTGTACATTTTGTTGGCTAATCAAAATGATCAAAACTAGAGGCGGACTATAAAAAGACGAATTAATGTTAAATTGACTTTTTTTACGCCCAATTTCAGAAGCTTTTTAATGCTGTCCTTAGTCGAGTTTTACGTCCTCCTAAACATAATTATTTTGGCTCAACACGATACAGTATGTGTACTGAGAAAGGTTGTCAGGACAGCCTACTCTTTTGATCTGATGTTCGGTCATGTCGATATCCTCAGAATCATTGTACGATCTTTTTTGTGGATCGATCCGGTAAAGGGGGCCTAACGTAACTTAAGATGAAAGATCTTAGCTGTACGTTGCAACATTGGCATCTTAAATATTTAGATAGTTTCTATATCAATAACTTTAGTTTGGTTAAATTCTTTACCTATAACCGTCATGATGGTAGGTGCTCCTTCGAGTCTGCCTGTTCCTTTTTGTTGATAATATATAGCCATACACTGATCTGGCTCAGCACCTGAAATATACCGAAATATTACCATTAATTTTGGAATTTGTCATTTTTCAAGGAAGAATTGTGAGAACGCAGCCACAAATTCCTGGAGTCATGAAGTCATAATGTTATACTGTTCATCCTTAATTTTCCGTCATTTTGACTTTCATCTGTGACAGTGTGTTGTAGTTATTCTATTCCATACAATTCCTTTAACACATAACAAAAGTAGATTTACGGATAAATTCGGCACTAACGCGTCATCTGTGTAAACATTTTTATTCAGTTATGCATGTAATTACAGACAAATTCCATATAGCAAATGGATTGCTACTACAAAGGAACATAGGTTTACTGCAATTAAGCTTGGCATTTCTATTTAAGATTGACAAAGTCAATGAATAGTATACGAGAACTTTATAATTATGGGAAGATACCAAGAAAAAGTTTACTGGTCAAATGAGAGGTAATCAATGAAGCATCATGTATTTTACTTGCTTCATAAAAATCTCGTCTATCAAAAATAACTTTTCTTCGCCTAGGTCTAGTAATTTTTTTTAAGGAATTGATTTTACCAGCACTGAATAAAAGTGGTGTTGATGTAAGTTAAGGTTATTCGAGTCAACTATGGTGGTTTTAATAGCTTGATGGTCAAATGTCTGGAAGTTGTCTCTCAATAATGTTTTAAAAGCTTCCAGTAGTTCCCAGACTAATTAATAGTGTCAATATAAAAGTAGCATGTTTGATAAAGCTATTTGCAAATTGTCACGACTGCTTGAAAAACGAACCAAGTCACATAAGCTGTACGAGATGTTTTCAATTTCCAGCATTGAGAAGAGGGGAGTGTTTTCTAGAGCTTTGGCTTCCAACAGTTTTGACCCTTTGTACTGATTAACACTATATTCGCCCAATCACTTTCTAAATGACTAGCAAAAAACGTTCAATAATCGTTACATAGTCAACAGGGAATGATGGGATCTTGCAACATCGACAGTTTTGAGGCATTTACATGGGACTTATCTAGAACTCGAGGAAGCCGTTGAAGACGTAGATGACACAATATCCGAATATACGATAATGACAATGTTATACGGAATTTAAAGTGCGATCTCGTGATCTAAAGCAGGCCCGTAGCCTGACCAGTATTCCTGGGGAGTCAAACGTGCAATCGAGGGGGGCAATTTAGCAAAGCACCTTAACAAACGATTAAACGTCGGGAAACGGACTTTCATGGAGTATTTTAGATTCGAGATTATTTTTGTTAAAACACACAAGTTATAATACGTTACATTTTTATCGCCGTTTTAGTTTAAACGTAGTCGGGTATGTTTTATGGCAAAACGTTGAACGAATACGTCCAAGTTAATTTTCTGGGAACGCTTCCTGTTGAAGGCAAGAAGAACAAGATTGCGCTGGCGAAGATGAGTCATAGATCGTCGTTGTGGTGAGTCAACGCGAGTAATATCTGAAAAGCTGCTTTCACACACAGCGGTACTAGAACCGAATGTGGCAACGCTTGCAGTCAGTGCATATAATTTAGGGAAAGCCAATTTCTGCTCGTATAGTTTTTGAAGAACAAGATTGGAGTCCTGATGTTCTGTCTTGGCAACGTTATCTTGGAGAAATTGTTTTGACACCTCAATTGTTATGCTTCTCGAGGCCCTTTCCAGTATCACCTACAGCATGCTTCCAATCTGTGTAGCCTTGTGATGAATTTTTATGCACCCGCAGATGTATTGTGAAACACCCGACATGGAAATCAAAAAGGGGCGTCTCTTGACACTGAATACTCCAGCCATGGAAATCGATCATACCAGCTGTTACTAAAATGGCGACCAGACGTCGCTGGGAATTTTATTCTCGGTTGCTTTGGAACGTCTTCTTTTCCAATGTCACCTGCTACTCCTGTCTTTTCAGAGCATCTTGGTACTGCATCCGTTGTGTTGCCGCTGTGGTTTTGATACCATTGTCAGTCGTAGTAGTGTCAGAACCATCAAGCAATTTGTCTTTTTTGATCAAATATTTATCCATTTTTCCTACGTTTGGTTGTTTGATTCATATGGATACAATTTAGGATAATATATGTCTATTAGTATTTATAATCAACCAATCAAATCTTTTGAATTTTGAGACGGGACAGATTACAATACAGTATCAGACCAATAATTTTGTTACCAATGACGCTTTACTGCAGCCTTTTTATGATTTTCAACGAACTCAATTGTATCAAATTGTCTATTCTAATGTAATTAAATTTTAAAATGTTATGAAAAGCTATGATGTCTGGTTTCATCCTCAGCTAAGTATAAACAGAAAGATATTTAAAAACAGTTCTTAAGTAGGTCTACAGATAGGAATACTTAGTATTTTGTTGAACCATTTCGCATAACGCAGCCCTGAAAGCCATAACCTTATTTTTCGTTACGTATAATCAAAATATCGAAATACTCATCATATGATCGACAATGCAAGAGCAGCTGACTGATGCACTTACACCACCATAAAATGCCTAACCAGAATGACCACTGTTGGCTATTCACTCAGATTCAGTTACCTGCCGCTCCTATTAACTCAGCAAAAAGAAAAGGTGTATTTTTAAAAAGTGACCGGTACATTTTTCTAGGGGGGGGGGGGCAAGATTTGATTTAGGGTGGGCATAGTTACCCCAAACCCCCCCCCCCCTCCCTTTGGTTACGGGGATCTAATGAGTGTATTATATGCCGCTTTCAAACAGTACTCGAAAGTAAATCTCAAAATAAATTTAATTGTTATTTTCCACAGCCTTGTTTTTACTTCAAAGCAATATCACCAACACTTACGTACGAATGAGCTTTCGGATCGAGTACTATATTTATCAAGAGCACGGTATTTTATAGTTTTTTTCCAATTTTCAAACTGCTTCAAGCTATGTGACAAATAAGCATCTGCTATTCTTATATCGTAACCTGCCGGAAAAGGTCTTGAAATTATTTTTTCCCTACTCGTATTATTCCGATTTCACGTAGTATTTCAATAATTATTTTCAGTCTTGCAGAAAAAAAACAACTTTTATGCATTTGGCCAGAGGGTCATTTGTACTTTTTTAACACCTCGACCTAAAGAACACGGTTCCCGTGGACGCTTCAATCTCGTATTGGTCTTGCCATTTTGGTTGGTCCAGTGTACTGGGCAGAAATAGAGACAACCTTCCGTCTTGAATGGCTATATTTTGTCAATGTCATGTCCACCTAATTGATTTTTTCAGCTGATGAATTAATGGCCTGGATGGAAGGGTGTACATTTTTCTCCTTGAAATAGAATCCACAATATTCATTCGGCTACCATTATCCAAGAGATTATTGTACAATCAAATATTTCATGAAACGTCTTTATAATTGAAGTAAGACTATTTGTTTTGAAAGAGAGATTTGACTTGATAAGCCAGACACTCTATGAAAGCTGACAATTTAAATCCAATGTCGGTATCAAGATCGACATCAAGTAAATCTAAATCCATATAAAGTATGTAATTTGTCAATAAGATTGTTTGATATTTGTCTAGCGCGATGTTTGTCGTGTTCTTGTTGTCTCAGACAATAAATGTATCAAATTATTTGCATGTTTTCTTGATAATTGTTCATTATTATTATATCATATCTTGAGAGAACCTTTGTCTCAAAACACAGATTAGACTGTCAATATAAGTTAAGGAAGTGATATATTACGGTTCCAGGTCATCCTAATGTTACGGGAATCGTTTTCCAATAAAGAAGTTTATGTGGCAATTATTTTGGCTCGTTCATATTTAAGGAATGTTTGGCGTAAAAAACTATGGCGTTAATTTTATTGCCGGAGACATTGATGAGCATCAATGATGACGGATAATTAAGTCGAGTAAAAAAAACAATGGTGAACTTATATGGACCTTGGGACAGACTCAATGTAGATAGACGAGATAGCAGAAGCTAATAACATCCCTCAAAGGATAAATTTTGAAATAGTGGATACTCCTTAAGTTTGTTACCTCAAATTTCAATCGATGTTGTTTTTGAGAAGGTGAACTACCCAGATGTACATTTTTTAAATACATGTATAACACGTAGGAGTTGGAAGATGACATGATCAGTTGTGACTAGTCTCTTTACAAAATAAGTGATGATAGAAGCACCTGGAATGTTGACCATCTGATTGGTACACATATACCTTGAGTATTGACCAACTGGGTGGTGAGAGGTGTACACATATACCTGGAGTGTTGACCCCCAGCTGACTGGTAAAAGGTGTACCAATCGGTTGACCAGCTGACTATTAATATGTGTACTTACACACCTAGATCGTGACCAAATGATGGATACGTGTACCCATTGGTTGACCAGCTGACTGCTAATAGGTGTAATACAAACTTTGCTATATTATAATTATGTAGGATACCAGATCATCAGTATCTTCAACAGAAATATATAAATTGAATGGTTAGACCACCAAAGAGAAAATCTGCTTGAGATAATTGTGGAAAAAACTAGAATTAACATCTGTAGCTCTTGTAGACGTTTTACGGTATGTTGGATTGGTGCAAAAAAAATAAAATACACAAGACTGAAAAAGATTTCCATAGTCCATTTAGTGCTGCTACTGAAGACACCGTATATATATATATATATATAGATATATATGTAGTAAGGATAATCACGAAAGACCTATGACACCATTAGAAAGCAATGTGACTGGTGTCAAGGAAATTGTCCAGATTTTATGGCAAATCATCATGATTTTAATGAATGGGAAATGACATTGTTATAACTTAATCTTATCTGACTAACTTTTAGATTGGTTTCTGGACCCATTCATATATCAATCACCGTAAACTTACCAACTACGATAAATAATATGTAGAGAGCTTTAATCTATAAATTATTACTTGGTCGTTGATAGCAAAGATAAGGAAAATGGTTGATAATTTGACAGACGGTGTGATAAATAGATGTAAATGTATCGTCCTCAGTAAATAACGGCTCTCTGTAATGATATGAGTTACTAACATGCAACATACTTCTTTAAAATGGGCTTTCTATTATCCTCGTTATATTCGGAATAATGAAATTTAGTAACAATACACCAAACCCTACATATCACATACGTTTTGTAAAAGAAAGAGGGTGACGATAGGTATGGCATACTTAACCTATTTTTTTTAATGAGAGAGAACAGACTGCTTGTTCACCAGTTCAGTTGTTTAGTTCTTTATTTGTAGGATCGGGACATCCAAATACCATTCCAGTTAACACTCCTTTGGTTAGTTCAGACCGAACGAAAAATAACGAAGAAACATTAACATCCAATCGAGACCTCTTGAAGGTTCCTCTACTAAATACTTTATGTAGGTTTCAATGCTTGTTTAAAGAATACCCTCGATCAGAAACACCCTGAATAGCCCTGGAGATGAGATGCAACTAAATAACCAAACGCGTCATCTGGGTCTTCTCTGAACCACCATAGCTAATGAAGGTGATGGATACGTCACTAAACTCTTAAAATTTTTTTAGAAACACCCACATGGTCGCCATAGCTTAAATCAAGAACAATCTGAGAAAAATATCCGAATAAAATTTATGACATTAAAAAAGGAATAAGACTAGGCCTACAAACTAAAACTGTCATTCAAATAGAAGAAGCTTAGATTGATCCAGTGGGTTTTAAGTAAGGTATTAGACTAATCTTTAAATGGCATTTAGAAGTAGGTAGAACATTCAGCAAAGGACAACTATTATGGATATACTACTCCTTTTATTTAATTTTGCAACGTTTCAATTCACATACAGGAATCTTTATCAAGCTTAACATTATTAATTGTTATGCTTGATAAAGATTCCTGTATGTGAATTGAAACTTTGCAAAATTAAATTAAAGGAGTAGTATATCCATAATAGTTGTCCTTGCTGAAGGTATTAGACTGTCACAAAACAATTTCATAGAAAAGAATAGATTTAGGGTAGAGAGCCTTGGTCACACGTCTACGGTTAATGATTGACTCTCGTGTACTTGCTTGTTATATGTTGCAATGTAGACCACCTGCAGGAAATAAACTTAAGACAACAATATTGCCTTTTTGAAGAAGAAAGATACCTTGCTAATGTGTGTGTGTTTGGTAGGAAGTGAGGGGGTGGGGGTGTAAGGATTGAATATATATTTCTCACTTGCTAAATAAAGACTTGTTATATTTCCTATAAAATGGATCGTTATCCACAACTTCCTTTCTTGAGGATCAAGATGTATGGTATCGTTCGTTTTTTTCAAATTAGATGAATGGAGTTTTACGCCCTTCTTGTCTTCACCTAATTGGACTAATGAAGACTGGCAATGACATACTGTGTGCAATGAAAGAAATTTTACCAGGACAGCGGCATTAGCCTGCTCTTTTCAATTCCCAACTGTCTAGAGATCTTTAACGTACACGGCCTGTAAAATAAATACAATATTGAAGTAGTTAACACCAAAAGTGCCCGAATGCGAAAACTAGCTTTACCCAGTTTAAATATATGTATAGTATTTTAAACTTTCCTTCATATTTTTTGTGATCCACTGACAAACTATTAACAGATAATAGATGGCTTTTTTGTTTGCTAAAACAGATTCTATTGAATTAAAATGTCATAACTGATATATCGCATGTCTTAGTTTAAAAATGTAACTTTGTAAAGAAGTGGTATTTGTAACAAATTCTGAAAATATATCATCAATTTGTTTGTCTCATTGAAATGGCTTGGACAGAAACAATAACGAAATCTGATCATTTATCTTCTAAATATAGAATTTAATCTTTGTCAGCGGTAAAGTCTAAAATGTATTCGAAAAGGGGCGGGGGTAGTAGTAGTAGGATGTAGGAAAATCGCATAATTTCTTTACCTCTTTACCTATTTCCATAGATGTCTACTATATATGGCAGTGTCTCAAGAAAAGACGAGTCGTCTTTTAAACTTTCAAACTCGGATAATTCTGGACACACATAGATTTGAGCTGTGATCACTATTACTGATTGGCTTAGCTAAAAAAAATGGCCCTTTTCTGAGACTAAGGTATGATTGGTCAAAAAAGGCGCAGCTGTCCTTTTAAGAAAAATTGCTGGAGGATTTAACAATAAGGACCCCATAATGATATTCTGGTTTCAAATATTTTTTTACACAAAGAAGTCATACTTAATCTGACCCATGACATTGTAAAACCAACATGAAATTTGTGTATCTTTGATTTCTGTATTTGACATGATTCGAGGACTATCATGTGCTAAATTATGACTACGTGTGAAACCTTGATAGTTTAAGTTATCCGTGATCAATTAATAAGGATTTTTGTTTATGTTTCTTACAATAAATTATGGTGAAAATTATCTGGTTGCCTCAATCAGCTTTAAGTTTTCTTCAGTTAATCTGCGTTATTTTCATCCGACATTGCTATACTTTATATTAGCTGTATTGAAATTAATGGGTTTTTAAGACAGTCTGTCGTTTGACAGGATGAATATTCATATATAGGTTCAAATGAAATCTGTGTGGACGTTATTCCAAAGCGTATTTTTGACGATTTATTCACACGTTTGTCACAACGTCGAGTTAATCTAATCACTTTATTCTCTCAGGAGGGATTTAAACATATGTATCTATTAATCCGGATTCTATAATTTGACACACAGGCTTGAAATATTTCATATTTAGACGGGATTATTACCATAAGGCCATGAACCCGTCAATCCTCTGAGTTTTGAATCTACCGCGTACGACGTGTCTCTGAAACTAATACAAATCCTTTCGCACCAAGAGTCCAGCAATAAATAAAATGACCTTGTAAATCGATTTTCGAAACTCATATTTCATAAATTGTCAGCATTAAATCTTGACTGACTTTTATCGGCATCATAAGCTAGAAAAATGATTCCGTCACTTGGACGAGAATGTATTCGATGATGGATAATTTTCGACGTATTTGACAGTGCCTTCACGTTTATGGTTGTAGACAGGTTATAGTACTTCTTTCGTCGACTGAATTCTCTTAATATTGTCTCATCCTTGCTTCGCCATCGATAAGGGAAAAATTTGTAAGAGCTGACTCGTACTAGAGTTACAGCGTACTTAATAAAAATCGAAGAGCTACATTTCACCTTTTCGTTATTGCATCGTAAATTTGCATATTCATGGTAATCTTTATAATCGTTTTCACTCATTAAGAATTATATAGAGAGGTCCATTCAAAATAAACCTATATTCACATTTATCACAAATGTAACACTCTTTACAGTTAACTATCATTACCAATTATTGTCCACTGATTTTAACACTAAAGTTTATTTCTAAAAAATATCAAAATGTTATAGCTATATCCTTAGACTGCAAACTTGTCCATTACATAATAATACCACATGTAAAATATTAGTTCCGCATGTCTGCTCAAATAAGATCATTATACCAACCTCAAAATATCGTATTGTATTAGAGATAAGTCCCAGCCTTACTTCATGACACATTTTGAAATATTTAAAGCGAATTATTCATTATTGGTTCACTATTCAAAATACTAAGGATTCAAATCTATAAGCCTACTCATTTGATAACCACTGTATTGTCCTCAGGTTTGGTCATAAATGGTATACCAGATGATATCCATCTTGACATGCAAGATCTGAAGACTATACGAGCAACCGATAACATGACTGTACCTGGGATAGGTTTACCACGTCGCAACAACGATTGAAAAATGCAGTTGCCTTCAGTTGCTCATGTTCTACTGTTAAGCAACATTTGGATCTGATCACCAGTACTATTTGATATAGTAATTAGCAGTTGTTGTAAAGTCGGCATGATGGGCTCGATCATGTGGTGTCTTTTTTTTTTTAAAAAAAAGGACAAACATTAATTTAGTTTGTAAAACAATGAAACGCTATTGGATGTTTAAATTGAAACAGTTTGACCATGCATGTATTTGAAAATCTAATTAACAGAGTGAATCAATTTTGGGCAAATAAATATTCCAGAAACAATCTAGTTAATTGCGTTATGCTTAATGAAGTACGAAACCTTACGCCAATTACCTTCAAAGAAGCATTAGATGTACGGATATACTGTTTTTCAATTTAATAACCGAACGTTGCATATGCTCCTTATACAGGCAGCATTATCAGGAGGATGAACTTAGTGATGATACTGGGTTAATAATTTGAGAAACATTAAATGCATTTTGTTATTGCTCCTTTATAGAGAACTATTTCCATATGTTCATTAAAGAATATTAACTTACCATTTGCCACATTCACAGTACAAACTCTCCATAATCCTGATCTCATGTGTATAATGATATTTCCAGTGATATTAAATTGTCGACGAACTTCTGGAGAGATCTGAATAGCCGTAGACATATACAACCAAGCATCTGTACTCACTGCCAGGGCTAATAACCCTAATGATATAGCACCAAGGGTAAAAGAAAAAGCTGTCACTCTATAAATAGTACATTTCACTGCCATGACTTAACCATCATATCGTGAACAACAATAATGGTTCAGTTATGGCTCGAAAACCAAGTTTTATGTCTACGCTTGTACGTGTCTAGCTGTTGGAATGTATTTCATCCAAATATAACTCCTACTCCTGGTTCGATTTACATGTCAGTCTGCTAACCCATTAAATTTACCATTATCACTACATTAATAAGCTCATATCATCATTAGTTAATCTACTGCCATTGACATAAACTAATTTAATTAAATAAAATAGATCCATATAGACATTTATATTGGGCAATACGCAACAGCATTAGAAATATATATCCATGATACATTACATTGTATTTCTCATGTGTAACAAAACACAATTATATTAGAAACATAGGTCCATGTTACAACTACATGAAACACATACACTGTCATTCTCTAGTGTAATGAATGCATTAGAAACATAGAATCACATAAGTGTTATTTAGATCCAACACCTATATTATGAAACAAACGATTTCGCATTGTGTAATAGCCTACATTGTCCATGTCCCTGGTTCACTGGTAATAGGTAAACAGAATCCAATATCAGATAACCTTAGAGTACTTACACTTTTTGACAAATGTGCTCCTAAAATCATACAAACACTAACATTGTCGAATATAGCAGAACAAGTTACTGCTTGGAATATAACCTGTCACATACGCTGTCGGCGACAATTCTTGTATATCTGACTGACAGTGTATCGTCAGGACACAAACTTGTCCATACTCTAAAACTGACATAGATGATTATTAGTGGCATATAGAAACCGTTGTCTGAAAAATAGGAATTACAATTATGTTTAGTATACAGTTATTATCAAATTACACGTTGAAAATAAAATTCACATGTTATCACTATACACTTATTATTAGAATAAATCAGTCACAATAATACACACAATGTCCTTAAGACCTACTAGATGAACATGTGTCACGAACTAACAATGATGTTTCCTTTACATTTGAGTCATACCCTTTCCAAATAGAAGCATCGTTGATCACACATAATAACAAGACTAATTTTGACACCGATGCAATATAACCTATACACAAATTGACTTATATTTGTTCCACGGTAGCTCCTCATTCCATTAAATGTACAGAACTGGTCAGAAATTACCTTATTATCGTTCCATCAACTCTAATGTATATAATCTATATTCTAAATTTCTTCGCCAAACCAGCTATTGAAATTATCAACCTTGCCTAGAAGGTATAATTCTTTCACTTTACGAAACATTTCATCAAATTAGCATCGATATCTCACGTCTCGCTGTATGCTTTGATCATTTCTTTCAAATATTCCAGAAACTCGATTTCTTCCTACAATTTAAATATTTGATTTGACGCTTCCTCCATCATCAATATTCTTCCATTACTTAGACTTGATATACTCCAAATTGATTAACAAAATACTTCCGAGACCGTTATAATGAACATGCTAACAAATAACGTGCAAGTCTCAGCCAGTTTGTTATATACTGACATTTTTCAACATATCACTCTAGCGATCTGTGGACTAGGACATTGTTAATATATTCCAACTTGCAAAGAGCATCTTTTTACATATCAATTTCTCAACAAGGAATTATTTTTGCATATATCGTAACTCAATACATCTTAAGCACCCCTTTAAGCAGTTATAAATTGAATGATGCACTTAATCAAATGTGATCAAGGAGTACTTGGAACCCACTTTCGTATCGATTATTGTAGCATAGAAAAACCGAAAAGTACCATTAACGTCACGGCGTATATCGGTTTTAGCAATAAATATTTGGAGATGTCAAACTTGGTCAAGTGATATGTAACTTATAGTTGTTCAGAATTAGACAACGTAAATGCTTAGCCACTTGCGACCCGTAGTCAATCGGTAGAACGCATTCTGAGCTGAAAAATCGAAACTGTGGCCAATGTTGCCATCAGTTAACAATGATTTTTTCTAGCAAAAAATTGATCTTGTCGTCAACCTAGGCTGTCAGAATCAGCGACAATCAATCATCCAATTGGTCGCAGTTGTAATTGTAAGCATGAGTTCAAGGCTTTTGTCGATTCGGGGCCCCACTAAGGCGAGACCTCGCACATATTCTGAATTTAAACATTTCGTAACGTTACTCTAATTCACCCAAAACTAATTACCGCGGTCTTAAAGAATGTTAGAGAACTACATTTATTAAAAAAAATTCCACATGCAACTCGGACCGTTTTTATGTAGTAATCTATATGTTATTCATTCTTCTCCCAACATCTTTATTTAAACTGACGACATATATCAAATGAGATTTCAATTATGTTCTTAACCATGACTGAAAGAAATCTCATTTTGTGTTTCTCATCACGTGTAGAATGAGCAGAAACTATCTCCCAGTTAATCTAAATGTTGAATATATTGAGTAAAACATAAGATTGGAAGTCATCACCATCTGTTTTAGGTGATTAGTCTGTGACAGTCATCTGTCTTGTTGTATAGAATTAAATATCATCTCTACTTTTATTTTCTAGTCATGACGTCCAGAGCAATGATGATATCGACATTTCTCCACACAATTTCTACCAGAGATTTAATTCTCAAATTGTCTATCAGACACTACAATTTTTAAAATATCAAACGGAGCTCACGCAACCGACAAAACGTTTTCGTTTTATGTCAATCACGAGACAATTGCCTGTTTTACAATTCAGATTTTGCTGTTGTTGGTTGTAACTTATCTACAACTAATTAATCCCAATATTGTCAATATTGTTGAGCAAAGATATTTGTACAATTCTTGCACAAATGCAATGCAATTTAAAAAGCTTATGGTTGCGGGATGATGTACAACCAAACTATCATTGCTTTTGGGTTTCATTAACCCTGTCATAACGTATATCATTAACCTTATGATAGCTTATGGGTTGCATTAACCTTATGATAACTTATGAGTTGCATTAACCTTATTATAACTTATGGGTTGCATTAACCTTATTATAACTTATGGGTTGCATTAACCTTATGATAACTTATTGGTTGCATTAACCTTATGATAGCGTATGGGTTGCATTAACCTTATGATAACTTATGGGTTGCATTAACCTTATTATAACTTATGGGTTGCATTGACCTTATTATAACTTATGGGTTGCATTAACCTTATGATAACTTATGGGTTGCATTAACCTTATGATAGCTTATGGGTTGCATTAACCTTATAACTTATGGGTTGCATTAACCTTATTATAACTTATGGGTTGCATTAACCTTATTATAACGTATGGGTTGCATTAACCTTATGATAGCGTATGGGTTCCACTAACATTATGATAACTTATTGGTTGCATTAATCTTATGATAACTTATGAGCTACATTAACACTGTCATAAATTATAGGTTACATTAACTCTATCATAACTTATAGATTGCTTTAACCATATTATAACTTATAGGATGCTTTAACCATATTATAACTTATAGGTTGCTTTAACCATATTATAACTTATAGGTTGAACTAACCTTTTACTTATAGATGCATAAACCATATCATAACATATGGGTTTCATTCATAATGTATGGGCTGCATTAACCCTATGATAACTTATGAACTACATAAACACCACCATAACCTATTGGCTGCATTAACCATATCTATATATTTTGACAACACTTAATTTATATTTTATATTTATTGTAATTGAATCAGTGAAGTAGATCGAGATTCCATTCAGGTCTTTTCATCAAATGGTTTTAGAACTATTGTCATTTAGAAACCCTTTTTTAACAATTATCATTTTGTCGGATGTCACTTCCGTCAACCAAATATTCCATTCTAGGTGAAGTACTTTTCATTACCAAAATTTCGGTGGCACACACTGATATTTCTCATGTAAACGAAATCCGGCGCACACTAGCCGAGGTTTGAACTGGACATGTAAGTGTACATTTGCAGATATTTTAATGGGATTAGGGGAGGCCACAGCAAAGTTACCGGAAATGAGATCAACCAAATACTAGCCGACACGGAACGTCAGTACGTTATTAGAGCAAACATGCCAAATATTCACAGACCACTCGCATTTGCCGAAGTCCACGACACGATTTTATCGACGAAGATTAGAATACCGTCGTCAAATCGTCCAGTTTGCACAGGGCTTAAAAGACACAAGAAACATGAGAGAACAATTTAAGGTAATCAAAATCTCCGCGAATCACAATTTATTTAAATCTATGATGACCCTGTACTGTTCGTTGTAACAGAAATGGAATGGACTTCGTGACAAGAATGTGTGACTGACAGTAATCTAGTCTTCTCAATAAACTGATTAAAGGTTTATCTAGAGATAATATGGTCAGACATGGCATATAATGTAAACTTTTCCAATTGTTTGGAAGCAATAATGACAAGTGTTTGTAGAAGACTATGAGCTAATCTGAATAATCGAATAATAACATTTACTCACTTTCACCAGAGTGGCCATCTAGCAGATTGATGAAATAACAGCAGAATAACCTATCTTATATCTGCCACCAAGGATTCATTTGCCTACTTTCGCAACCGTTTTTAAAGCAGTTTCGCCTGACATAAAAAGAATAAAAACGTACTGTTTTCTAAACACAGGAAAGTTGTGATTAAAAATAATTGACATCCAACAATAAGTTGGCAACAGCAACGACGTGTATTTCTTTGTCCCGAGAGATCAAATCTACTAGAAATCACAAGCGACATTTTTCTATTACTTGCAATCGATTAGACTGGAGACTTATTCCATGTCATCCTCTCAAATTTATACATTGACAGGTAGAAACTGGGTTGAAAATCCCCAGTGGTTTTTGATGACCATACAGAAATTTCAATTTTGGAAATTACATTATTTTCCATCAAAAAACGACATCAGATTTGCGTGCTTTATAATGTGTTACACTTTTTCAACCAAAAGACACATTAATGGATTCTGACATTGTGTATTGGCAATCCAACATGTTTTCATGTGATTTTTAATCTACTTATGATTGATTTACTTCCGTATGTGAAAAGTATATAACTAATGTTACGTCAATATGTAGTTTTGGATTTCGGGTTTCGTTTTGCGGTTCGAATCGCTAGTACCATGTTTATTTACACAATTGTAAAGAATTGCTTACTGTGCCCAATTATGTATAGATTTGAAAAATATGGCCTTGTTCTTGTTCTTTGTTAATTTCCTGATGGCCTCGGTCCAGTGACAAAAGTTTGATTGAGTTACCCGATGAAAGATTTTTGGGCCATATTCCAGATTTACTTTATGCAATAGAATATAACATGATATAACAGGAATTCAGTTGAGATGTCTGTCCTTGCTTTTATTCATCTAATCATACTTTAAACTGTTTGAATTTCAACTTTCAAGCCACGTTCACATCTTCCAGACTTCATCATAATTTCATTAAAGCTTGGTTGCAATTCTTGTCGTAAGATTTTTTCTATAATTCATTCGTACATATTCTGTCAGTTCCGACTATGTCAATTTATTATAATGATTATATTAGATCTCTGGCATCGTTAAGGAAATAGAATCATTTATTGAAGGTTTTCCTATTATCTGAAGAAAATGGGATTAGATCTAGTCTTTATCTTTATAGACTAGAAAGCTACAACCAAGGCGAACCTTCTTTATGGGCACCTTCGACCTTCGTTTGTGAATTCAACAATGTCATAGGACTGCTAACTAATATAGCTAATCTCAGCCCACGACAGAAAGACTTTAAACAAGTTTTAATCGAGGGCTCTGATTGGCTGTATTTGCTGGCGTACAATCCAATAAAACCGTATAATGTATAATTGATGACCCTTTGAGGCTTTTGGAAAGGCTTTATAAAACATCCTCTTAAATTAACAATTAGCTTTATATATGTACTAAAAAAGAAATAGGCCAAATTGAGTCTTTGGTTATCATTGGACTTACCCGGTGTCATAACTTTACAAAAGAATCACTCTATAATATAATACATCCATAAAAGTAAGTAATAATCCATTCAAATTAGTATTTTTGTATTAGAATCGTGTTTTAATAATTATTTAGTTTAATGTATATATTGCCTTTAATAGAGATACTATTCTTTAGTCATGGCATCTGGTAAGTCCAACTGATGAATATATACTCTAATTGACCAAGTTTGAGACTTTAAATTTTATGAACATTCTAAGAGGTAGTATCCTTTTTGAAGTATAAATCATCACGATAAAATTGAATGTGTATGATGGCGATGGAAACGACAAAAACTATTCAAATATTCTGATGCTAGAAATACCCTGGAGAAAGTTCATTTGATTGCCGCCATGTGAAGTACCAGTTGGAAATATTCTTATTAATTTATTTTCCTATTTATCAATTTACCAATGTTTCAAAGCAATCACTATTATAGTTATATGTTTATGATTCTATTTAGAGGTTGACTCGAAGGCAATGTTATTTTAACTATATATTGTGTGTTCATTGAATCTCAGTTCAAATGCGACATTCAGATGGTCTGAAATGACCCGGGGCAATATTGTTTTATTAAAATGTTATCATAACAGTGTGATGATGCCGCTAGCTTTGATTGCAAACAAGTTTAGCATCATGATAAATATATCTGATATCAACTTCCCCGTTCAGATTTGCACCAAAGTAAAACATGAACGTATATTAGGAAAGGAATTTATCCCGTTAATTGTTACTTCCAGTTCCAGACCACGAAAACCATATTATTCTAAATTTGGAAATGTCACCGAATGACTACAATTTACATCCGAAAAAGGAAGTAACAAATCAGATACTTAACTATTCTAAGAGCTTAGCATCAATTTTATACCATCGTTCGTCAGAATATTGAAAAGTCTAACGAATCTCTGCTCGTGGTACATTTAACCCAATTACTTATTCCAGAAGAAATTTAATCCTAGTAATCCATAGACTTATATTAGCGTAACTTGTCGAATTATCAGTCACATAATTCAGACATTATTGACCTAGATCTACACATATTATAGAATTTAACATCATTGTTCATGGAAATTTTCTTGAACTGGGTTATTCGCGACTATTCGTGAATCAACTTATTTTCATAACTGGATGCAAATGCAAATGAAATAGTATAAGGCCAACTAGTCTAGATTCTTAAAGGGACAGTTGCTCCTTTTTTTTGACTAATCGTACCTAAGTGTCAGAAACGAGATTCTTTTGCTAAGCCAATCAGTAATAGTCTTCACAGATCACCATTTTGTTTTGTGCCATGTTTGTGGAGAAATAATCCGCGTTTGAATGTTAAAATGATGACCCGTCAATTCAAGATACTCTGTGTTGTATAGAAAACAGATATATAGAAATATTGAGTAAAAATTCTAGTTTCAAGTATTTTTTAAAGGAATTATGCCATAGAACTTCTGAGGACTAATTACTTATATCCAAAACCCAAATCAACCCCCAAATAACCCTAGGTTATATTCTAACAATGCATATTGAATTTATAGATCATCACGACAATTGCTCTACTTCAGTTTCAACGTCAAAACCAGTTTTCCTATATCAATTTCCTCTGGAATATGCAATAATGCCTCATTATCTTAATACTGATCTAGAAATCTATTCTCTTTTCAGTAGTACCATCGTTGACCAAATTTGCTTTGTACATACTGACAAGCAATATTATAGCGTCTGAATAGTGATGTTTCGATTGTAGCCGACAATTGATAAGATTTTGTTGAAAGTCAATCGATTCTAATAATGCGAAAGTCACCGACCTAGTTGAATGATTTAAAAAGCCAGTCATGTAGTATTTTTTTCGTGTTTGATATATTTAATATGAGTTATTGCCCTTATTCTTCAAATCGAGTTCGACTTCAAACTTGTTATCACTCTTCATGGCTCAATTTCTGAAGGATATTGACAACACTTCGTAAAATTGTTTATTATGAACTTAAGATGAACCAAAATATAAGGCAGTATTTGCTTTGAAACGCTTTTATTTTTTAGCTCAAAAACACACTCGATAAGGAACAATAATGGACGAATTTAGACCGGGTAAAACAGTTAATTATCTTGTAAAAACGATTTGATCTGCCTTCGGTCGACTTTAAGTGTATAATCCTGTTTAATATTCCTTGCTGGTGAGTGTTATCTTTTTGTCATCTGCATTTATTTAAATAAAGCTGCAGGTGGGCGTATGCTATCCTGTTTGGGAAGCTTTCTTTAATTATATGCTCTTTCTTATGTTGTCTTTCAGCTGCTGACAAGGAAAGGGAGTTAATCACTTATCATTATTTATCTGCCAGTGTCTGAATTGATGAATTCAAATTGTTCAAGTCCCCTTATACCACTTTTCATTATTAAAGTACTTACTCACTTATGATTGATATACTTCCTCAACTGAAAAGTTATAAACTGCTACCAATGTCAAAATGTTGTTATGGATTTTGGGTTTCGTTTTGTGGTTCGGATTGTTAGAACTTAGATATCCAGGAGATATAAATTGACTGAGAATAGTATGAAATATTGGCAGATCATTTCTACAGAGGACAAGATAATCATCGATTCCACAAAATTGATTCCAAATCATTTCTAATATCCAAATTATTAAGACAATTTGCCGATTATCCACGCATCATTTACGACTTTTTTGCCCCCAATTGCTAGGTTCATTATTGCTTTCGAAAGATAACAAGCATATCAGCTGGTGCATTAAAATAGATTCGACAAGTGTCAATTGAATTCTTGCCGGGAGAGTTCCTTCTAATCAATCAAAAGATCAAATATAACGCTGCAAGAGTTGCTGTCATGTAAATCTAAACGACATAATATGAAAAGTCTTGAAATTGATTTAACATGCTCTTTGTTTAGTCCTAACTAATTTGCATTAATTGTTGCACATAAACTCAGAGAGGTGTAAGTACGTATAATTATGTTTAATTTCGATTTGCTATGCAATATCCTCTTTTATTATTTTTTATTCGCCCTTCTTTAAACGTCTGGATTATATTGACTCTCAAGAGATCTGTCTGATTGTTGATTGTTCAATTCATTTGATTTATCTCCCTTTATTCACTTTCATGCAAAAATACAGTATACACATTGTTTTTGGCGAAGAATGTTTCAAATGGTCAAATTTTACATCTAGGGCTCAAAGTGGTGTTATACAGTACACCGATTAAAAGCAAAAGATATCGAGGGCCATCAAAAGCTTAAAATTACTCTGGGCATTCACATTTTAAAAAAATCTGACCCCATCAGATGATTTTGACACGATCAGATAAATGTGTACCCTTGTCATGGACAGCACGCATAGATGCAAATGGCAGAGGCTTCCATTGAGTTGTACACGCTGATGCAAATAGCCAGGGCTTACATTAAGTTGTACAAACAGATGCAGATAGCAGAAGCTTACATTAAGTTGTACACCAAGATGCAAATAGCAGAAACTTACATTAAGTTGTACACACAGATGCAAATAGCAGAAACTTACATTAAGTTGTACAAACAGATGCAAATTGCAGAGACTTTCACTAAATGGTTGCCATTTTGTACGTGTGTAGCTTTCATTTTTTGTATGTATGTATTTTATAATTGTTATATGTGTGTATTTTATAATTATTATATGTGTGTATTTTATAATTATTATATATGTGTATTTTGTAATTATTATATGTGTGTATTTTATGATTGTTGTATGTGTGTATTTTATAATTATTATATGTGTGTATTTTATAATTATTATATGTGTGTATTGTATGATTATTGTATGTGTGTATTTTATAATTATTGTATGTGTGTATTTTATGATTATTATTATATGTTTAGGAGGATACTAGGGAAGGTTTTCCTGTGGCAAACTGGTTTTCCTGTCAAATAAAGTATTATTATTATTATTATTATTATTATTATATCTACGTCTGCTATCTTCTCTAGAGCTTTACTACAAATCCGTCAAGCGAGAAATTCAGGAAAAATTACGAAAATATATTCTGCAGGTGGTGATGGCAATTAGAGTTCATGGACCATTATTGCATTCTGAGCATTACTAAATGCAAATGAGTCTCACAGACTAGAATCTATTTCCATGAATAAAAGAAAAGAATAGTGTGGCTAATGTGAAGAACAGATCCATTAAAACTCATTACCCGTCAACTTGTATTGATTTCTCTTGTCTGTTTTTACTACATGTTGACAGTCAAATCGTTACCACTTCAATGGTTTGATTCCAACCAGTTTTGTCAATTTGACAATTTTTCAGTCTAAAAGAAAATCTTCATTTTAACTGATGGTTGTACGAACAGTCACTGTCTTATAAAACTAAGAATGAATATAAATTGTTGCTTTGGAATATGCTTTTTAATTTCTATACAATATTATAAGTTTTAAGTTGAAAATAAGGAATTTGATCTACTCATCTAAAGAAAAACTTTAAAGTGAAATATTGAACTTCAAGTTTTGCTTTTTCCCTGTTCTATACAGCCATGTTATGCAGATATCGGCATCGTCTGGAGATGGTTTTCTTACGTATAGGTTTGTCTTTGATTTATGCTCCTGATTTAGGCTGATGAGAGCATTGAACGAAGGCAATTTTTTCTGTACCGAAAAATACTTATTTTCGATTTTCAGCTGCCGAGGGATCGCGCATCACCTGCATCGTGTCCACACTCTCCATTCTTCATACTTCCCCGGGCTTAATAAGACCATGTCAAAACCCGTATTCGCGATACGATGGCATCGCCTGTAGCACAAGAAGTTATGTTTATTGTTACCTCAGCTTCTTCGACCTGAAAGCAATAGTTATCAAACAGATTTTTGTTAAGAAAAAATGTTAAATTTTATTAACATGATAATAAACAAAGCTAAAAAAGAATTGTTTTTATTGTCTATGTAAACATTATTTTATATAAAAACGTGCTTCTATAAGAGTAAAAAAGGGTTATATATTTCTGTTCATCAACGTTTTAAACAAGGAAACCACAGAAAAGAAGCAGCTTTAAATGATTAGTAGTGACTAGGCAAAGGTTTCTGTAAAACCAAAATGCATGTCTTGCAAAGCTGATTGATCTGCTTCATAATCTTATCTATACCATACTGGTGGAAACGCAAAGCATCGTTTTTAAAGCAGAATTGAGGCCACTGACTATTGCAACTATTATGTAAATATATCACAGATATTGCATTTCAAAATTGTCAAGCATAATAAGCGTGGGCCACATTTTATACAAGTTTTGTCATTTTGTCGATGACTTCGAGCTCACGAAGTTGAGCAACTATCCAATGCATTTTCAAATATGGCTTGAAATGTCAAATACACAAAACAACATATTGGAATAATTGTTTTATGGTTACCCTTTGGTGAACAAGAAAAGTTTACCATTTTGCTTAGTTTTTAGTAATTGGGTGGGTTAACCATTGCAACCCATATTTCTTCGTAATACTGAACACATTTTCTGTTAAACTAACATGGTATGGGGGCATTTAATCGATGAAAGTGAAGATCTCACATGGAAGTTTATATGTGATAACGTTGAAATTTGAGATTTGTGTTACGTATCATTATTTAAATGCATAACAATATCGTGTTCGAGGCCTGAGCCAAGTTATTTTTCTCTCACATGAATCAAAGTATAATTGTTGGATTGTTCAAACCATCACCATCAGGTACGTCCGAATCAACCTTATCTTCTAGTCCTGGAATAATCTTAATCATATCTTCCACCCGTTCATTTCTCTTTAAATATAACGTAACGCACACTACAGCCGCCATCTCGGCTATCACAAACGACAAACCAGCAGAATAGAAGGACCAACCATACTCGTAATAAAACCCTCCTTCTTCTCTGTTAGTATTCGATCTATATCCTACTTCATCATTTATGGATGATATATATAAAATTATTCCAACTGCTAGAGCTAAACCTGTGAAAATAAAGCAAGTAAGTGTTAATATAATCCAAATAAGAGTTACTTTAGTCCAAATAAGTGTTGAACTTGAGTTTCAAACTTTTTCCATATATCTGAATTTTCAGACGAGAAACACATCGGAGACAGTTTGTCTACTGAAGTGCGATAAGACATCGTTATTTAATGGTGAAGGCACACGAACGATTTAGTCGACGACGGTAATTTTGGTTAAAATCTAGAGTGTGCCCACGCTTTCAGGAGAAGATCATCGTGTTGCCGACAGGATTCTGAAACCAGTTTGATTTTTGTCGGCGTTTTTTCCTGGCGCCGATTGTTATACGCCCAATGTGGTCGTATATCGTCGGCGCCCCTGTCTATCCGTGCGTCCGTCGGCCCACAATTATTGGCTTGTGAACACAATATTGGCTACAGTTTTTATCTAGGCACTGCCCAGTTCCGGTTACCAAAAACTGTTGCGGAAGCGGCTGTTGAATAAGATGAAAATATATCGGATGAATATTCGACCAAGTATCACGTATTTTTTTTAAAAAGTGAATTAAATTAAGCGGTGAAATTGAGTCTGAAGGATATAGAAAGTTGAATAGTTCGCTACGGAACCTGTATTGTGTATCCTATCAATCACTTCTCACTATCAAATTACATTGATACAGACCTTCCTCTACTGCTTGACAAACCAGTCTTATCAAATGATAAATTACATGTAATTGAGCAAAGAAAAGCACACTGATTGATTCGAGACGCCATCTTAAATTTTCTCAGCTTCCAATTAAGCATGACTGAATGTTTTATTTTCCCTGAATACCAAAGTGTTGAATTTCAAATTAGACTTGAAAACCTATTTACATGTCTTATGGGCCTTCTTATACAGATAGCCGTTAGTCTGAAGTCAAAAGGAAAATCGTTTTGAAATTGGATTTTTAACTAATCTGATTTGAGTGTAGAATTTGCATAAACTAGACAAAAGTCTATTTTGTGGATTATTAAGATCAAAAGGAAAGGAGTAAACCTATTAAAGGGATTGTAAAGAGGTTTCATAACTTTATTTATGTATATCGGGGACACTGATAGCTTCAATTTGCATCATTTGTAAACTAAGTGTTGGATGATGTCACTAATCGCAAAATATGCTTTATCACACAAGACAATTGAATAGTGGCGTCATCAAACACTTAGTTTAAGTGATATTGCAGGAACCATACGTCTGATTGAAAATTACAATGGTGCAAATTGATGATATCAGTGTCCCAGATACACATAACATTTTTTAGAAAACCTCTTTACAATCCCATTAAACGGATTTCAAAGTAATATGTTTAAATTTTATGCTATTTAGGGTCATACTGTATCAATTGAAATTGACAAAAAGTTGGTTATTATATTCAATATTTGGTAAAATATAGACCAATTTAATGAAAATTAACCACAGGAAGGTTAGTAACGACAGTCTGATATCGTTTAAACTCCGATACTCCCATGCAAATATTATTGATAATATGACGTCAACGGTGATCGAAAAAGCTTTGGTGGCTTAAACGAGGTTTTCTAGACTTTGGATGTCACTGATAACAGGTAGTTTATACACCATTCCAATTTCAAATCTAAAGTCATTGGTTCCTATAATTTCAGAAATATTTGACCAGGGTCTGGCTTAACAAACATGAACTACTATAAAATCCAGATATTAAGAAATACAGATATTGGATTGGCTGAGGACCAATTTTAGTGATCGATCCGTTAAGATGACCAAAACAACCATTAATACAGTGCATATCGTCTCTGCCGCATAGAGACCATCTGAATATATTTGGGCCACCTATATCAAATACAATGGATAGACAATCTCTTGAATCTCTTTAACGATCTTTAACGGTGTGATATTTACCCTTTTAAAACAAATCCAGTTTGATCAAGTAAAGAGACTATTTTACAGATAAAATTTACGACGTTTTTGATAATAAAAATTGTGCATACTGGTCCTTTAATGTATACATTTAATTTTCACTCTTAATCTTCACATTTTATTCCTTAAAATGAATATATTATGTACAATTGTGACATAGTCGGAAAAAGCAGAATTTAGCGAGTGCTGAAAGAAATCTGTATGCATTTTTAGATAACGTTTGTGTTTTAATAATATATGATTCGCCTCCCATCAGTTATATATTTGATGTCAACAACAGTTCTTTGTCAAAATACATAAACGTCACGACATGACACGGTAAGACCATCTGAACTTCACTTATAATATAATTTCATAATTCCCAATATCTCAAGAGAGAAAGTAGGTAAAAATAGGTGTGCAATTTGACAACAATTATTGGGAACTTTCAAAGATTGAGAAAAAGGGTACAGTAGAGTTTCATTTTTTAAGAAATGCAAATGTTCCTTGAAGAAGGAAAAAGACCGCGTAGCTCATGTCACACCACATAGGACAGAGTATCACCGCCATGTCAATCGACCTGACTAGATCCTCCCAACTCCTCAAACAGACAGTACCGACTCATCACAATTATCCCGATCCAACTACCAACTATTTCGACTATCAGTAACTTCCTGGTCTGCAAAATCGGCATCTGCTGGAAGCTCGCGTTAACTTGTCAACTACCAACCAACCATGTTTCTTGTATTGAGCACAGCCTGTCGAAGGGTTATCACCTTCTTTGGTGTATAGGGAATATGAAAAATATTATCTTACCAGTTAAAACATAACAAATAGCAGCTGCTAACGTTTTAACATCAGAATGTATACTACCAACTACATTTAAAATAAAACCAATTACACATAATATTAACGCCACTACTGGTAATGGTACTGCTTTTCTGATAGAGGCTGAAAAGATAATTTACAAGAAATAACAGACTGTTTCTGATTTGTCTTGATTCGTGCTCCTCTGAATTTCATTGCATTGCATTGCTCCTGTCCCACAAGGATATTAGGGCAAGTAAATGAAAACCTTAATTGTCTATCAGCCAGACCGATTTCGACTACATATCCAACCATGAATTATGGATAACTGATGTGAACGAGTTTAAAAGGTGAATTACGGAAGATTTCTTATTTGTGAACTAACATAACAAGCATTAAGGAATTTGTTAAAATGTTGATATCAATTAAGTAGAGTGCAGGGAATTTTTCAAACTCTAGTTTAAATTTTCTCTTCGTGAGCTCACGCAATATTATGCACTATCTACATTGTCGATAACGCATTTTTAATAGCATGTTACTTGACACAAATTTGTGTCATTTACAAGTTTCGTGTGGCCTGTAGAATACAATGTTTAACGATTACATTTTCCCATATCTGTCTGATTTAAGCCTTCTATCTCAGTTAACATTTTCTGCTCTATTGACGAATGCAGTGATTTGAGTATGGGACAATAAATTTAAGTTAAAAATATATAGCTTCGAGACACCATTACTCTTGGCGAGTTTCCATTTTAAAACTAACTACATTAAATGAGATATCGTATTGTCAGAGGGAGATATAGATCAGTACTCAAAGATCAGTTTATGTGAGGATCATATTAAATTTACATCAGCACGAATAAAAAATTTTATTCGAAATTTGGCTTTTAACATGGTGAAAATTCTCAAAAACTAGCGATCCAAAAAGTGGGTGCAATTCTCATACATTATGATATTATATCTGTAACCGTAACGATGGTAGTCTGGCGTTCATTTTGATTTCTATCATGTCGATGGTGATTGTCATTTATTCGGATCATTAGTCAATCAGTCAGAGTAAGTGACTGTCATTTCACCGGAAAATAATGGAAATTATCTATAAAGATCAATAGCTTACCAACGATAATCATAGATGTATATTCATCTAATTGCCGACCAACGTTTTCAGCATTGAAATATATCGGTAAACAAAATGTAGAGACTTCAGCTGAAAAATTATTGATTATAACATATCAAAAATACTTTTTATCACAGAAGAGCAATTGGAGTGTGATTTAAAAACAGACAATTTAACTACTTTAAAAAGCGAATGCACCGACATTTACTTGCCAACAACAACACGCCCGGGCACTGATGTGTGAATACGATATAAACTATGTTCTTGCTGGCATTATCCAGGGAATCAAACAACCTGGCTACCGCATGCACAGGCAGTGGTTCAACTACCATGGGGACTGGTTGAACAGAATCCATGAGTCCCCGATTTACAGAGGAGTTTCAGGACGCAGGAGGGCAAACCTTTTCCCGGGCGGCGAGAGGCCAAGTCCATAGGCCCTCACTCAACTAAGAGCTGCATATGTCCATACACAATACTATATGAAGATAATTGCAATAGTTACCTTGGCCAGGAATTTCTGTTATAACACACACTTTCCATAAACCGCTCCTCGTTGAAAACCACATTTTAGGGACACCTTCTATTATTGTATTATTCTCATAACGAGCTTCTAACATAAGTTCTCTAGTCAGTAACCAATAGTCAGTGCCCACTGATAGCGACAGTGCTACGATAGTGATACTTCCACAAACAAATGTTACCACAGTTAAATAATATACGTTACACTTCATGATGAAAGCTGGTAACGGCATTGTTTCCCTGGTCCAGGATAGTGATTGCCTGTTTTATTGAGCCAATTTACTCATTTGGCTGTCATTTATCATCTCATCACAACCAATACAATCAGTTAACTTTCATTAAAGTTCATCTATTCCCAAGTCTGAAAAAATGAAAAGCACAATTCTGTTTAATCAATTGGCCGCTATATCTTACCATTAACTCAGTATGAAGTTACGTCAATAACTCGGGATAACGGTAATTATAATGAATTTGGCTTATATAGGATTCCACCAGGACCACTAATTTCGGGTTAGTGATGTTACGAAAATGACTTGTTGTACAAATATGCATTAGGAACTTTAATAACCATTTGTAATTGGAATCATTTTTTAACCTACTCTCTTCGGTAAATCAAATTTTAACGATTATTTTTATGTGAACTGGAACAGCAGCTTTAAAATAGTAATGACATCACTAATTGCAAAATATGCTTTTTCACATAGGGTCCCTTGCGATAAAATACTTAGTTTGAGATGTCTTATTGAAAATTGGAATGTTGCAAATTGGTGCTATAAGTGTCCCAGATACACATAATTTAAAAAAAAAACTCTTTACAATCCCTTTAGGTGTTTTTGAAAAAAATGTATTACTCAAAGAAGTTCTTAACATAAGAAGTACTCCCCATAATCAAGAACCAAAGGTAAAAAACCAAAATGATTTCACAATATCAACAAAACCAAAAGAAGTTTAACATAAAAAAAAATTAAATATCCTTGAACAAAATCCCTTCTATTGTTGAACAATGAAAGAATGTAATCTGAAAATTTATAATTATATTGTAAGAACTATTCAGAAGCAGCCATAGCGATGCTACGAAATAGGTCAATATCAATTGGTTTCTTTATGACGTATCATCAAATCCTACACGTGCTCTGGATAAACGATTCTTCCTCTTCTATTAAAGATTAGAAGTAATAGAGAACATTTCATTAATACGTGCTATATTTAATCTCAAGTTACAATGAATACAGGCAATCTAAATATAGTATAGACTGATTTAATTAACTATATACATCGACTGGTATAAGAACATCAATGACAGACTGATTTGATAATGCCTTTAATTACAACTGTCAGCTATCTTTCAAGTGACCCTTTTTAGGATACGTTGATCAAACCTTAATCAGGAGTTCAGAGCATCAATAACAAATTCATATACAAGTACGGCTTTACTTCCACAATTATTCAATACAAGCAATATAGCTATCTATAGTAAATCCCAAACCGATTATGAACTGATCATAGGTTAGCAGCAAATGGTAATAATTTTCATCACGTTAAGTTGGCAAGTCTTATGAGCATGGAGCAATTCAGAAATCGCACGAAAACAGTGTTGTTCTGTCCGTGAAAACTAACCATTCAACTCTTTTATCAAAAATAATGAATTGAAAAATTCTTCACAATCATGAAGTATAGAGTGTTTCTAGTACAATCCATGTACTTCGAATTAAACGATTAGCTCTTTTTATAAATATAAAGCATTACAATCACAAGGTTTTATTTAGTTCTTAGACAAGCTAGTTCTAAGACACTATCTTAACCTCTTCTTAGATTTTAGTGCTACTTGGAAACTAATAGTTACAATAACAGTGACTAGAAATAGTGACTAAATTTACAATGAATTTTACAGGTCAGCGAATTCCATTCCAAAGACCATTAGTGTTAAACAATCTTAGCCTGAAGAAACAATTCTCAACGAATGAAGCTATATCGAGTACTTGTATAGCTTATCGAAGTCCAATCATTTTCCTTGAAACAACATTATTGTTTATTGAATGGTTTTCCCTTCCTGAAACCATAGAGAAAGCTTCCTGGTGAGTCTAATTGAAACAAGGCAATATTTGTGAATTGTTAATTCACTCATTTCTTTTATATTTTAATAAGTAGAACAATCATTTGAATATAGATCAATTTAAATATTAAAAGTGGTCGGGGTACAATACCAAAACATAGGATACATTGTTTTGGTTGCTAGTTCTATCATATTATTACTAATATGAGCTTTCTAATTTACACGAGAGTGACCATCTGTGATACTAGTTTACATAATATGATACTGGTGCCCACTATTGGTTGCAGTGTCCAATTTTGGTGCTAGTGACCAATTGTGGTACTACTGACCAATTGAGGTACTAGTCTACATTAAGGCACAAGTGAATATCTTGGGTGCTAGTTTACATGAGTTGTACTTCAGAGACCATATATGGTACTACTGTACATGTAGGGTACTAGTTTACATCTGAGGTATTAGTTTACATATGGGTTACTAGTAAACATCTGAGGTACTAGTATACTATTTGGGTTTTTGGAACCATCTTAGGTACAAGTTTAACAATCTGAGGTGCTAGTTTACATGTGGGGTACAAGTCACCAACTGTTTTACTAGTTTACATATATGGTCCTAGTTACATGGGGGGCACATGTGACCATCTGTTTTACTAGTTTACATGTGGGCTAATAGTTTACACCTGTGGTACTAGTTTACATGTGGGATACTAGTAAAAATCTGAGATACTAGTTTACATTTTAGGTACAAGTCACCAACTGTTTTCCTAGTTTACATATATGGTCCTAGTTACATGGGGGGCACAAGTGACCACCTGTTTTACTAGTTTACATGTGGGCTAATAGTAAAAATTTGAGGTACTAGATGTGGGGTACAAGTGACCATCTGTGATACTACATTACATGCGGGTTACATCTTTGATACTAGTTTACATCTGTGGTACTAGTTAACATGTGGGATACTAGTAAAAATCTGAGGTACTAGTTTACATTTTAGGTACAAGTCACCAACTGTTTTACTAGTTTACATATATGGTCCTAGTTACATGCGGGGCACTAGTGACCATGTGTGGTATTAGTTTACATGTGGGTCATTATTAACCACGTGGGGTACAAGTCATCATCTGTGGTACTGGTTTACATATTGGTAACTAGTAACCATCTGAGGTACTAGTTTACAAATTGGATACTAGTGTAAATCTGTGGTATTAGTTTACATGTGCAGTGCACTAGTCACCATCTGTTCTTCCTATGACAAGCCTATTTGACCGATTTCTGATTCGGAATTCTTTTCCTCGAGTCAATATATTCAGTATATTAGCATGGTCTACTAAACTCTATAAAATATATTTCATGACTGACAATCTAACATACCCGTGCCCGTCTATAAGCCTACAACACTAATTATTACAGACTTTATGAATAGGCCGTAATGAGGCTATCAGACGGTTTAATGGAAGAAAAGAGGTTCTTGTATCAGATAAGGAGCGTTATTAAAATAATTGATGCCATATCATGATCCTTAGCAGTACGATTTACTTCCCAGTGGTTCAACTATAATTTTTATCATATGCTGTCCTGCATTCTGAGACCCTTTTAATGTCTGTTAATGGAAGAATTGAAAATGCTCAGTCTGTGGTTGATTCTATTTCTAATTTCTATTGCTTTGAATTCAGTCAGTCCCTATGGTAGTTGAGCCACTGTTGCTTTCACGTTTTTAAAAACAGTAAGCATATATTATCGTGTATCGGTTGCTCAAAGAGTCTTGCTCGATAATATGTAGGTTTGAGGCTTTACCTCGACGTAGATCGAAATAGTAGGAAAGTTTGTTCAACGGTTTTCCTGCCATTATCGCTTATGGCCGGCATAAAAATAGCGTCCAGCCGTTGGGATGACGAATAAATACTCCCTTTTGTTACCCGCTGTTCATTTTTTTAGATATCTTTCCCCATTTTGCCCTTTTTGGCTTCACCTGTCTTCACTAGAACAAACAGGATTACAAAAATTGTTCTAAATTTCGTATACGATCTAGAGGTGACAAAACCAGCAGTAGTGTTGTATCAGATAAAAACTCCGAAATACTTATTTTAGTAAAGCTTAAATTCAATATAGATTGTGGATTTGAACTTAAATAATATTATTTTATCATCGTTATTCTGATTTTAATGGGTTAGACATCACACCCTATATTAGAATTTAATGTGAAGACATTGATTTATTGGTACGAGAAAATAAAACCCATTTATAGCGTTAATAACAACAAGTTCAAATCTCTGGATGAAGTTGTGAATTAGAGCAATGTTATGTGCATCAGTATATTGAGTGCAAAGAAGACAATGAATGAATGAGCCTTGGGAAGAAGATGGTTATCGATGTAATACTGTCTAGCAGCAGCGTATAGTTTATTCTTTGGAGCAAAACACTGTTTCCGTGGCCCTCTAGACGTTCAGACTTCAGGCCGTAAGTTATTATGAAGTTTGTAATTTGAAAAGGTCAATCACTTGAATTTTTCAAATTACGGACTTTATAATAATGGGTCGAGAAATAGTCCGGCCTATCAGCAAGAACTATTTGATTGACTAAACTAATGACTGATTTAATTAGGTCAGATCTTTGCTCGATAAGCATAATATATTGAAAATGACCGTGAATTCGGATGCCTTCAAATTTATAGACCATCAGTCCCTTAAATAAATCTGTCCTTTACGAGTAAATCTGGCCATGATGAATATAATGTTAACTTAAAAGATCCATCTGGAATTCATCAGTCTATCTTGAATAAATCATTCCATCTTGAAATATCAGTCCATTATGCAAACATCGGTCCATTATGAAGACATCAGTCCATCTTGAATAAATCAGTCTATCTTGAATAAATCAGTCCATCTTGAAAACATCAGTTTATCTTGAATCAATCAGTCTTGAAAACATCAGTCTAGCTTGAATCAATCAGTCTTTCTTGAATAAATCAGTCCATCTTCAAAATATCAGTCCATCTTGAAAACATCAGTCTATCTTGAATCAATCAAGTCTATCTTGCAAAATAAACTTCAATATTCAAAATATCAGTCCATCTTCAAAATATCAGTCCATCTTCAAAATATCAGTATGTTTCGAGTCAAAAATAAATGGCATCGACCAGTTCTTCCGAGAGAGAAATTATTTGATAACGTCAAGAGGCATTATCTTATGTCCATTGATTTAAACTTAATTGAAGCTTATATTTCAAATGTAATAATCAGACAGTAAAAAGTAGGTGTATTTAATTATATAGTCGGGCAAACAATCCTTAGTGTATTTATCTTATTGTACCAGACATTACAATTCTAAATTCGATTGTATTTTGACAGTACAATACTGAAGGTTCAAAACTTCGGTAGCTTACTAAAAAACCAGTAACAAGACTCTCAGACAGAGGGATCCAAGTCTTATGGCAAGACTATTGACTGCTAGCACCTGGTAACTTTATCATCAAATTGCTTCGACAATTGAAAATTTGCTAATGATCTACTTCAAAGCAAACAAGGAGTCGAATTTGTAGAGATTTGCTATCACCCATTGGGCGAATAGATATTACCTATGTTACAATCTTCTAAAAACACATTAGTACCCGTTCTTGTGAACAAGTACACCACATGTAAACTAGCACCTCATATGGTCTCCAGTACGTCACATGTAAACTAGTATCCCAGATTGTCTGTAGTACGCCACATGTAAACTATAGTATCCCAGATTGGTTCATGAACGCCACGTGTAAACTAGCACCTCAGATTGTCTCTAGTACGCCATAATATGTATACTAGCATCTTAGATTGAGAATCAGCAGCATAAATAATTTCTAACTTTAACATTGAAGCGTGAAAACAGTCTGGCAAGTGTGGATACAAACTTAAAATATTAATACTGTATAATACACGATTTCAATGTATATTTTTCCACAATAAAACAGCTTCGGGAACTTTTCGATCATGGTAAAGCAAGATAGCACAAACTATTTTTTGTAAATTAAAAACTCAATCGAAACGCTTTCACATATAATTGCGTTGAAAAAACTTCAAATATTCTATAGTAATAATCATTCAGTACCTTACCTTCTATCCGAAGTGTTCCATATAAATCCTTATCCGATACTAAACAAAGACTCTGCTTCACTGACTTTATACATCAATGTAAGCTAACATTAACACATCAAAACATACATTTCGTAACACACCATCAATAACTCGAGAATATAATACAATATAAAAATCACCGATTCGCAGGCGAAAATTAACGTTCTGATAAAACGGGGGATATTTTAGCAAGTACAACAAATTGCTATTAATAATTCATTAAATAAAGTAAAAGTTTTTATCTAACGCAAGTCTACTGTTTGTATCATGTGATCTGTTTTCAATGATCATGTCTCTCGGTATCTGACAATACAATTTGATCGTCTGTTTAAAACCAATTGATGACTTGTAGAGAATTCTGTTCCATTCTGCTACATCCCACCGTAGTCCGAACTTCTGACACGTGTTTATAAGAGAATCGTCCTATTCTGATAACTACTTTAAAATGAAGTCGGCATAGAACTTGAACTGCCGTGGCTTTTGATACTGTCTTGCAATATTTTAATAGTAGAGCACAACCAAAAAATAAGTTAAAAATTTGGGACTTTAGTAATGCTTATACTATTTATCATAGAGAAATTTAATTAAATTTTTGTGGAATAGAAAATGTCGGCTTGAAGCAGGAAAGCTTTGCGAAGCAATTACAAACTTCGTCTTATAACTTAACTCCAACTTTGTTTCAAGTTAATAATTATTGTAGAGATTTGGATGCATGATACGTTATAGAATACAGCCAATCAGAGCCCTCGGTAGAAAGCCTGAAACCATTAATGTTTACAGTTTGCTTTTTGGGGCCTCTGATTGGCTGTATTAGCTGGCGTACAATACAATAAAATCGCTGCATTCCGTATTAAAAAAGGCGTCCATTACAATCAAGACGATAACGTAAAAGCGTGACGTTGTGAAGATGCGAAAAGGCATACGTCTGACTTTGTTAAAATCGAACATATCTTAAGTGTACATTGAGCTTAAATAACTTTTATCATCAACCTGGGCAATGTATTCTTGTCAAACATCATAGAAAGCACTTGGAGCGTAAAGGCTGTAAAAATAACAGAGTTCTATAGATATCTAAACAGTATTATTATATTAGAATAGACTACTGGCTATTTTATAATTCCCCGGGGACGAGGAAAGTTACAGAAAGTGAGATCATTTTAATCACTTCCAATTTCAACATCATACTGCTCTCTACACTAATGCATTTTATCACAATTTCAACTGTAAATTGTATTGCAATGGAACATTTATTTTATTCTGTTAGAAATTTAACGAATCGCATTTAGAAGGAATAACACTGCAGTGTTAAGTGACATTCATTGTTCAAAAGAGCAAAGGCTATATCTGTTAAGACAATCAAATTGTTTTATTTGTTCCTTTTTTATACGCCCACGTTTAGTGCGGGGAGTATATTGGCGTCACGCATGTCCGTCAACAATTGCTCGAAAACATTCTAGAAGGCACAATTCTTGACAGATTTTGACGAAACTTGGTTTTGGTGTAGGTAATCACCCAAGGATGTACCCTGTAGAAGCAGAATTGTTCAGTAAGAGTTATTGCCCTTGTTCTTGAAAACGCGTTCTATTTATAGCTTGTAAATAGTGTAGATAGAGGATTACGAGTATATTACTATATTGTAAACTTGTATTACATTATATCTATTGTCTTTTCAGATGACCGTTGTCATTATTCGTATTAAAGTAATAGATAAAAAGACATCGTCATTGTTTATGACAATGGTCATTTATAAGCAGATTGTCGATTTGGTTTAACATAACATAAACAGCAGAATAGTATACCTCTTACTACTTTTGATTATGTGACTATTTATAGATGAATAAGCATCTGACGGTGGTCCTGGATTTACGTCTGCTTCAACAAGGCAATTTCTTAATGACTGGGGTGTACATCTACGATTATCTTCCTTAAAGTGCATCATTACAGACAATACTAAACCGAATTGTGATTAAGACACAGATACATTCCAACCAACGTGCTATGCTACAATACAGAAATACCCCAGACAGAGACACAAAACTCTCACCCGCAATGTTCGTGTTTGGCCGTCCCATTCGAGATTTCATTCAAATTCCTCCTGGCAGATACAAACCTCATGACACTTAGAGTGCCGCTCGAGAACTGGCATTATGTAATCGGCATATGAAGGGAATAGTGCTCCGGTTTGAACACACCAAACGTCTACCACAGTTATTGGCGATTATGTTCGCATCCATGATCAAATAGGACCTCATTCCGTAAATGGGATAAAACGGGCGTGGTAATCGAAGTCAGTTTGACTGATACGTGATTAAAGTGGATTAATACTTTGGCAGCCTGTACCAACACTGCCTTTTAATACTTAGTCAGCCTGTACCGACACTGCCTTTAAAGAGTAATACCGAGTCACCCGATGAGAAAATTGGTGATGATACAAATCTCAATCCAAATAAGATGCTGACCTCTGCCATTATGCCATCAGCCAACATTCGCGACATCAGCAGTTAGCCCCATTCTCGAGCAATAACGTTAGGTTTATAATAATGACACTTTGCCCAAACATTATCGCAGTGAAATCCACTCCAATCCAAACAATTCCTACTAATCCTCCAAGACTATCAAATAGGACTACTCGCAAGGCAGTCTGGCATTTGGATTATGATATGAACTGAACCGTATTAAATCTGAAATGTAAAACATTCCAGAATTTATTTTTATTAGATTTAGACGTGTCGACATTTTACATGGAATATTTTCGATATCAAATAGATGTCAGTCTTTGTTTAATTTCAAAATATAGATTCTCATACCAAGGACATGGAGTGAGATAGAGGATTACGTTTATATCACTATATAGTTAACTTCTATTATATTATATCTATCGTCTTTGCAGATGATCGTTGTCATTGTTTGTATTAAAGTAATAGTGAACAAATATACATCGTTCTTATTTACCAGAAGGCACAATTCTCGACGAAACAATTGGTGAAATTGTTTATTACTACCCATGGATGAACGTTGTTGATCTCAATCATGGAAACGAGTTAAATTAGCTCGTAAACACTTTAAGGCCCCATTCTTGCAGGATTTCGATAAAACATGGTAATATTGTTCAGTATCACCCCAAATATTAATGAAAACAATACAGACTTTTTAGACACAACTGCTTTTAAAGATAGGCCTACCAATTTTCCTGAAACCAATAAATTAGATATTAAAGTATATTTCAAAGAAACTGACACCCGCCAATTTTTGTTTAAATTTTCTTTTTACCCAAAGGATACATTTTCTGGCATTATCAAATCACAAATCTTACATTACCGAATATGCACGCGTTATGTGGATTTCGAGGAAGTGTGTTCTTAAATTTCCAGAAATTACGAGACAGGTTATTCGAAGCGATATTTGAGAAAAATAAAGAGCTCCACTGTAGCAGAAATCAAGCCAAAGAAGGCCCGCATTGTTATTTTTATTTTTTTATTTTTCGCATTTTAAATCAACCACCTAAAATGACGCGTTCGTCCCTTTAAGTAAATTAACAGTTTCTATGTTTTTCAATTGATTCTCATCTATGATCCCAAAAAGGGATACTTCTTTTAAATCAGTTCAGATAACAACAGACACGAATTTATTACTTATTCAACACACAATCTTGTTTATTTTCTAGAACTATATATTTATAAGTCCTGTGCCTGTGCTTTTGCAATATTTGTTGGAAAGGAAAATATTTTATTTCGTATAGAAAAAGGATAGGCAGATGCCTTTGTAACACTCTCCTTTCGTAATATAGTTTTCTATGCAATGTTACAACCAGTATTCTCAAAAAGTTCAAAAGCAGTGTAAGACTGAAGGTTGAATATTTCATACTGCTAGTTGTAACTGTGCTGCCAAATATTTTCTATTAAAATGAAAGCTGCCAGTGGGTGTATATTACTTTGCCTGGCGAGCTATTTTTTAATAGTTGGTGGAAATTTACGTCTCAATTTTCAACTCTTGAAACTGGAGGTGTTGTTCACCGGCGACTAACAGGTTGCACTGATGCATGAAAGTAATTTGTGACATTTCGGGTGTATAGTGAGAAAAATAGAATATAATATTGTGTACTTTTGTTAAGCTTGAGAGAAAACATAAACTTAAAGATAATTTGTACGTCTTACTTAACTTTCCCTAGCTTGGAACAATAAAGATTGACTACTCTATATTGAGAGCGATGGAAATATTGTCAAGACAGAAATATTTCCAACTATGGAGGCCTTTTACGTGCACAACCTGTTGTAGTCAGACTATAGATATATATATAGAAAGATGTATCGGTAAAATGTCAGCTATCTTTATTTTAGCAGGGTTATTTTGGTCTACTGATCTATAATTTATTTCAACCCATTAAAATCTCTTCTTATCATTGCTTCCTTGACACTCTTTTACAACGTAAGTATGCTACCAGACAACGGTCCCTCATCATGTGTTAACGGAAAGATGATTCTTGAAACCTAAATGGGATTTTTAACGCCCATAATACTTTGCTGATAATGGACATTCATGGCGAAAGAGTTCGGTACGTTTACAAGAATATGTAATTTATTTGATAACAGTCGGATTCTTTTTAGACAACAAAATTCAGAAAAAGAAATGACTTTACAGGTTGTAGCAAACTACATGTATTTTATGGTCAATTGCAAAAACAAATCGCGTGTATAGTTCTGCTTGCTGCTTGTTTTTTTTTTTGGCAATAATAAAATTCAAATGCTTTAGACCGAGTGGGTATTGACTGCTCAACTGTAAATGACAGTCTTCTAGAGAGCACCAATCTGTACAGCCTTGGTGTACACTACATAAAAAGAGGACAATTGTAACAGTAGCTCCTCATTTGGCAGATCTTTAGACGTAATCTTAATAATGAGATAGATTTGTGTATCGTTTCATTAGATTTCTTAGTCCCGATTTTCTAAAGAGCGTCTAGTTTTTCTTATATAATATATACTTTCGCATTTTATTTGCAAGACTTTGATTCGGTGTAAACGTCGTCGACGGTAAATCTGAACCCATTTACCACTTTGATTCTAATGATATGTATTTTGTGTCGTTTTGTAAAGCAATGTGCTATTAATATCATTTTAAAAGATAACATTAACACAATAATAGAATTATTTATCAACGAGGAAATTCTAGTAATTTTTATCATTTAAGTGGAGATTCGTGTAAGTCCGTTTATTACGGTTCAAATTAAAGCGATTTATTGAATTTACTCCAGATTATTTGATATAGGTTTATTTAATAATCTGATTATTGTTGATTTTGTGTTTCATTGCATTAAAAATCTGTCTATTCCTTTTGTTTAAGTCTGTTTCAGGGATTTTCTATCCCTTTTCTTGATTCCTGTAACTTAACATTTGATTCAAATTAACATGTTTATAACTCTTATATATCTATATATTTTGTATATATCACAGAGTATCTTAAATTGACGAGTCGTCATTTCAACATTCAAACGCGGAAAATTCTGGACACACATAGATTTGAAGGCTCAAATTTCGACGGTGAGTTTTGAACACTATTACTGATTGGCTTAGCTAGAAAAAATTCCCGTTTCTGAGACTAAAAGTATGATTGGTAAAAAAAAATGGCCACCTGTCCTTTAAAGTCTCTTTTCTGGAAATTGAAGAATTGATTTTAACAGATTTTAGAATCAAGTTAAATAGTTAAATCTTGGAAAAAAACAAAAGTGGAAAAAAATGACCTAATTTGTCTGATTGATCTTTTTTAACTCTATATTATACTGCTCCTGCGCAATCGATTATTAATTCCATTAGTAACTTTATAATACAACTATAATTGATTCGGGTAGAATATTCTGACAAACTGGTCAAGGCGGTAACTTATAGATCAATTGATAACCCCGGTCACTAATTTCAAGGTTATCCTTCATCAATTCCCAAACCTAATCTTACCATCAACGTTATAAATATTATTTAGATACGAGTATTATTATCATTAATATCTGAATCGCTAGACGTACGATATACCATCAGGGGCCTTATTCTCCAAAACATAACATTTCAAGATTTTAAGACATCCAGTTATTTGATTGGATGACAAAACTAAATTTAAAATCCATTTTAGTGATTGACCACTCACATGACTGGAGCAGTAAATTTAGCTTTCAGTTTTCAAGAATGAGGTCCCTGAATATCTAAATTGTTATCATGCCAGTTCATCTAGTTGTACATGAATACAGACAATCCGGGAAAGATCCATCGATAGTCTAGAGAATTGACTAACGACAAACGGAATATGTTTTCAAATAGTATGGTGGTTTTAATCTGATAGAGCCTTGAGTATAAGATTATGTCTGTTCTGCCAAAATCTTGGATTAAATTAAGAGTTCATAGGGTTCAACCTATTTTACGAGTAATATGATATTGAAAGCAAAGCCCAGTTGAGTAAAATATGTGTGGATATTTGCGCTTTGATTCAAGAATATTGATATTTTGAAAGTGGGGTATAATTATTAATTTTATTATCATGTGTGTTTCTTGTTTCATAAACCAAATCTTCGACATGACGATGGCCTCAACTGAAATCTATAACCAAAAATGTTAAGAAAAAGACAAGAAAAGATGAAAGAAAAGAACACATATCAGACGTTTCATTATCAAAATTGAATTAAAAAAAATGTATCAACGTTTCAAGCATTTATGCGAATGAGAATTCAATAACAACCAACAAACGATATGTGTAAAATGATTGCAGTGATGCCTCAAAACATTGATTACAAGAATTAAGTATAAGTAGAATGAATTCCTTAAAATGTACTCTTTATACGTTACAAGAGCAATAAAGTAGGCAATAGTAAGAATTAATTAAGAAGATTAGTGCTAGATTGGTGTTATTAACGACACCACAACTGTTATTATGACATTAAAAATCGACTTTAGGACCTACCGTTTGTTATTTATGACCGCGTTCGATATTCTGGTTTTATCTCTTCCAAGTCGTTTCCACTGCCTGATAATTAACAGGTCTCTGGAGGTGATTTGTTTGTTACTGTAAATTTATAAAGAGTCAGAAAAAGTTCCCAAAAGGACAGAATTCCACGTCAATTTTTTTTTTATCTAATTTAGAATTCCTGATCTTAGAGTAGTATTCTGTCACGATAGTTTCATCATAAGCCTGTTTATTTTCCCCTTTAAATGTCATTCAGCATTATGTGCTGTCACTCCACGATTTGCGATATACAAGGAAAATCTTAGAATTCACGCCACTATATTGGTGCGTTTTAGATATGACTTACACTTCTGTGTGAATATTACATCTTGACATTCTGCTATAGATCAATTAAAACGAGAAAAATATTATAAAACGCTGGTTTTCCAAACGGTCCACCTTAAAATTTCCGTTAGCGCTCTGTGACATATTTTCAGCTTTTCTGAAACAGTCATGATCTGCCGAATGGTTTACTCGAGACACCAGCCCGACAAATCTGGCTCTGTACCCAGTTCCTTAGATATTCTGATGGGATATCGGAATATCGGTGAAACTAGGAAGATCCAGATTTGTCGAGCTAGCGAGACACAAGTCTTGTACCTTCATTGCATTCAGAAACCTTTTGGCAATTGACAATAGCATAGCTCCAATAATTAGGCAATGTAAGTGTAAAAGCTTGCCATGATAAAACCGTTTCGGACAAGCTACAACTAACTTCGTCTAATACATTGGCTTCAATATCCACCTTTCTTGCGTCTTTAAATGCAGCGCTTTGTTTATATTATACGCTAGCAAATATAGCCAAGAACAGAAATTTTGTTATCATTCTTTCTATTCGCTGGCGTACAATGCAATCAATTTGTTGCAGTCCGTAATACAAGAAAGGTGGCGATTGCAGTCAAGGTATAAGTCAGAATTCGTAGCTTGACATTGTGAAGATGTTTTACTCGAGATAAAAGAAAGTTATTTTGAAATATTGCTAGATATATCAAGAAAGCTTTGATGAAGACCTTGTATAGAAAAGACTCTTCTTGGAAACCAGACATATAAAAAACAATTTGTATTACTCTGAGATCTTTTTAGACAAGCTATAGATGATGTGGAAAAGAAAAAAATAACACTTGTAAAAAGTAAATCACACTTCTGTTTAAAGGTATAGTTGTGTCGTGAAACCGTTATCACACATAAAAATTGAAAATCGGCGTCATCATGCTGGAGATTCTAGTCAAGAGTACTTAGTTTGTATAAATATATGTATACAATTGTGTTTGTGAGATACCAAAATAAATCAATATTGTGAAATCATTATTTCAATTAGTTTTTATATCATCACGTGATTGTACAATCAACACACTTGCACGTCATCCATAATTACGGTTTGTTTTGTAAGGGAAATAATTCAAAAAGCCGATATGTCTTACAAATTATGACCTCATCGATATACACACTAGATACACAAAGCTACATTTAGACCAAAACTCTTTTATCGCTTTCACGGGATAATGTGAACGGCCGGAGAGGGGATACAACAATTTAGCCTAGGTCCACATGATATCTTCGCATTAAAATCAAAACAGATGCCGGTTGATCAGCCAAGTAAAGAATCGACATATAAACGTCCCCCGATCCTTTATATGAAGGATATCTTTACTCCACATTACGCTCGTTGCCAGGAGTTTTTTCATCTCCTACTACAATTCCCAAAACGCAGTTCCCAAACTGACTGACTCAAGACTGGTCAACTATCATATAAGTTGAACTCTCGATATGTCTCAAGAGGTTAACAAAATTTATTAATCAAATTAACGTTAAACGTCTGATAACAAACAGACCCAAAGAATGCCAATAATAGACGTAACCAATATGACAAATGTGTATAACATTCTAATGTATACATGGTTCTTGTCATTTTTCACTTTCCCTGGTCAGATCGACAACATTCAGCTAGGGTATTCAACAAATACTGTGGTGGCGCTTAGTATGAACTAAATATACGTATGTCTATTGTCGTTCTGTACCTGAACATGTAATTAAGATGAACAAGTATTATTTCGCCCCCTTTTTTATGTTGCAGAAAAGGCTTCTGAAATGTGCAGTTCATAATGTGTGACTTTTTGAAGAAATAAAGATCTAGGGTTACTCATTTTTTAATTGCAACTCTCTCATTTTAAGACACATAATCGAAAAATACTGGGTTAATATCATTGTCCTGACAAAATTACCCTCATTGCACACTGCATTAGCTGATAAGTGCAGAAAAGTGTTGAAATAATCTAGGTGTTATGTCTGCCGGGGACGGAATTCGAAGAAGGATTTTTACCATGATATATAATTTTCCTCACTCATGGCCATTATTTCAGGTCTAATAACCTAGGCTGGTAATTCGTCATTTGATCTGTCCACACTTGGGACAACTAATTATGATATTGTACAGTGGATAAGAATTAAATGGGGCTCCGATTTCTAAAATCATAAAACATAAATATATAACAAAAATATTCTGTTCAGTCGGATTGAACAAAGTCATAGACTGGTAACCTTTTTTCTTAAAATTCAGAATTCTTTAAATACCCACTTAGTTTCCGATTATTCAGCGTTAATCTGAATTCAACAATGAGATTAATTGAGACTTTAGGTAATGTAATTATAGTGAGTGAGAGACTTATTATATTAAATAGAAAGTTTCTCAGTTTAATATTAATGAGCTATTTCTATATAATGATGATATAGGAGGGTAGAGGGTCGATATGATTTATATCTTTAGGATCAAGCTCTTCCACTCGTAGTGATTTATCTTCGGATATTATCTTGTTATTATGGTTTAATTCAAGTAATGTCTTCTACCAACTCAATGTTTCAGATCAAACACGGGACTTGTAATCTAATTATTATGATAAGTGTGAATAACCAATATACATTATTCGCTCATCAATCTCTCTATACTGACAATGATAATACTGGATTTTAATTCTTAAAGGGTGATGGTCTCAGTGACTCAACTATATGATTCGGGGACCAGTGGATTTAAGTGGGTTCCTCGGGAATTGTATTTTTTTAAACATAACTGCTCACCTGTTTTTTGAGACCCCTCTATAAGTCAAATTATTGCCCTTGGTTGACCCCAGTATGTGAATCATTCTGTATAAGCTTTTAGCTACTGACTTTCGTACATTTTGTTTCAATTTTGTATGTTTTTTTTCTGTGGGACCCTTAAGGGTCGAAGACTTGGTTCAACCAGCCCCCTCAAAGCACAAAAACAAGTCAAAGAGCTGACAAATGTAAGGACTGCAGTTTTGTCATATTATTTGGACATTTTGAAGCCTGCCTTTCTTTATGGGAATTCAGCATTAGTTAAGGGATTGTAAAGAGGTTTCCATTATGTGTATCGGAGACACTGATGGCACAGACGTCTGTGGTTCCGACAAGATGGTACCAATTGATGACATCAGTGGCCCCGATATGCATAACTTTTTTTTAGAAAATCTCTTTACAATCCCTTTAATGCTCTGAGAACTTAATTAGAACAGATGAAAAAATTTTTATGACCTAGTGAAATTTCTGGTATTATTTCTTTAAATTGGCAATGAAGCCAAAATGTCTGGGTGTTGTTACTAGTACTCTAAGTTTATTGGTAAATAAGGATGAATCAACTAACTTATCAGCATATTCTGCAATTGAAAATATCAGTTTTCAATAAAGAAATACAACCGTCATTTATGAATCAAAAAGATATCGCTTATCATTCTTGCTTTTACCAAGCAAAATTTTATATGGAGTAGTTTTTTTTCTTATGCATGTCGTGTCATATCGATAGGTAACTTAAGCCAAGTCTGCCAACGAGTTCAAATGACTGTATAACTATTTACATTTCGTTTTTCGTTTAAAGAAAAAGTTCTAGTCAATCTGCAAGCTAAAGCTGATTAAAATCGATAAATTATCTGACAGTGATTATAAGAAGTCATACAGAATAGTGTCTAACACAATGGCAATTATCTGTGATTATATTTGCCAGTATCCACTTGTTAAATCGAATCTCGCAATTCATTTCTTGAGAGTGGTTTCACCTTTGGCTTGAAATCAACTATATGCACTGGACAGAGGTGTCAAGGACGAAAACTTTCGAGTTATGAAATCAATGCATAAACATCAGTTATTATCACGCTTGTCTACGATGTTGATGGTAAACTTTATTGAACAATATCTTTTAAACTCGAGATGCAGAATTCTTCACAAAGCTGTTGATACAATAGAGATTGATGATCAATCAAACACTGGACTAAGACGTTGGATTTCGACACAATATTCTCATGCTCAACTTAATTTTTCTCGCATTCAAAATTCAAGATTAAGGTGATAATGCCAGTACCCTCAGTAATAGATTGATATATTTCTTTTCTTTGATACAATCAGTTATTCACTTGTAATAGCTGCTTCAATTTGAATAAAACCTTAGTTAAGTTTGGACAAAAGTTTGTGGCCTCGGAGTCCGAGCTTCACAGCAGTATCATTTCAATGCTCAATGTTGTAAAACTATTAAAGATCTCGGACATACTGTGTGCAATTTTCATCAAAAAGTATTTCAAGTCATTAGATTTATAGCGACGGATTAAGTAAGCTCAGGATATTGGCATGCACTTCTAAACAATATTTGGAACAGTCATTATTTCTTCAAGAGCTTTCTTGGTACTCTTACGCTTGATACTTTCAATTTGTTTTCTTCACTAAACCATCCAATTGATGTCATGGTTACATAGTTAATGGTGCTATTGTTCTTGGCTTTTGACAACATTCCAGACATATAATTTTTAGGGAATAAATATAAGGAAATTCACTAACCTTTTAAACGTGTAAAATATTTGGAGCGTTTTCAAGCTGACTAGACTTTATGATTTAATAAAGTTCATTATACCAGACACAACATTAATTCTTAAATCCAATATCTAGCCAGGAAAACTTATTAATTACGCATTGATTTGAGTAATGAAATCCACACTTGTTAACTTGCTTCTCTATATTGAAATTTACATAGCTCTTGGGATTACAACATAACCATTGAATAACTTGTTCAGTTTATCCTCAATTATGTTGAATCTTACAAGTTTACTGTGACCAGCAAACCATATCTGTCTTACAAACGGTGTCATAAAACAAGCACTCAGACAATTCAGCGGGATTTGTACATCTAAACATAATCAAGTCAAATTGAATCATACGCTGATAGTTTGTGTTATACAACCTCTACTGTTTAAAAGGGTCAGTATTTATTCCGGTCGGTCGATATTAAAATTATTTCTCTACTTGAGATCGTAATGGAAATTGATAAAAGCAGGTGATCTAAGTATAATGATTAGAAATTATTTTACAGTATATCTTCTCTACCGATTGTTCCAATGACTTAAATTAGCAGAAAAGTCTTCATGTAAATGGGCAATTGATTTATTGGAAACACTCGAGTCCGAAATTAGCCCAATTCTCTTTTAATGGCTTCCATTTCGGATAGACAAAGAGGAAGTGAAGAAAACACTTGGGTAATAACGATTTATTCCAGTATATCTTGGGAAAAATTCTACGAACCGTTTTCTTTGTGAAAGGAATAATCTGTGCCATAAAGTCAATTCTGCCTTATTGTAGTTATTTTCTTCATCCCTTGACTAAAATAGGTATAGCCATCTAATACTAGCTTTAACATCTGATACAAATTCATCTGAGCCACCCACAGCAGCTTTGAAAATGAACAATCGTACGCCAGAAAGTCTATAATTCAATAAAAGTGTTTGATCATCGGAAGGAGTGCGGACAGTTGAATTTGATCTTCAAATTAGTAACATTTCTAGTTAAAAATAACTATAGGAAGTGGTCGGATAAATCTATCATCTGTTATGTTATCTGTCAATACGTTTCTTTTCATAACCCTCAAGACGAATATGAAAGTTACGCTTATATATATCATTTGAGATAATTTAAATAAAGGTAGTATCGAGAAGTTTAATCGCGTTTCTTTAATTTGATACATCTTGGCTTAAAATAGCTGCTTTAGATAAAGATCCCTTTAGGAAAAAGAAAGGGTGGTTGTGTTTCTCTCGGCATTGAGTGGTTATTAAAATTAGACTAAACTTTTGTATTGTTTTTATGAGCTTTTATTTCTAATATACATGTAGCCACTTTAGTAACGACTCTAGAACGTTCATTAAATTAACCTTTTGTTTATCATTACTTTATAAACACTGCGTCACAAAATACTAACGCTGGTGAGGATAGAAATTTGATTGGTTAAAGTAGATGCCATCGAGTTAGGTTAAAAGGTTAATTTGACGAAATTTCAAGGGGGCTGTCGTTAGACCCTAATTGATATAGATATCTTAAATTTTTTAATTAGAGTGATCCGACTTGCTGTCGGCAAACATAAATCATGACACAACATGTCAACCTACGGAGGTTTTTAGACAATGATATTAAGTTATAAATCTGTTGTTTGAGCAGCTGTTAGTGTAAATTGAAGCCCTCTAAGTATTATAATTTGTTTCATCGTTCATCAAACCTATTCTGAATACAATCAGGCTATATTTTTTTTGAAAGAATTTGCCTAAAAAGTACACGCAAATGATTCATTATTCATAATTTTTTTCAGACTTAATTGACATTACACAGGCTTTCGAGTAAGGTCGCTGAATTGCCAATAAAATCCTCTTCAATCTATCCAAATCATTTAGACTTTATGTTCTGTGAAGATTTAAATTTCTGTCAAATTTGTCTTCACCTTAATGGGCAAATGATTTTATTAGTGTCATGTATTTTGTAACGAGGGAAATTTTGAGAGATGAAGTAGTACAAATTCAACTGCTTTAATGAAATCTATATTAGAGGAATATATAGAGGGTTTATATGTTGGAGAATCTATTCTTCAAAAGCTTTATGTTCTGATCTTAATAACTTGTCTTTTTCAGAGACAGTTTGTGAGAAAGAAAAAAGAATAAGATTTTGAATAAACATTATTTCTATTCTATAGTTCCAGTATTCACAAGCATTACTTTTTATTCATTTAGTAAGATTATTAAGTGATTCGGCAGAATGAACAGTTTATGATGTGGTAATTTGTAGGCTAGTATATGAATATACTATGAATGAACAGTTTTAACTTACACATTAAAATTTAATGCTGATCACAAAATCATATTGTTCAATCATTCACATGCTTTCATTTGGTACATTAAAGAAATTGGAATCCAATTTTCCAGTGTTGCATCATATATGTAATGAATCTTAAAGTAACAAACTGTACATGAGTATGATCAAAATGGAAGTTTTCTAAATTTTTAATGTTTATCGGGGAAACTAATAGAATCAGTTTGCACCATTTCCATTTTCAATCAGACGTCTGTGTTTCCTGCAACTCCACTAAAGCTTAGTGTTTGATGACGACACTAATCACGTAGGGCCTTATGTACAAGCTATTTGTGATAAGAAAATTGGAATGGTACAAAATGATGCTATCAGTTTCCCTGATACACATAATTATTTTTAGAAAACCTCTTTACATTCCCTTTAAACGTTACAATGAATTCCAATGACAGACTTTTTCCATTCATCACAATTTCAATTTTAAGCAGGTGATTTTTTAAATGATTTCGGTTTTCCATCAGATTTTTTCACAATTTTACTAGGTTTTCTTCTCTTCTCATAGGCTGAGCTTTTCTTACGACCATATCTATCTTCTTTACCAAATTTCTTTTTCTTGGGGGTGGTTGGTTGTTCTGAAATCACAGGAGAGATTTGAAAACTAGATGTTGAATTAAGGGGTTAACAAGGAGTTTAAAAGCTTATATAAGTTTATCAGGGACCCTTATAGTTTATAGTATCAAGCCTACAGTCAAATGCAATTTTTTTTTGTTTCTAAATGTTTTGTTACATGTTTTTTTTTTGTCTGCAATATAATATATATTCACAGTGTCTTGTGATAATCAAATCAGCCAATAAACATGCTTGCATATGGCCATTTTTACCTTATTATTTGAGTCTATTTGAACCCAGGTCCTATTCATTTCTTTAGGCAAAGCCTTATCTAATACCTTTGAAGTTATGCCTACATCACAGTGCCTGAATAATGCTGTGCCTATATGACATGTGCCCAAATGAATGTGTTCCTAAAAGAGGTGTGTCTAAGGCCATACAAAATAAATAGTCTGTTTTTAAAAATGTCTGATTGTTGCTTTAATATTAAATGTACATTAAATTTGTGGTAGTAAATAATAAATGCTTTCTCTCGCTCCGATTTATTCCACTTGAAAATCTAAAAATGCATTTATAAATAATAAATTCGCCCTCTCACTCCGATTTTTGAAAAAAAAAGGCCTGCAAAACAGACAATTTATTTTGTATGGCCTAAAATTCCTAATCTGACTTGTGATTAAAGTATTTGTGCCTAAATGACAGTCAACCGAGTTTATAAGACAATAAATTTTGTACTTACCAATATCTTCAATAAATGTTACAATAATATTTCTACCATCTACTTCTTCTTTGTGTTTTTCTTTCTGAGCTTTTTTAGCAGCCTCAATAGTTTCAAATGTTACTATAGCAGTACTGTTAATATATAACACAATATAGATTATATAGTATTTATAACCAAATAACTCTTCTGGTAATTGTTTGCAAGTGCCCAAATTCAAACTTAACCTAAAATTCTACTCTGATGGTTTGACTAGATTTGACAAGGCAAGCAAAACTAACACAAAGGCATTGCATACTATAAAAAGTTGAGTTTCAACAATTTGATCAGAGCTGTTGATTAGATTGTATATGCCAGTCATATGCAACTGGAAAACAAAGATCTGTCTTTCTCACTTAAGCTTTCCGTAAATTGAAATTATTTGATGAATAATAATAAACAACTTACCCTTGTGATTTACCTGCAGCATTCAAACACAGTTTAACACTACTGCTATCCTCAAATACAGATTCTAATGTTTCTTTTGTTGTTTCAAAATTCATATTTCGCACTCTTAATATTTTACTGTGTCCTAATAAAAACACAAAGATGTAGAATTATTTGCATAGGATGCAAGTCAATAAATCTCACTCTTAGTCAGTAAGAAATTCAATCTGATTCAATGCAAATTTGGATGTGAGTTTTTCTTGAGGTGACTCACCTTGTCATCCATGATCTGACAAAATTTTTATGTATCTCATGTTCATATAATACTCAACCAATCAAATACTGGTACCTTGTGGGAAATTGTGGGATAATCATTCATTGTTAAACTTCTAACAGTGTTTTTATAGCTTAGCATAAGTACTTGTATGAACATGATTAAAGAAGAAATTTGTCAGATCAAAGATGACACGTGCAGTAAAATGTAGATACTACACAAAACAAAACATCTAGATCTGCATTTTAATCATATTCTGACTAAAAGCAAGATTACCACTGGTATTCTGGGAAAGACCATCTAACCTGTGTTTTTAAGGTCCCCTGAAACAAGATTTGCAATTTGATAGACAAAGAAATGGACTTGCAACTGGAAACTTTGTAAGAGTTGGAAATATGAATACTTACTTCCCCCTACTTCTACAGTATCAAGAATTAATTTCTGTCCTTTTAATTCTAGATTCTTCTTTTTTAAATACTCCTTTACTTTATCTATTGAGTCCATTTTAATATAGGCGAAACTACAAAATGAAAAAAATTGTCATTGTTTGTTTAGTAAAGAGTCTATGTTTATCTTCTCTTGGTTATTTTAAGACTGCGTTGCTGTCTTTTTTATTGGAGAAAATTTTGGGCCCCTCCTGAGACCGACCCTGGGCTAGCTACGGGCCTGTATGCTATTTAAAAGTAGGCTCATCAAGCAAGCTAATGTAGTCATATCAAATACATTCAAGTTGATATGAATACCTACCCCTTATTTCTACCAGACATTGTTTTGGGATATTTAATATTTACAGCACCAGGGAATATATCTCGTAGAGCATCTTTAGATACAGTGGATTCTATATTTTTCACAAATATTGTCTGAGATTCTACAAATACAATGTTCATTCATTATTTCTCTTTGTCTTGTGTTTTAGTATTCTTAAGTAAATTTTTCAAAAATCGATCAGGAAACCAAACTCTGTTATTGATTTTACTACTTTCAATAATTGATACATTTTAATCATCACTCATAACTTTTCTTTCATTTGATAAACAAGAGGTTGCCTAGCAAGATACGTCCACTTTCCTGATACATTTTCAGTATATCAAGGGTGATCACCAATCTGTATCAAATCATACCAAATATTTATTTTGTACACACACACATTATTTAATAAAATTCTGACATAAACTGTCACCCCTGTCGAGTTCACAAGCCAACAAATATTGATATGTTTTTACTAAGTCAAAGGCAATAACTTCCGTTGATTGAATTGTCAAATTCAAACTTGACTAAGTTCTCATCATCATTATAAATGATCATAAGGAAACCATTAAATAAACCCACTTACTGACTTCTACTTCTTTAACATCAAAATGTGTTTTTTCAGCATTAATTTTAATTTTACTGCCATCAATCTTTTTACCATTTAATGCTAGAGCTTTCTCTAAATCATCAGGATTTAACAAATCAACATGACAAAATCTGGAATCAAAAGAATAATCATATTAAATTGTGGCTTGTTTTGAAATTCTGTTAACAACAGTTTTCTCATACTTTTTATTACATTACAAGTTCTGTACCATACATTCATCATTTTCAATATCTTTAGATCTCAGATCACTTGTTTGGCTCCACAAAGTTCTTAAACCACAAAAATTTCACTAAATATAATCGAACTGTTCAAATGAAATTAAGAATGTATATCTAATTGTAAAACTGACCTTCTGCCATTTTTCTTCCTAACTTCATACAATGTAATATTATGGTTTGTGAAGAATTCAGTTATTGCCTCCCTTGAAATTTTAGTGTCCAATCCACCAATGAACAATGTCTTATCTGAAAACAAATAGATATCATTAAAAGCAATGAGATATGTTGAATTTCAGGCATGTATGATTTAGACATGGCTTAGTTTCATGTATCAACTATTATATGATCCAGTGAAAAGCAAGTCTCATCCTTTCTGTTTTTAAAAAATACAATACACATCAGTTATAAAACAATTTGTTACTTCTTTTCAGAAGAATTTATACCCAATTCTCATTCATATTTGACTGCTATTAACTTAACTTACGTTTTCCTTTCTTATTTTTTCCACTGTTTTTCTTTTTCTTTGGTTTATCACTCTGTGTTTCATCAACTTGTTCTTGACTTTTCTTTTTCTTCTGTTTGTCTATAATAAAATGAAATTTTCTTCCAATTACGCAAGTTTTGTGATAATATGACCATGTGAAAATGAAATGTGACTTTGAGAAAAGCTTACGGCTATAAAATGCTGTTCCACTTAATCTGAATAAAACTCAGTTTTGTAGGCGCAGGCACCTTAAAATGAAGAAATTTTTCCCTCATCAAAACAAAGACCTGATGAAGATGAAGATGTTTCTACAGGCAGAATGTTTTCAACTATCTCCAAACCAATTCCCGAAATTTTCTTGCAAGCCTACCTGATATTTTAGGTTGTTTAACTTCTGGGGTAGCCACCTTTACAGATTCTGACTTTCTCTTTTTTCCTTTCTTTGACTCTTTGTTTTCTGTTTCTTGTTTCAATGTCTGAGGCTTTTCCATATCAACTATTTCTACCACTTCTTCTCTACTCTTTTTCTTTATTCCATTTTCTTTAAGTTTCTTTACTTTCATTTTGCAACTTGTTATCTGGAAAAATGATAATAAGAATAATGTTTGAAAAGGGTAACCACATACAATTACAAATTGCAAAACTGATTTTGGCACTTCTATTGCTCTATTGCTATGTTTTCAATACACACTTGGACCAAGTGCTGTTAACCCTTGGTCTGACTTTATTTTGGTCTGGGTTGTCTTGTATTCTGACCATAATTTTTACACTTACAGAATTGTATTTTCCTCAATTATTTCTGTATCAATTTATATTAACTTCAAAAGAGTAGGCCTACTAAGGGCCTAACCTAAGGGCAGTGTGGGTATAAGATTTTCTAAATGAAAATGCCAACCACAGAGGTGTTGATTTCAAATATAAAATTTTAAAATTTATATTCCTATAGTATAGCCTATGGATCTGAAGGCAATTTAAGAAAAATAGAATGAAATTGGAAATATAAGTTTGAAATTTGTATATTATTGAGATAAAAAAAAAAATTCAATTCTGACCTCGAGTCGAGTTACTGTTGTTGTGGACAGATTGCGATCGGATCGAAATAAAATAAGTATCAGCAGTCGAGCTGGCTAATCTAGGTCAATCAAGATTTCAATCGCTTATTATGAAAATATCACTTCGAATACTTTAATTATTGTCAAATTACCTTTCAAAATAATCAAATTGTTGAAATGTATCCAATGAAACTGCACGTGTTCAATGAATTTTGTAAACAAAGATGAGAGTTACGTCCCTTGATATTTTAAATGGACTCAGACCACTAAAACTTCTTACGTACAATCATAGTATGTCTATGCGTACAATACCAACTGCACATTATAATTTTATTTGACCGTTGAGGTTACTTGTTTAAAAATCCAGTTTAATCCTTTCATTAACAGAATAAAATCGGTTAGAGAACTGTAAGATGGCTATTCATAATAAGTCGTCGGGGTACTGTAATTCGAAGCACTGCACTTTCTACACACCTCAACTTTTTAGCCAATATCTCCCCGCTTGTCTTTTCTTACTTCACCTCTATTCCCTCTCCCATCCCTCTCTTCTTTCCCTCTCATACCCCTCTCTTCTTTCCCTACTGTTCTTACTCTTTCTCCTTGTACTTTTCTCTATTTTCCCCCATGGTATCATTCACCTGTACTTCTTCCCCTTTCTCTATGCTTCCTATATCTCCCCTCCTTCCTCACTGTCTTTCTTTAGTGTTTTCTTCTTCCTTTCTCCTGCACTGTATACTATTCCTAATTATGTTTTTTACTTCCCAATATTGCTTCAAAGTTTCCCTGACACCGACCCCGGTCCTCTTGTTTCCATCTGGATATTACTTTCTACAATCCTATCTTCAATTTAAACGACTTAACAGTGAATTCATATCCCTTCACTAAAATATGCAACCCAACAATTTCTTTGATTATAGCATCAATTCGCCAATTACATTAAATTTTTCACGACGATTCGTGAATAAAATTGTATATTTTTCACTCGTATTTCTGCCAATTCAACAAATATTAGACAACCCTCATAATTGCCTCTATGCAGAAAAGTAGGACGTTAAACTCCATTCATTCGAATTTTATTTTCAGTTGTCTTTATAAACCTTGAATACCTCTTTACTTACGGAGGTGTACGAAGAAGAGAAAACACACCTCTTGGCCGTATTGTGGTACCGTGTGGTACAAAGGGACATCGCAAAATATTGGCAATATCTTGATCGACTCATTAATGATTCAGCTTTGTATAGATACCAAAAGTTATGCCAAATTAGGAATGTCGACATTATATGTCCATTTCCGAAACACATCTGATTATCACGTCGCAGGAACTGGGTATGGCCATATTTGTTCTGGTGTGGGTTTAGCAAAGGTTTTAGATATTGTCGATCTAATTTACTTGTAATAATATTATAATAGCGAAATTAGGTCAAGGTAGTAACAACGCCTGACTTCATCTTAATCACACGAGAAAGGCAAAACACGCCGATCCAGCAGTCTGGACTGTGGTACACTCACCCAATACTGATATTTTGCTGTCGACCCGATCTATTCTTTAAAGAATTTAGTTTTTACAGCAATAGAGGATACAACATCGTTCCCTCCACCTATTGGTTAACTACAGCAATTGACCCATCATCTACGTGGCATGATTGCATTATAGGCGATCAGATGAACGTTGCAAGAATATTTTCTGACATCTGACGTAGGCTACACAACATCGGTTAAGTGATTTATGTTCCCTATTACATTATTACACAATCGTAATGAAAAAGGTTTTAAAAATCCAATCGATACGTCATTGGTTTTCCTTATACTGTCAAATATAATAAGCAAATGATTTTGAATTATATAGGCGAATCAGTGCCAACTTTTTGTGAGTAAATGAATGGCAGTTATACTCACAAAGGTAATCTTAACACATGCTCCAACAGCTCCATCTTCATAATGTTAAGCTATTGCGAACTTGACTTCATTAGCCACTATTCTTGTGTCACAGAATTCAGCGAATACAGCCAATCAGAGCTCCAGACAGAAAAGCTGTAACATTATGGCTTTGTGTTTACAGGGCCTCTGTCGAAACCTTTGATTTGCTGTATTCGATAGCGTACATGCGTTTAAGTACGAATTCGTAATAGGTAGGAATTGTGAAGATTCATGTCCTCTATACCAAAACCAAGGGTTCGAACAACTATATTTAAGATGTATTATGCTAAAATTTTACAAATATTCCATACATCGATGATATCCCAGAATATTAAATGTAATAATACACGTATTGTGTAAATGACTTTCTGTGCTAAGGGTAGTTGAACAAGCAAATTATATAGGTTTTTAAATCAGGCAAAAAGTGCTTATTGGTTTTGGGAAATATAGGCTCATGAAAAAGGAAATGGTGAGAGCATTTTTGATTTCTGAAAAAAATCGTACAACAAAATTTTAAATTGTCTGAACTGATACCGGGCTATTCAATGTACTCACTTTCAAACAGACCCAAATAGAAAAAAGAACAATTATAAATAGTGTCGTGTGCAGAATATTTCAGAAAGTTGTTCATGATACACAGATGTTGAAAATATTCATGTTCTTGTTTTAATATTTTTTATTAAGAAATTCGGTTAAATTAGTATAAATACCAGCAATATTGTTCATAATTTCATATCAGATTAGATAATACAATTATACTAATCATGTTGTCACTTCGATTACTCGTCGTTGTCGCTATTCTCCTGGTTTTATTACAAGCTGTTGACTGCGGTAGTCCGAGAAGTCCGAGACCGAGAAGTCCGAGACCGAGAAGTCCGAGACCGAGACGTCCTTACAATGGATATCAGAAACAGGGTAAGTATGTCTTTCTTATCAGTATAGAAGGAGATGGTGCTGGAATTGGTAAGAATGTAATTTCCAATGGGAATATCAATTCTGACCATAACTCAGACTGAGCTTACGAATCAGGAGCTTTTAGATCTACTTCGTGATCTTTTGATCTGCAGCTTCGGCAGATGGCACACACACTTTGAATACCGCTTAGGGTTTCTACCATTTCCCTTTGATTTATCGAATTTGCGGCTTATCAACTTAAATTCTATTACCTTCTATAATTGTAGTCTGTTATGATTTTCATCTTCCTGAATTCGCCAAATGGATTGTTACTGAAGACTGTGACAGGTTTCATAAATCATTCAAATGTCCCGATGGCTACTTTATGGAAGTTCGCACAGTATGTGAATACGGGAAATGGAAGTTAATCCACGAATGCATAGCGGAGTAACACTGGTAAGTGCAGACATTCTTGTCTACATTTCTGTTTGAACGACTGAATAGGAGTAAGATCATGGTGAAGCAATTAGAAACACGTGATGATGACAATGTAAATTGTTGAAACGATGGGCACAATGACACACATGGGTAGTATACCATAAATTTGTATTCTGTTATGTAAATAGAACAAATGTACCGTTTCGCAATTTTCACCTGGTGCAATATGTACTTTATTTTTTATTCTTTTTTATTTTCAGCTATTTATACTCATGCCTTGATGACACAATGATTATAATGATATAATGATATAATGATAATAAATTTTAAGTATTGCTGTACAGATATTATTGTTATTCAATTTTGGGTTTCCAATCAGGAAAATTGCATGAAACTAAGGGAATGGGATAACAAAAAAAAAGAAACTAGTTGAAAATAGATGAGATATGGTATCTTTCGCGGTTTACTGTGCTGGGTTATCGAACCAGAAGAGAATAGAAGTGTATAGCATACGTTTCTTGTACCACACAGTTCACCGCGCGGATACCATACCTCACCATACTTCACGTGCTGTTGCTCCGAAATGCCATGTCATTGATGCACGTCGACAAGAACCGTACTAAAATTAAAAGAAACTGAAGATATGTCCGAATTTGTCCACTTAAGCCAAGAAGTTCTGCATTTCCTAACAAAGCATTTACAGTTTGAAAACGTGTACTGATACACGTCAGCACAGCCTACTCTATTGGAATCTTTTAAGTGTAGCCGTCCCTTCCGACGAACTCAACTATTCCATTAACCTACTTTCGACCTTTAATGACAAGAGGAAACCGAAAGATGCGCTATCTCAATCTACACCTGAATTGTGTTACCCCACACCCCTTCAACCCACCTACAAATACACACCCTTGTTAGCCAAAATCACAATGACATATTACCCATCCAACCCGCAATCTATAAATTTGAGAATTAGAACATGACATGAAATACATTTTGTAGCAATGCATATATTTTATCCGACTTATAAACCGGCTTAAATGTATTTGTATGATTAAAATCACCCAATAAATAATAATGATTAAGGGGCGCAACTCGTGCCTTAAAAGAATCTATGAGTAACAGCAAGATTCCAGATTTATTTTGATATTTCTATATCGCTCGACAATTGATGTATGGAGCACTATTTTAAAAGTGAGAATTTTTGTTAATGCAAATGTCGAATATGTAATTAGATTATATTGAATAAACAGTAGCCTATATGATGAATTTTAAGATCAAGGGACATAACTCATGGAAACATAATAGACTCAGACCGGTAATTCATTTGCCATCTAAATCCATGTTAAATCACGAAATTCAACCTTGACTTCCGTTGAGAACTTTCCAATATGTCACATGAAAGTCTGGACAATACTTAGTTCCTGACCATGAAAGTCTGGACAATACTTAGTTCCTGACCATGAAAATCTTAAGCTTGCCAAACTGAAATTAGATCACTGCAGTTTATTAACATCCACTTGACTGTCACTTAACACAAAACGACTATTTTTAAAATTATCCTTCTGCATGGAAATCTCTCACCATCTCAAAAAATCTGAAAGAAAATGAAATTTCAGACATCAAATTCAAATTCCAATCTAGACCAAAAATTAGTCAAAAATAGGCATACAAAAACCCAAAAAGGGAGGGAGAAACAGAATTTCTAAAAATAACACATTCGTATACCATCATTTACATAAAAAGTGTTAAAGCTATGAGTCCTACTGTATATTAAATTATTAAAAGTAAATTCAATAGTTCAAGGGAGGGAACTGATCAAATAATGTTTCATAATGAAAAGTGGCACCAAGCGTCAGAAGAGTAAGTAGGCTGTGCCCTGCCTGAAAGTGGAACCATATCAACCATCGCTGCTCAATACAATGGGCGTATATATAATATATCTTATCTTGTCGTAACTTGACATAGGTCTATTATTGTGATGACAACCTGATTAAAACCAAGATTACACAAAAACTACTGTGATGACATGCTACTCACACTGTCAACATCGGGTTAGACGCATTCTAACCGTCCCCACTGCGAATAGTGCCCTTTAATATGAGATTCTCGGATGCCCTCCACCCCCTTCTGTCAATGAAATCATTGAAAGAACTAAGAACATGCTCTGAGTAGGCCTATCGAAGCAAATGACATAACTCTATTTGTTGACGAAAGTGAAATGCTGCACATAAAAGGAAAATTGACAATTGACAAAATCATCACGCTTGTCATATAATTTTATACTAAGTCTCTATTTTTGTCATATTCGAGATGCAGAGCCAAGTAGGGTGCGCATCTTTCGTCATCGGTTGCGTTTTAAATTTCTAATTCATTGTAAATATTCACTAAAATTAGTATTAACAATCACAGGTTATCTTGTTGCCCTAAAACGTGAACTGTTCCATTACTGGGTATATTGGTCATTTAAGCGGCATCAAGATTACAAAAGCCAGTGGTAACCTCTCTTTTGTTAACCCGCTCACAACAAAAGCACAAAGTATCTAACAAATATTTGACATTATAGGGCTAATTACACCTATTCAATCTGTTTGACGTATAGACCTAAACTACTACTTAAAACTGAATTAAGTAGAATGAAATAGGAACTTAAGTTGCTACGTAAGGCCAAGAATTAAGTTACAATCTGAACATATGTGTCGGACAGGAAATCTTTTAGGTCTATTAGGGGATGGTTTATAGGCTCAGACTTGGATACTTAATTAATTTTCAAAGTGATGTACTGACTGAAGTTTTTCCCGATGAAGGCGAAATGGCAGATGGCGTAACTATTTTGTTTAGTCGTACTTGCTATGCCAAAAGATTCAGTCTCGAGTCATTTCGACCAAATTGTCAATTTCTCAGATCGGTGTAACGACTGTAGCCGCAATCATTTACGTGTGCGTTCTCAAAATTGTCACAGCACTTTACCGTTTGACTCTTACGCATTGATATACCTTGCTATAATAAAGTAATCCTTTCTGAATACTGACTGCTATTTTCAGACCTATCACACACACCGTATTATGCTTAATGAATCTCCGAAGTCGTCCCTCTGTGCCCCTATTGCTGCATCGCACCCCGATCATCATCGATCGCGATATCGACGCGAAACGTGATAATATGACTTAGTAATGTGTATAGATTACTCACAGCAATTTTCAGATATATTAGACACTCCATACTATGTTAAATCAATCGCCAAATTCATTCCACTATGCCTCTATTGCTGCATCGCACCCCGATCACTTCCGATCGCAATATCGACACGAAACGTGGCAATATGACTTAATATATGTCTTGATTACTCACAGCAATTTTCAGAACGATCAGACACGCTATACTATGCTTAATCAATCACTAAAATTGTGGCTCTATGCCCCTATTGCTGCATTGTACCACGATCATTTCCGATCGCAATATCGATATCAAACTCGACAGACACATTATATGATTGATCACAAAACTCTTCTGATGCATTGCATTTCAAACACTTCCAATCGCAATATCGTTTTAGCAGAACTGATGGAAACATGTGTCCTGTTTTACAGCCTATATATTGCGATATGCCATTATGTGAGATATCTTCTGACACACTAGTGTATTGTTAACATTTAGAAATGAGAGCCGCCGAATTATATATTACCTTATCATTGAAGTACAAGCCTTCCCCCAGTTTATCCGAACATCTTAGTTTGATAGACTAAAGAAGTAGTAGACTGTATTAAATCATCGTTGAACACATTCGACATACAGAACGTTTATTGTTTATTTTAAGAATATTTAATAATACTGTCATCACTACAATACAAGAATTCTCTTGGAATATATTTGTAGGTCTTTTTCAACTTTCTTTTTATTTAATCACCTGTATTTACTTTTCAATTCTATTTAGGTTTCCGTTTAATTTGATTATTAATTTGGATCCACTTTCTATTTATATTAAAATAAAATTGTTACTTCCTTCTGAACTTGGTAAGATTGACTGCAGGTTGAATTTGACCAGTTTACTTTAATGGACATTGGTATTAGATTTAAAAATGATTTTCATGCGACCATTAATTTTTATCGTCAAAATGGATTATTGGCGAGTTCAGTTTTGTGTACAAATTGCAACGTTCAATGTGTGGAAGGCAGATATGCACGGGCCATTGACAGAGTGACATGGCGTTGTACGATATGCAGAACAACCAAAAATATCCGCATTGGAAAGTTATTCGACAGGCCTCATTTGCAAATATAGCAAATTTTAGGATTAATATATCTTTGGGCCTATAGCTGTGGCTCGTCTAGGGGCTTATCGGTTGACCAGACTATGAGGGAATTGCAGATTTTTTCTGGACACACAATTGTCGATTGGAATCAGTTTTGCAGAGATGTGTGTTTTGAGTATTTCATGAACCACCTTCATCAACTAGGTGCCACACTGATACCAATTATCCAACAATGGATACTTCCCGGAACAACTATATGTTCGGACCAGTGGGCAGCATACAACAACTTGGGAAATATATACATCAAACTGTCAATCAAAATTTTGTTGATCCTGTGTTTGGAACAACAACTACCCGTGTAGAAGGAATGTGTCAAAAAGCAAAAAGTAAGATAAAAGCCATGCACGGTACCAGTAGGGAATTCATGGGGGACTACAATGGCTGAATTTATGTGGCACCAACGTTTTAAAACTCATCCATATTTATAGGTTATGGCAATAGCCATGATGACCTAATGATAATAAAACTTTAATAGTGCAATACAGATCTTGTGTTATTTTATTTGGGGGCCATAACAGTTAATGTACATGAATGTACATTAAAAGGTCATCAGAAGTAAGGAATAGCATAACATGTTTTACTGGAGTACGTCAGTACGAGAAAAGTCTATTAATTGTGGGACGCAGAATTATTATATGTCTGTCCCTTTCCGATATCACATCTGAATATCACGTCGGAGGAAAGGACCAGATTTGTCGAGCGTGGGTTAAGCAAAAAGACACAAGAAGTTAAGAATGGTATGGTGTTCGATACGTTTTAATGTGTTATCGATAAGGTAGAATCTTTTCGACAATTTTTATATACATTTATAACATGGATAACTTTCTTAAGTTCTTTTCGTTTTGGGAGGAACCTAGCTGTGCTTTAACAAGTTTAAATAACAGAACATAACCATCTTAATTCCTTAAAACTGTGCTATAAAATTTTACGCATCTCAATAACAATAATGTACGGAAATTAATAGAAACATTTTCTCGCACAAGAGCACTTTGCGTATACGCAATTATGTTGGATACATTTATAACGAAAATACGTATACTTGAAAAGCTTAGATCTCCCATCTTTATATCGGGTAATGCGAGGGCATGTACTGTGAGATGGTCCTTCTGAATTTGTTAACAGAAGCCACACGGTTCTGCATTGTGTAACAACATGTTTACTGAAAGTATGAAAACAAAGTGATAAGTTTCACTAATTTACCAATCTGCAATCATTCTATTTTGTCTCTGAAACAGTTCTACAAATTTTGGAACAAAAATCTTACCATCCTGCAAAAGCATGCGATGTCACATTTTACAGGACGTCTGTCAGAAAAGCCACGGACAAATATATGTACGTCAAGTGTCCGTTTTTTTTAGTAATACCACCATTCCACCAAGGATTGCTCTGGTCCTGATAGTTCCCTATCTATTTTTTGGTCGATCGGCCTCATTTTTGCAAAAAAGTCGCGAATCTGCGAGCTTTATCAAGCACTGCCCTATACATTCGGGGGATGTAGGCGTATGTTGACGCAGGCGGCCACGGGTTATATTGGCACGCGTCAGAACGGAGGTCGGCTACCTGCGGGGGTGATTGGGCACTTACGGGGCATAGACGGGACGGTCGTGTGATGATCTGGCGAGGGATGGGTTCTACCGTTCCCCGTGGGTAAAGGGGAGTACTCACAGGTTCCCGACTTTTTTGCGAACGACGATCGACCAAAAAAATCGTCGGTACTGTTGGGGCCAAAACATTTCCTGGAAAATGGTCTCACAAGGAAATTTTAACGACCGAAGATCTTTTACTTTCGGTTTCCTGTGGCTTCCTTCGTCAACCTACGCCTACATTTGGCCACTCACGGTCGAACAACGTAGGAAGATCGCTCACTTTCATCGAGAAGCGGTCTCTACCGAGCCTTTGTGGTTATCTAAAAAATCGCTCGAGGAACGTTTGTGATTCGTCTCTTTCCATTAATCCAGTGGTCGGGACTCAATCGGGTCAATAAAGGTGACGATCAAAAAAAAAAAAAAAAAAGAAATCATCGGGGACAATCTAGTACAGATCGGACCAATTGGAAGAAACAATCTTTGGTGAACTGGGGGTATAACGTAATCGAATGAAATCTTGTTTAATTTTTTGACATTTTTTGACAAATCTTACGTACGTATGTGTGACCACGGCCTAAGCATCTGAATTGTTAAATTTGTTACGGGCTGTGATTGATTAAAAACCATGATTTACCAGTATAATGATACATTATACTTCAAACATATGTAATAGTTCCAGGTGGTACATACTCTGAACGTTTGGTTGTACATGTATTCAACTTTGAGTCGTGCTTTTCTAGCATTTCATCAAATTCGTCCAAAATTAAAAATGCCTCAGAAGAATGTCTTATAATAGAATTTCTGGTCATTTCCGGCGAATAATCAGGAGCTGGTTCTGCTAGTATTCCCGATTTCTCACACTCATTTTCAATTTTGCGACCAGTAAGTTGTCTCCCATCTGATAAAAAGTTTTTATGTTCTGGTGCACCAGTATGAATATGGTTGTGCGTAGTTTCATTTAATGAAGGCATTGAGAGGTGTGTTCGCAAAATCCAATTTCCATTAAGGCTTCCGAGTCTCTTTTTAGAATTTCTACGATTATGTACTACTAAACCAAGTGAATCAAAGAATTCGCCATTACTTAAAGATGGTGGTTTTGTATTCAATGTCTCGTATATGTTTTCTTCGTCGTGTTTGGTTCTACTGGTGAGGTCTTCAGATCGCCTCCTCTGTTGTTGATGATCAAGACGATGAGAGGTTGATTCATCGGTGTTTTTATAAACATGAGCGATATAGTTCTCTTGATCAGTATTGTAATCTGAAGTTATATCATCAACGTCGTGTAGCGAGTTTCTGTGAGGAGTGATAGGAGATTGCCCCTGAAATATTATTGTTAAAAATAGATAATATAGTAGGGTAAAATGAAATAAAATTTAATAAAATAGTTTAATGATCCATTTGTCTAGCCTGATTGAGCTAATGGTACTAACCTACTCTATATGATAGGAGATTCCCTCTACAATATTTTTGTTTTTTAATCAATAAATTAAAATAAAATAAAATTGAGTTTAATGTCCTTGAATGGTTGAGCTTCTAGCACCAACCTACTCTATTCAATTCCACGGTCGAAGGCCATTTCATTTCAAGGACTGATATTTTTTATTTAGCATCGATCTGCATCACTGAGAAGGGGAAACTGAATGGGGCGCTATCTCAACCTACGCGTGAAATCTATAAATCGATGACAAGAAAGTGAGCTTATCCTCTCTGTTCTAACTTCTATATGAATTTGAAATAATACCAGGATGTTTAAGTAATGGTTATAGACGTGATAAACGGTTTGAACCATTACAAAAGGAACATAACTTACACTAGTTTGTGAATGGTGTCGATGCAAGATATTCATAATCATTTCTATAGAAGATGGCGGTAATTCTGATAAGTTCTGTATTGGTATTGGCGGTAACTGTCTATCTAGAATGATACAAAAATGATTAACGCATTGTAATCCATAGTGCGCACAGCTGACTGCTGTCTCATGGTGGCACTGATGCGTGGATTCCGATACTTCAGCTCAAGACAATTTAACATACGGGTACATTTAAAAATTGCTTAGCAAACTGTACTCATCACCGATTTTCGACTAGGAAATTACAATTTAAATTTGTTATGTGTATCGGGTACATCAATTTGCACCATTCCCATTCTCATTCAGATGTATTTGGTTCCTGCAATTCCACTTAAACTTTTGACTAAACACTTAGTTTTAATGGAATTGCAGGAAACACAGACGTCTGATCAAAATTAAAATGGTGCAATTTGATGCTATCAGTGTCCCCAATACACATATAAAAATTTAGAAAACGTTTTTCTACAATCGCTTTAATTGGCTTTTCAGATACTCTTTTACTCCCGCACTTTCATTCAAGCGTCTTGTATTTGAATATATATTTGCATGACATAAAAATAAATAGAATTTCTTACTACTTTGATTTTGGTTGTATGAGTGACCGCATGTTATTAACCTTGAATCTTGATCAGTCACTCTTTGGTTGGGATCTTGATACCAAATATCTTGCTGATAGAGAACAAAATGTCATTGTAAGTAATTGTTATTATAATTTATTTTACGGCTCAACGGAACATTAAATCACAGATTAAATAGACAGATTCGTCATTTCATTTTTATATGTATAATATTCTTAAAATACTCTGTCCTTCAAATCATCAACCATTTATCGACATCTTCTACTGTTTATTACTCGTAATTTACATTTGTTTAATTTTTCAGTAAAATTATCGTCAAAATTTATTTCCATTACTAAATCTGAACAAACCTTTGGTTTTCTGAGCAAACACTCAACCTACAATAAAATAATGATATTTAGATTAGCAACAGTTTTGAATTAAATGACATGAATTGCAGCTTTAGAGCCTAGTTCAAGTAAAGCAGAAAATAAATTCCAATAAGCTACAATACATTTTGCAATGAGTAAGTACCTTAATCCAAAGCCAATTTGCTTCCGTTTGGGGTTTCTATTGAACACATACAAGTTTTATTCGACGCATTTAAACGACCGATTGTTCTTTTGGCTTAGCTTTGAAAATCTGATATTTTACTGATAAATAAATGATTACAGCAATACAGATTAATTGAGTTTCAACGTACATCAATAATTCTATTTTTCCATTCTTCTATTTCTCTTCTTAAATCATCGTACTCTAAACCATCTCCCCTTGTGTTCTATAGACAAAAATACTTTTCTGTATTGAGAATTATATTATAAGTGTACATTTTAAGTCACTAGTAATGGATATCCAAAGAAATTGTCTTGAAAAGATATTGTTTAACCATGAAGCTCAAACGGATACATACATCTTGGGCTCAACTTTAGCTACGCACCGTTACCATATCAAGTCTACAATTAGACTATTTAAGTTTTCACCAGTATTGAT